>NC_053390.1:235999684-236312561 GCF_905171765.1 Bufo bufo
AAACTTTTTGAATTTAAAAGACTTTGATTGCAAATACTCACACGACCCAGGCTGCAGCGCGCTCCCCAACTTCCTCTGGCGAAGGCCCAAGGACCTCTCTGAGAGTCAACGGGAAGAGTTAACTTTAAATAGAAAATAAATTATTATTTGAGAACATACAAGAACATGCATTTTTGGGGAAAAAAACTGAAAAGTAAGCACCTACCATTTTCTGTCCTCCACCCCCACTTTCCTCCTCTGCTGTTCTTTCTTGGCCGGGATACACCTCCTCTACAGACGATGAATGCGAGAAAAAAAAAAAACATAATCAGAATAATGACAAAATATTACAGTGGGGCTTGCTATAATCCAGTGGGGTTAAAGATGTAAACGTTGCTGTACCAAGATTGAGTGTACAGACAGTACACTCAATGAACCATGTCTCATGAACCATGTGCGAATAAAAAGCTTGTTTGGATTGGAGATGCTGCCGTCTGCCTTTGTGATGAATATTGTCAGTTTGAGCTCCAAAGATCATGCAGAAGGCTCACCATCACTGAAGCACTCCACCAATCTGGGCTTCTTCTCAGTACAAGATGCGTGGAAGTTTGCAAAAAAAATCATCTAAAGGACTCAGACTGTGAGAAACAAGTTTATTTGTTTTGATGATATTTTTTTAAACTTTTTGGTCTCAATCCTAAACATCATCATGAATGATGATGGTGGCAGCATCATGCTACTGGAGTATTTTTCAGCGGCTGGGACAAAGAGACTGGTCAGAGTTGAAGGAAAGCAGAATAGTGAAAAGTTTAGAGATATTCTTATTGAAAACCTGATCCAGAGTGCAAACAATGACCCTAAGTACAAAACCAAAATAACAGAGAGTGGCTGAGGGGCAACTCTGTGAATGTCCTTAAGTGGCCCAGCAACAGTTCTGACTTGATCCTAATCAAACATCTCTGGAGAGACCTGAAAATGTCTGCCCACGGATGGTTTCCATCCAACCTGACAGAGCTTGAGAGTATCTGCAGAAAAGAATGGAAGAAAATCCCAAAATGCAGATGTGCAAACCTTGTGACATCATAACCAAAAAGACTGTAATTCTGTAATCACTGCCAAACATGGTTCACCTGAGTAAATTATCTGAATACTTGTTTCAATGCAAAAAATTTTTTTTTCCTTTTTAATAAATTAGGAAAGATTTTGAACATTCTGTTTTCACTTTGTCATTAGGTACTGAGTGTAGAATGATGAGATAAAATTTGACCTTTTTTTAGTACAAGGCTGCAACATAGCAAATTGTGAAAAATTGAAAGGGTATAAAGACAGTGTATGTGTATGAGATAGCCAAGAGGGAGTCCGGAGAAATAACTGTTGGCCAAACAATCATTTGGCCGACAGCTATTAAATGTGTATGGCCACCCTAAGGGCTGTTTCACACAAGCAGATGCCGTGCGTGTCATCCGCAGTGTGAATGACAGCCAAGCCCCGGACTGGACAACAGAGACACAGAGCATTAACATGATTGATAATGCTTTGTGCCTCTCTGTGATCTTTTTGCTACAAAATCACGGTGACAACTTTATCTCACTATGATTTTGTAGTAAAAAGATCACAGAGAGGCACGAAGCATTATCAATCATGTTAATGCTCCTGTGTCTCTGCTGTCCAGTCCGGGGCTTGGCTGTCATTCACGCTGCGGATGACACGCACGGCATCTGCTTGTGTGAAACAACCCTAAGACATTCATAGTTGAGTCAAATGCTATTATAGAGGTCTTAAACAGAATTAGCTGCAAGTTTCCCCTAGAAGACTTGGCTTTTCATAGCAACTCTATAAATTTTATGACCTGTTGAAGTTAGAGCAGCTTTTAATTATGTCATTGTCCAAATATTTTTAAATGGATTTCTAAATATTATTAAGTTAAGTTAAATTATACAAAAACAAAAGCAATAGAAAAAATCAAATTCAGCAACACTGCAGAGAGAGGCAGAAGAATAAAATAGGACAAGTCTTTAATTATTGTATAATTGTTTTTTTTTTATCATCATTTATTACCTTGTCTCGTTTTAATGGATCGTCAGCTTTACAATCCTCTTTGTGTAAATTAAGCCATGGTCAAATCGATTCTCTTGCATTATAATGTTTAACGTTCCTAGCTGTAATTAGAATTAGATTGAGACAGTATTACGTGTATACAACATGCCATTTGTGATAAATGTTTACAGTGGACCACAATTTTAAAGCCCACAATTTGCATTTGTAAAGAAAAAGAAAATACTTAAATATTACTTTATTATAAATATATTCCCAAATACCTTTCATTATATATAATGGCTCCTTTTGTCTCAGGAGAAATCATCAGGAGATATAAAACACACACACACACACACACACAACCAGTCCTAATCACACAGCAGGACAAGTTACTTCAGGACACTGAGGTAAAGAGCTACCTCATCCTCCTTTCTGCTCTACTAGTCAGGGATTATGATCCTGAATACAGATGATAAGATCTTCAGCTAAATCTCTGTGGGAATGGAGGTCATGAAGAGACATGAAATACAGAGAGGACTAGTGATGAGCGGCAGGGGTCATTTTCGAATTCGTGATATTTCACAAACATTTTGTAGAATATTCGTCATATATTCGCAAATTCGGATATTCGTTATATTGTATTTTCTTTTTTTACACGAAAATCGGCAAGATAATGATCGCGTAATATGTGAATATTGCGCGCTCAATACAGGCGTGGGTCAAGAATATAGTGCTATATATTTGTTTTTAGAATGCTATTCCTGAGGATTCCTCTACTAAGTGGGCTTCTTATTAAGTGGAGTTAAAGAAAGGGAGTTTAAGACAAGGAGTTGGAAACTAAGGTTGGATATAATTTCCATGTGTGTTGTTGGCTTAATTCTAGGTAGTCCTTCAACTACAACAGACAGGCTCTAATTCTAAATCATATTTACTGTTTTACCTTTTTACTGTTGTAATCCCCATTTAGTATGTGTTGCACAATTGACAACGCAGTCCAGTGCACATCTTGCATGATGTATGCAGTCCTGGAACAGCCGTTCGAGGGTGTATATCTTTGTTCAAGATGTGAGCAAATTACCCGTTTGGAATCTCAAATCGAGTCTGTAAACGGGCAATTTGCAACACTGAGAGGCATTGACAATTTGCAAAAGAGTTTGCTTCTCACCGAGCAAGCACTCTTTGGTAGATGAGGGGGAGGGTGACAGAGGGGAGGCTGAGGAAAGTGAGGTAGCTAGCTGAATAACAGTTAGAAAGCGGGGTAGAGGGAAGAGTGCCAGGGAGGCTAGCCCTGATCTGACACATCCCAACAAGTTTGCACGTTTGGCAGATGAGGGGGATGTCAGTCCAGGGACAGCACTGCTGCAGCCGGACACTTCCTCTGCCAGTCAGGGGAATGTCAGCTCCAGTAAGCAGGGAACCAGGAGAGCAGGGCAGGCCAGACAGGTGCTGGTAGTGGGAGACTCCATTATTAGGGGAACAGATAGGAAAATCTGGCACAAAGACCGTGATCGTCGAACAGTGTGCTGTCTTCTTGGCGCTAGAGTTCCACACATCGCGGATCAGGTTGACAGATTACTGGGAGGGGCTGGAGAAGATCCAGCGGTCATGGTCCATATCAGAACCAATGACAAAGTTAGAGGTAGGTGAAGAGTCCTTAAAAATGATTTCAGGGATTTAGGTGAAAAGCTTAGGGCAAGGAATTTTCCGAAATACTGCCTGTACCACAAGCCACACAAGAAAGGCAGTGGGAGATTAGGGAGATTAACAAGTGGCTCAAGAACTGGTGTAGGAAGGAGGGGTTTGGGTTCCTGGAGAACTGGGCCGACTTCTCTATCGGCTACAGGCTCTATCGTAGGGACGGGCTGCACCTCAATGGGGAAGGGGCAGTTGTGCTGGGGAGAAAGATGGCTAGAAGGTTGGAGGAGTGTTTAAACTAGGGACTGGGGGGGAGGGAAATTACATTATAGGAGGGGAAGATAGGGCAGATAGAGACCGGGGGAAAGGTAGTGGGACTGGGGGAGGAATGGAAAGAGGGACTAGAACAGTTCAGAAGGAAAGGTGTAGGGTAAAAAATATACATAAACCTCTCAAATGTATGTATACTAATGCCAGAAGCCTGACTAATAAAACTGGGGAGCTGGAATTAGTGATGTGTGAGGAGAACTATGACATAGTGGGAATAACTGAGACATGGCTGGACGATAGCTATGACTGGGCAGTAAATGTACAAGGTTACAGTCTGTTTAGAAAGGATCATCAAAACCGAAGAGGGGGAGGGGATTTTCTTTATGTAAAGTCTTGTCTAAAGCCCACACTCCGTGAAGATATAAGTGAGGGACATGAACATGGGGTAGAGATACATGGAGCTAAAAACAACAATAAATTACTAATAGGAGTTTACTATAAACCACCTAATATACCAGAGTCCACAAAAAATCTACTAATAAACGAGATAGACGAGGGGGCAAATCATAATGAGGTGGTTATTATTTGGGACTTCAACTACCCAGATATAGACTGGAAAACTGAAACTTGTATATCTCATAAAGGAAACAGGTTCTTGGCAATAACCAAAGACAATTACCTCTCCCAACTGGTTCAGGACCCGACTAGACGGACGGCCATACTGGACTTAGTATTAACCAATAGGCCTGACAGAACAACAGACGTGCAGGTTGGGAGACACCTGGGAAATAGTGACCATAAAGTAATAACCTTCCAATTATCATTCAAAAGAGCGTTTCTACAGGGAGGAACAAAAATACCAAACTTCAAAAAAGCTAAATTTAGCCAACTAAGAGGGACAAAGTCCTCAAAAATATAAATACTGCCACAAAATGGGATATCTTTAAAAGCATCCTAAAATCTCATTGTGAGAAGTACATAGCGTATGGGAATAAAAGGTTAAGGAACAAAAAGAAACCAATGTGGATAAATACAACTGTAAAGAAAGCAATAAATGACAAAAAGAAAGCATATAAATCACTAAAACAGGAGGGTAACAGGGAAGCACTGAAAAACTATAAGGAAAAAAATAGAACATGTAAAAAACTAATAAAAGCAGCCAAACTAGAGACCGAGAGATTAATTGCCAAAGAGAGTAAAACTAACCCTAAAATGTTCTTCAATTATATAAATGTTAAAAAGTATAAATCTGAAGATGTCGGCCCTTTAAAGAGTAATGAGGGGGGAGTCGCAGAGAGCGACGAGGAGAAAACAAAGCTGTTAAATATTTTTTTCTCCAATGTATTCAGTGAGGAAAATAAACTGTCAGATGACATGCAGAATGTAAAAATTTATTCCCCATTAACCACCTCAGCTCCACTAGCTTAAACCCCCTTAATGACCAGACCACTTTTTACAATTCTGCACTACACTACTTTCACGGTTTATTGCTCGGTCATACAACTTACCACCCAAATGAATTTTACCTCCTTTTCTTCTCACTAATAGAGCTTTCATATGGTGGTATTTCATTGCTGCTGACATTTTAACTTTTTTTGATATTAATCAAAATTGACCGAAATTTTTGCAAAAAAATGACATTTTCACTTTCTGTTGTAAAATTTTTCAAATAAAACTACATTTCTATATAAATTTTTCTCTAAATTTATTGTTCTACATGTCTTTGATTAAAAAAAATGCAATAAGTGTATATTTATTGGTTTGGGTAAAAGTTATAGCGTTTACAAACTATGGTGCAAAAATGTGAATTTACGCACTTTGACTTTCTGAGCACCTGTCATGTTTCTTGAGGTTCTACAATGCCCAGACAGTAGAAACACCCCACAAATGACCCTATTTCGGAAAGTAGACACCCTAAGGTATTCGCTGATGGGCATAGTGAGTTCATGGAAGTTTTTATTTTTTGTCACAAGTTAGCGGAAAATGATTTTATTTTTATTTTTTTATTTTTTTCTTACAAAGTCTCATATTCCACTAACTTGTGACAAAAAATAAAATTTTACATGAACTCACCATACCCCTCACGGAATACCTTGGGGTGTCTTCTTTCCAAAATGGGGTCACTTGTGGGGTATTTATACTGCTCTGGCATTTTAGGGGCCCTAAAGCGTGAGAAGTAGTTTGGAATCCAAATGCGTAAAAAATGCCCTGTGAAATTCTAAAGATACTCATTGGAATTTGGGCCCCTTTGCGCACCTAGGCTGCAAAAAAGTGTCACACATGTGGTATCGCCGTACTTAGAAGAAGTAGGGCAATGTGTTTTGGCGTGTATTTTTACATATACCCATGCTGGGTGAGATAAATATCTCTGTAAAAGACAACTTTTCCCATTCTTTTATACAAAGTTGTCATTTTACAGAGATATTTCTCACACACAGTATGGGTATATGTAAAAATACACCCCAACACACATTTCACTACTTCTCCTAAGTACGGCGATACCACATGTGTGACACTTTTTTGCAACCTAGGTGCACAAAGGGGCCCAAATTCCAATGAGTATCTTTAGAATTTTACAGGGCATTTTTTACGCATTTGGATTCCAAACTACTTCTCACGCTTTAGGGCCCCTAAAATGCCAGGGCAGTATAAATACCCCACAAGTGACCCCATTTTGGAAGGAAGACACCCCAAGGTATTACGTGAGGGGCATGGCAAGTTCCTAGAATAATATTTTTTTTGGCACAAGTTAGCGGAGAATTATTATTTTATTTTATTTATTTTTCTCTTACAAAGTCTCATATTCCACTAACTTGTGACAAAAAATAAAATTTTACATGAACTCGCCATGCCCCTCACGAAATACCTTGGGGTGTCTTCTTTCCAAAATGGGGTCACATGTGGGGTATTTATACTGCCCTGGCATTTTAGGGGCCCTAAAGCGTGAGAAGAAGTCTGGAATATAAATGTCAAAAAAAATTTACGCATTTGGATTCCGTGAGGGGTATGGTGAGTTCATGTGAGATTTTATTTTTTGTCACAAGTTAGTGGAATATAAGACTTTGTAAGAAAAAAAAGAAAAATAATCAATTTCCGCTAACTTGTGGCAAAAAAAAGAAATCTTCTATGAACTCGCCATGCCCCTCAAAAGTGATCTTTATAGCGCCGCAGCGATTTTACGGTGTTTTTGCAGTGATCAGAAAAAATAATAATTCTGTCACTGCGGTGGGGCGGACTGAACGCAAGTGTGCGCACAAGATCAGGCCTGATCGGGCGAACACTGCGTTTTTTGTAGAGCCTATAGAACATGTCCTATTCTTGTCCGCAATTGCGGACAAGAAAAGGCATTTTCTATATAGTTCTGGCAATGTGCGGATCCACAAAATGCGGAAAGCACATTGCTGGTGTCCGTGTTTTGAGGATCCGCGGTGTCCGTGTTTTGAGGATCCGCGGTGTCCGTGTTTTGCGGATCCGCGGATACGTGGATCCGCGGATCCGAAAAACACATACGGACGTCTGAATGGAGCCTTACAGGGGGGTGATCAATGACAGGGGGGTGATCAGGGAGTCTATATGGGGTGATCAGGTGTTAATAAGGGGTTAATAAGTGACGGGGGGGTGTAGTGTAGTGTGGTGCTTGGTGCTACTTACAGAGCTTCCTGTGTCCTCTGGTGGTCGATTAAAGCAAAAGGGACCACCAGAGGACCAGGTAGCAGGTATATCAGACGCTGTTAACAAAACAGCGTCTGATATACCTTTCAGGGGTTAAAAAAATCGCATCTACAGCCTGCCAGCGAATGATCTGTAGATGAACCTTCCGATCCTGTGAACGCGCGCTCCTGTGTGCGCGCATTCACAGGAAATCTTGCGTCTCGCGAGAGGACGCACCGATGCGTCTAGGAGAAATAACCCGGCCGCCCGCAGGACGCATCCCTGCGTTAGGCGGTCGGGAGCTGGTTAAAAGTGTCCTGTCTGACCCAGGAAGCGACTTAAAAAGATTAAAATAGACAAATCGCCAGGACCGGATGGCATACACCCCCGTATCCTAAGGGAATTAAGTAATGTCATAGCCAGACACTTATTTCTGATATTTGCGGACTCTATACTGACAGGGAATGTCCCACAGGATTGTCGCATGGCAAATGTGGTGCCAATATTCAAAAAGGGTCGAAAAACAGAGCCTGGAAACTATAGGCCGGTAAGTTTAACAATTGTTGTGGGTAAACAGTTTGAAGGTTTTCTGAGAGATGCTATCTTAGAGCATCTCAACGGAAATAAGCAAATAACACCGTATTAGCATGGCTTCGTGAGGGATCGGTCATGCCAAACTAATTTAATCAGTTTCTATGAGGAGGTAAGTTCTAGACTTGACAACGGCGAATCAATGGATGTCGTATATCTGGACTTCTCCAAAGCATTTGACACTGTACCACATAAAAGGTTAGTATATAAAATGAGAATGCTCGGACTGGGAGAAAACGTCTGTAAGTGGGTGAGTAACTGGCTCAATGATAGAAAACAGAGGGTGGTTATTAACGGTACACACTCAGATTGGGTCACTGTCACTAGTGGGGTACCTCAGGGGTCAGTATTGGGCCCTATTCTCTTCAATATATTTATTAATGATCTTGTAGAAGGCTTGCATAGTAAAGTATCAATTTTCGCAGATGACACTAAACTGTGTAAAGTAATTAACACAGAAGAGGACAGTATACTACTACAGATGGATCTGGATAGATTGGAGGCTTGGGCAGATAAATGGCAGATGAGGTTTAACACTGACAAATGTAAGGTTATGCACATGGGAAGGAATAATGCAAGTCACCCGTACATACTAAATGGTAAAACACTCGGTAACACTGACATGGAAAGGGATCTAGGAATTTTAATAAACTAAGCTGCAAAAACCAGTGTCAGGCAGCTGCTGCCAAGGCCAATAAGATAATGGGTTGCATCAAAAGGGGCATAGATGCCCGTGATAAGAACATAGTCCTACCACTTTACAAATCGCTAGGCAGACCACACATGGAGTACTGTGTACAGTTCTGGGCTCCTGTAAACAAGGCAGACATAGCAGAGCTGGAGAGGATTTAGAGAAGAGCAACTAAAGTTATAACTGGAATGGGGCAACTACAGTACCCTGAAAGATTATCAAAATTAGGGTTATTCACTTTAGAAAATAGACGACTGAGGGGAGATCTAATTAATATGTATAAATATATCAGGGCTCAGTACAGATATCTATCTCATCATCTATTTATCCCCAGGACTGTGCGTCTGGAGGAAAGAAGGTTTGTACACAAACATAGAAAAGGATTCTTTACGGTAAGAGCAGTGAGACTATGGAACTCTCTGCCTGAGGAGGTGGTGATGGTGAGTAAAATAATGGAATTCAAGAGGGACCTGGATGTATTTCTAGAGCGCAATTATATTACAGGCTATAGCTACTAGAGAGGGGTCGTTGATCCAGGGAGTTATTCTGATTGCCTGATTGGAATCTAAAGTGGGGAAAATTGGCTTCTACCTCACATGTTTTTTTTTGCCTTCCTCTGGATCAACTTGTAGGATAACAGGCCGAACTGGATGGACAAATTTCTTTTTTCGGCCTTATGTACTAAGTTATGTACTATGTTACTATAATATTCTTCATTTTTTCTGAACACATGATTCCTTCCTGCTTCTTGCTTGTATGCCAATGAGTCATTGGCCCACAAGTAACTTAAGCAGGGAAGAATCATGACTTCAGATGAAAAAAAATTACGAATATTCTAAAAAACTAATATATAGCACTATATTCAATATGGTGCTATATATTCGTTTTTTAGAATATTCGTCTTTTTTTTTTTCATCTTAAGTGACCACATGATTCCTCCCTGCTTCTTTCTTGTCAGCCAATGACATCATTGGCCCACAAGCAACTTAAGCAGGGAGGAATCATGTGTTCAGATGGAAAAAAATGATGAATATTTGTCATTACGAATATATTGCACTATATTCTAAGTATTCGCAAATTCTCGAAGTGTTGATATTCGAGATTAAATTTTGCTATTCGAATATTCGTGCTTAACACTAGAGAGTACAGAAGTACAGACTGTGGTAATGTGGGGCTATGGTAATGGAGACTGTAAACAAGTGCTGCTTCTCATTATCCACATCCCCAGCTCCTCTCTGTACTTCATGTCTCCTCATCAATTCCATTCCTACAGAGATTCTGCTGAAGATCTTATCATCTGTATTCAAGATCATAATCCATGACAAGTAGAGCAGAGAGGAGGATGAGGTAGCTCTTTAGCTCAGTGTTCTGAAGTAACTTGTGCTCCTGTGTAATTAGGAATGGTTTTGTGTGTACTTATAGGACTGCGGCCATTTTATTTCTCTTAATGATTGCTCCCTAGACAAAACAAGCCATTATAACTAATGAAAGATATTTGGGAATATATTTATAATAATGTAATATTTAAGTATTTTCATTTTCTTAATTCCCAGAAAACCCCTTTAAAGGCAAGCTTGCCAAATCCCTTTCCTGCCCCTTCGAATTTGATTGGTGAGTTTTTTCATTTACTTCATGTGATATTCCTTTTTGAGATCTCGCTCATGTGTTTTATGTTCCATATAATAATAATGTTCTCTGAGTCACTCGCACACGTTCTCAAGAAGGAATCGCACATGAAGGAAACAAAAAGTTCATAAAACAATTAACGTGAGGGTTTTTACAATGTAAGATCAGATGGTATCACATTTTACTGTTTGAAAGCAGCTTTCAAAAGTAGCACATATAGCATAGTTAAAACATGTCAGAAAAAGATATGCTAAATTTATGATTAAACAATATGCTTATTTATTTGTTATTGAAATGCCTTCAGTCAATTTCCAATGCCTCTACAGAGTAGAGGTCATTTTACATGAGCCAATTATTGGGAATGAATGGTCCTACAAATGCTCATTCCCAATAACTGCTCTCTGTAAATGTGCCACTGACCATCCACAAATGAGCAAATGTTTGTCAGGTGATCGGTTGTTTACGCTGCACATAAAATCGCTTGTTGGCAGCACATGACCCTTCGTAAATAGGGAAGTGCTGCGGGCAAACATTAAAGTAGATACAGTCAGGTCCATAAATTTTGGGACATCGACACAATTCTAACATTTTTGGCTCTATACACCACCACAATGGATTTTAAATGAAACAAACAATATGTGCTTTAACTGCAGACTGTCAGCTTTAATTTGAGGGTATTTACATCCAAATCAGGTGAACGGTGTAGGAATTACAACAGTTTGCATATGTGCCTCCCACTTAAGGGACCAAAAGTAATAGGACAGCATAATAATCATAAAGCAAACTTTCACTTTTTAATACTTGATTGCAAATCCTTTGCAGTCAATTACAGCCTGAAGTATGGAACGCATAGACATCACCAGACGCTGGGTTTCATCCCTGGCCTCTACTAAAAGTGTCTTCAGTTCCTGCTTGTTCTTGGGGCATTTTCCCTTTAGTTTTGTCTTCAGCAAGTGAAATGCATGCTCAATTGGATTCAGGTCAGGTGATTGACTTGGCCATTGCATAACATTCCACTTCTTTCCCTTAAAAAACTCTATGGTTGCTTTTGCAGTATGCTTTGGGTCAACTCATTGTCCATCTGCACTGTGAAGCGACGTCCAATGACTTCTGAATCATTTGGCTGAATATGAGCAGATAATATTGCCTGAAACACTTCAGAATTCATCCTGCTGCTTTTGTCAGCAGTCACATCATCAATAAATACAAGAGAACCAGTTCCATTGGCAGCTATACATGCCCACTCCATGACACTACCACCACTATGCTTTACTGATGAGGTGGTATGCTTAGGATGATGAGCAGTTCCTTTCCTTCTCCATACTATTCTCTTCCCATCACTCTGGTTCAAGTTGATCTTAGTCTCATCTGTCCATAGGTTGTTGTTCCAGAACTGTGAAGGCTTTTTTAGATGTTGTTTGGCAAACTCTAATCTGGCCTTCCTGCTTTTGAGGCTCACCAATGGTTTACATCTTGTGGTGAACCCTCTGTGAAGTCTTCTCTTGATTGTTGTCTTTGACACACATACACCTACTTCCTGGAGAGTGTTCTTTATCTGGCCAACTGTTTTGAAGGGTGTTTTCTTCACCAGGGAAAGAATTCTTTGGTCTTCCGGGTCTTTTGGTGTTGCTGAGCTCACCGATGCATTCCTTCTTTTTAACAATGTTCCAAATAGTTGTTTTGGCCATGCCTAATGTTTTTGCTATCTCTCTGATGGGTTTGTTTTGTTTTTTCAGCCTAATTATGGCTTGCTTCACTGATAGTGACAGCTCTTTGGATCTCATCTTCAGAGTTGACAGCAACAGATTCCAAATGCAAATAGCACACTTGAAATGTACTCTGGACCTTTTATCTGCTCATTGTAATTGGGATAATGAGGGAATAACACACACCTGGCCATGGAACACCCGAGAAGCCAATTGTCCCATTACTTTTGGACCCTTAAAGGTGGGAGGCCCATATGCAAACTGTTGCAATTCCTACATCGATCACCTGATTTGGATGTAAATTAAAGTCATCAGTGAAAGCACATATTGTTTGTTTCATTTCAAATCCATTGTGGTTGTGTATAGAGCCAAAAATGTTAGAATTGTGTTGCTGTCCCAATATTTATGGACCTGACTGTACATTTATCAGTGCAATTATACAAGTTTTTTGGTGTAAATGCACTGAAAAGAATGGAGCTTAGGTTGAAAAGTCAATTTATTAAGCCGCTCTAATTTCTTTTCTGTTGAAGTTAAAAAAAATGTAACTTGCATTGTCTGACTTATTTTTCTTTTGCCACTTTTAACAATTACAGCCATCCTTATACTGAATTCCATATTGGTGTACCACTTGTCTACCTTTTTTCTGCAGTTTAGAATTATCATGAGTTGAAAAGTAACAGTGACACCTTTATTGGTTAAGACATCTGTACAGTACATGTTGTGTAACATTATTAACCTCTTGGGGACACATGACGTACCGGAACATCATGATGTCCAGGTACTTAAGGACACATGACGTACCGGTACGTCATGTGTAGTTCCGTGACCCCCCATTATGGTCCATTCCCCCGTGTGGCTGTAATGGGAACCCATTGGCATAGAAGGCAGCGTGACGCCTTCCTTAGGCATCGGCACTGCCTTCCGGTGAAGAGCCTTTGAGATCCCGGCCCCTGGATCTCACAGGCAGAAAGCTGTATGAATAATACACACTGTATTACTCATACAGCCAATGCATTCCAATACAGAAGTATTGGAATGCATTGTAAAGGGTATTAGACCCCCAAAAGTTGAAGTCCCAAAGTGGGACAAAAAATAAAGTGAAATATAAGTTGGAAAAAAGTTTTCCCCCCCCAAAAAATTAAAAGTTTCAAGTAAAAAAAGGTCATTTCCCCCAAATAAAGTAAAAAAAAATTGGTAAAAATTAGGAATCTCCACGTCCATATCGACCGACTCTATAAACATATCACATGACCTAATCCCTCAGATGAACACCGTAAAAAAAAAAAAAAAAAAACTGTGCTAAATAAACCATTTTTTGTCACCTTACATCACACAAAATACAACAGCAAGTGATCAAAAAGGCGTATGCCCAACAAAATAGTACCAATCTAACCGTCACCTCATCCCGCACAAAATGATCCCCTAGCTAAGACAATCGCCCAAAAAATAAAAAAACTATGGCTCAGAATATGGAGACACTAAAACATCTTGTTTTTGTTTTAAAAAAGCTGTTAATGTGTAAAACTTAAGTAAATTAAAAATATTTTTATAAATTAGGTATCACTGCGTCCGTAATAACCTGCTTTATACAAATATCACAT
Organism: Bufo bufo; assembly: GCF_905171765.1. Taxonomy (NCBI): domain Eukaryota; kingdom Metazoa; phylum Chordata; class Amphibia; order Anura; family Bufonidae; genus Bufo; species Bufo bufo. The sequence continues at coordinate 236,013,472 of NC_053390.1, forward strand.
GACCTAACCCCTCAGGTGAACACCGTAAAGAAATAAAAATAAAAACGGTGTAAAAAAAGCAATTTTTTGTCACCTTAATTCACAAAAAGTGTAATAGCAAGCAATCAAAAATTCATATGCACCCCAAAATAGTGCCAATCAAACTGTCATCTCATCATGCAAAAAACGAGACCCTACCTAAGATTTTCGCCCCAAAAAAAAAAAAATGGCTCTCAGAATATGGAAACACTAAAACATGATTTTTTTTTGTTTAAAATATTATATTATTGTGTAAAACTTACATAAATAAAAAAAAGTATACATATTAGGAATCGCTGCATCCATAATAACCTGCTCTATAAAAATATCACATGACCTAACCCCTCAGGTGAACACCGTAAAAAAAAAAAATGGTGCAAAAAAAGCTATTTCTTGTCACCTTACATCACAAAAAGTGTAATAGCAAGCGATCAAAAAGTCATACACAACCCAAAATAGTGCCAATCAAACCGTCATCTCATCCCACAAAAATCATACCCTACTTAAGATAATCGCGCAAAAACTGAAAAAACTATGGCTCTCAGACTATGGAAACACTAAAACATGATTTTTTTTTGTTTCAAAAATGAAATCATTGTGTAAAACTTACATAAATAGAAAAAAAGTATACATATTAGGTATTGCCTCGTCCGTAATAACCTGCTCTAAAAAAATATCACATGACCTAACCCCTCCAGTGAATACCGTAAAAAAAAAGTGTAAAAAAAAGCCTTTTTTTGTCACCTTACGTCAAAAAAGTGTATTAGCAAGGGATCAAAAAGTCATACACACCCCAAAATAGTGCCAATCAAACCATCATCTCATCCCGCAAAAATCGTACCCTACCCAAGATAATCACCCAAAAACTGAAAAAACTATGGCTCTCAGACTATAGAGACACGTAAACATGATTATTTTTGTTTCAAAAATGAAATCATTGTGTAAAACTTACATAAATAAATAAAAGTTTACATATTAGGTATTGCCGAGTCCATAATAACTTGCTCTATAAAAATATCACATGACCTAACCCCTCAGGTGTATACCGTTAAAATAAAATAAAAAAACGGTGTAAAAAAAGCAATTTTTTGTCACCTTACATTGCAAAAAGTGTAATAGCAAGCGATCAAAAAGTCATACACACCCCAAAATAGTGCCAATCAAACCGTCATCTCATTTAGCAAAAATAATACCCTACCCAAGCTAATCGCCCAAAACCTGAAAAAAATATGGCTCTCAGACTATGGAGACACGAAAACATGATTTTTTTTGTTTCAAAAATGTATTCATTGTGTAAAACTTACATGAATAAAAAAAATAGTATACATATTAGGTATCGCCGCATCCGTGACAACCTGCTATATAAAAATACCACATTATCTAACCTGTCAGATGAATGTTGTAAATAACAAAAAATAAAAACGGTGCCAAAACTGCTATTTCTTGTTACCTTGCCTCACAAAAAGTGTAATATAGAGCAACCAAAAATCATATGTACCCTAAACTAGTACCAACAAAACTGCCACCCTATCCCATAGTTTCCAAAATGGTGTCACTTTTTTGGAGTTTATACTCTACAGGGAGTGCAGAATTATTAGGCAAGTTGTATTTTTGAGGATTAATTTTATTATTGAACAACAATCATGTTCTCAATGAACCCAAAAAACTCATTAATATCAAAGCTGAATATTTTTGGAAGTAGTTTTTAGTTTGTTTTTAGTTTTAGCTATTTTAGGGGGATATCTGTGTGTGCAGGTGACTATTACTGTGCATAATTATTAGGCAACTTAACAAAAAACAAATATATACCCATTTCAATTATTTCTTTTTACCAGTGAAACCAATATAACATCTGAACATTCACAAATATACATTTCTGACATTCAAAAACAAAACAAAAACAAATCAGTGACCAATATAGCCACCTTTCTTTGCAAGGACACTCAAAAGCCTGCCATCCATGGATTCTGTCAGTGTTTTGATCTGTTCACCATCAACATTGCGTGCAGCAGCAACCACAGCCTCCCAGACACTGTTCAGAGAGGTGTACTGTTTTCCCTCCTTGTAAATCTCACATTTGATGATGGACCACAGGTTCTCAATGGGGTTCAGATCAGGTGAACAAGGAGGCCATATCATTAGATTTTCTTCTTTTATACCCTTTCTTGCCAGCCACGCTGTGGAGTACTTGGACGCGTGTGATGGAGCATTGTCCTGCATGAAAATCATGTTTTTCTTGAAGGATGCAGACTTCTTCCTGTACCACTGCTTGAAGAAGGTGTCTTCCAGAAACTGGCAGTAGGACTGGGAGTTGAGCTTGACTCCATCCTCAACCCGAAAAGGCCCCACAAGCTCATCTTTGATGATACCAGCCCAAACCAGTACTCCACCTCCACCTTGCTGGCGTCTGAGTCGGACTGGAGCTCTCTGCCCTTTACCAATCCAGCCACGGGCCCATCCATCTGGCCCATCAAGACTCACTCTCATTTCATCAGTCCATAAAACCTTAGAAAAATCAGTCTTGAGATATTTCTTGGCCCAGTCTTGACGTTTCAGCTTGTGTGTCTTGTTCAGTGGTGGTCGTCTTTCAGCCTTTCTTAGCTTGGCCATGTCTCTGAGTATTGCACACCTTGTGCTTTTGGGCACTCCAGTGATGTTGCAGCTCTGAAATATGGCCAAACTGGTGGCAAGTGGCATCTTGGCAGCTGCACACTTGACTTTTCTCAGTTCATGGGCAGTTATTTTGCGCCTTGGTTTTTCCACACGCTTCTTGCGACCCTGTTGACTATTTTGAATGAAACGCTTGATTGTTCGATGATCACGCTTCAGAAGCTTTGCAATTTTAAGAGTGCTGCATCCCTCTGCAAGATATCTCACTATTTTTTACTTTTCTGAGCCTGTCAAGTCCTTCTTTTGACCCATTTTGCCAAAGGAAAGGAAGTTGCCTAATAATTATGCACACCTAATATAGGGTGTTGATGTCATTAGACCACACCCCTTCTCATTACAGAAATGCACATCACCTAATATGCTTAATTGGTAGTAGGCTTTCGAGCCTATACAGCTTGGAGTAAGACAACATGCATAAAGAGGATGATGTGGTCAAAATACTCATTTGCCTAATAATTCTGCACGCAGTGTATATATATCCCCATATATCCCCTTTTGTTAAAATATAAGAAAAAATGAGATTTCAGCTCACCCACCGTCCTCCTTTGTCGTGCACGGATCCCGAACCAGGAATCAATCAAAACATTAGAAAAAAAGACCACCCTGATTAAGACGTACAGTCGAAACGCGTAGACCTTGCCTGTCTGGTCAGCCTATGGATTTTATAATGAAGAAATAAAGAAACAGGATTTTATCCTGAGCCTGCTACTGGATTTTTTTTTACTGTTTTGATATCTCCTCTGTTGCAGTACTGCAAGGGTTAGCCTCCAAATGCTCTATGAGCTGCTGCGAGGCTGTTCTCAAATGCTAATCAGCTTTTGCTATGTATTGTAGCTGTGTTGCTCACCTCACTTTCTTGCCTAAGGAATTGGTCTCTACAGATCTTGCTAAGTCTAATTAGCTTGCTAAACCCTATAAAAGACCTACAATCAATTTGTCTGTTTTAGCAATGTAAATAGTGATGGGCGCAGTAAAGTCCTGTGGAAGCGTGAAAAAGGGGTGTTGTTTGCACCAGGAGCGTGTCACCAAGGGGTTCAGCCTTGGTGGAGTAAAAGCCCTAGATATAGGTGGCCACCAAGTTAGTTGGTGGACACCAAGCTACTTAGCTTAGCTGGCTCCAGCTAGTCCAGGGCAGGATTTTACTGGGAACAGGCAATGTGTTGGGTGGGTGCCTGTTCCCCATGCTCCACTCCGGGATTAAAGAATATGCCCATGTTCAGGGATGGTATTTAATCCTGTTGCTGGACTTGGGTGTGGCTTCCAGTCTGGTGAAGGAGACTGAGTTTTTGTGAAACACAGTCCTGCTGCAGGCTCTGGAAGAGTGGTCTCAGCAGGGCTGGCTGAGGGGCCATGGGGCTAGGTGCTAGCCAGATTGTTGGGGGACGCTTGGGCGCAAGTGGTCACAAGGCCGGAGTCGGGAGGACTACTGGGCCACACTCCCTCATAAAGGCACTGGACTTTAGACCGTGTGTGAACGGTGCTCTGTACAGCCAGGAGGCTGATGGACGTTGGGCTGGGAAAGCTGCATGTTATGAACGTGTGTGAACGGTGCTTTAGAGGTGCCAAATAAAGTGATGTTTGGACCTGAAACTTGGTGTCTGGCGAAGATACTTGTGTGAATGACCCCCGGAGAAGAGCTAACCCCCTCACTGTGTACTGGTCACTGCGTGTTTCCTGGCTCCTGATCCTCTGCCGCCTGTCCTGACTAGAGATGAGCGAATCGAATCCCACAAAGTGGAATTCGATCCGAATTTCAGGATAAATTCGATTTGCCTCAAATCCGAATTTCCTCATGCTTCGTGTAAGTGAATCTATTTAACCTGAAACAGTATAAAAAACTAAAAAATTAATTCTTACCTCCTCCATTTGCTCATGATTGGCTGCCATCTTGTATGAAGATCTTGGAAGAAATCCTGTGCGTGATGACGTAATCTCGCGCCCCGTGAGATTTTGCGCCAGATCTTCAAGCAAGATGGTGGCTGGCCCGTCGCGAGCAAATGGACGCAGTAAGTTTTACACTCAGATGCCGCGATCATGTATGAACGCGGCATCTGAAGGGTACAATGACGGGGGCGGCACTATCGTAGCTCCCTGTCATTGCACCCACTACTCACAAAAAATGTGCTTCGTGATGAAGTAATTCGTCAAAAAAGTGGATTTTTTAAATTTATTTAGTGAATCAGCCGAATCAAACTTTTTTTAAATGTGCTTCTCTTTAGTACTGACTTGTGCCTGTTCACTATACTGATCCTTTGCCACCTTCCCTGACTTTTGGATTGTTTCATGGCTTTGTCTGCCCTGACCTCTATCTATTTCGGCACAGAAGGTAGAGCAAAACGTTTTTTACCCCTATGCACGGCGCCACCATCCCTTGGATCAGCAATATATACAGAAGATAAAAGTAATTTGTTTTTTCAGATAAATTCAGAGTTTTTTTTGTGTGTTTAAAATTCAAATTACAAGTTACTGGCATATATATTCTCATCGGTTCAGGTAGTGGTTATGATGTCATGTAAAATATATATTAGATATACTATATATATTAAAAATGCTGTATATATTAAAAACAATTTTCAATTTTCACTCACTTCACCCAGGAGGTACCGGATGGGATAATCACAAAACACCCACCGGATCACCTCCTGCGCCTGGGTCGCCTATAAGATCCCACGGAATGACAGCAAGTCCAGTCGAGCTTCTTGTCAATCGACTTTTATTCAAACCACAGGGTAGGGTGAAGGTATCTTGCTCTACGCGTTTCGGGGTATACAGAACCCCTTCATCAGGAGCATATGACATCATACATCTTTTGGGGGGTATAAATACACAAACTGTTTGTGGAAAAAAGCGCCAAAAAGCGCTGGAAAACGTCACTTCCGGTTTGCGTTCCAGCATGGAACGCACCGGGAGCGGCATCTTCTCATATATGCACATATTATTCTATGTAGATCGCAACATATAGGCAATAAAATACAATGCAATTTTAGTAGTAGTAGAATGCAGTTTTTGGTTATTTTAGCATGAGATTTGTCTTGCCGTCCGTATAGGGTCCTTGGCGTCACTTTCGATTTGTGTTACACTAGTCACAAGCCGTACTGGATCTTAGCTATTGGCTGATATCGGAACGTCACTTCCGGTGTGCGTTCCAGCATGGAACGCACCGGAAGTGACGATCTCCTTATACAAAAGGACTCGATTCAGGCAATATATAGGGAAACTCTTTTCTTATATCTATATATCTTTATTTTTGTTTTGTTAAGATTGCTAGGACCCTATGACCAGGCCTCTCGTTGTTTTTTATTTTATTTTATTGTTTTTTTATCTATTTCCTCAGTGTTATGCACCAGTGTCTCTGATCCCCTTGATCACCAGGACCATTCCAAGAGGTAACGGCCTGATGGCTCCCCTGAAGTGAAGGCCAGATTCCTGTATAGGGTAAGACTAGGGGACCACCAGGACTAGTTCAAAGTCAAATCTATTGGTTGGCACAGTAGATCCACATCCACTGTCTTTAACACCATCCTCATTTCCAGCATACAACAGAACTACAAAATCATTGATGCATTCCCATGCATATTCCTATGTGGTGTGCATGATACAGTGCACAAGGGGCGCCAATTAGTGGGTATCTATAAGAGTTCAACCAAATGGGCAGGGTTCTTGTCACCGCCAGCTTTCTGAGAAGATCTGGCAGACGTTCTTCTGTACCTCTTGCATGATGTTCTTTGTTTTGGTTTCACTTTGTCATCTCTTTTCCTTCTCCCAGCTGTCATCTATTTACACTGATTGCCTCCCTTTATATTCCCTCCCATACTGCCTCACTTTGCGGTTTATACTACTTCCTGGATTGTGTTCACTGCTGGAGGTTGCAACTGCTGGTTCCTCAGATAAGTCTTTTCCCTTATTTGTGTTTCCGTGCTGGCTTGATTCTAGGTGACCCTGACTCCCTCCGTATTAAGTGCAGGGAGCCGGTGGTCGTGTCCCCTCACTATTATAGGGTTTTCAGGTGTCACACAGTTTATGTACGAGGGCATGCAATTATCTATCATAAAGATCTTTGCATGGGCATAGCAGTCAGGGAGAGCTCTAGGGGTTTTATAGGGCTCACCTATATGTTACTTAGTTTGGGATCAAGTCAGTCGGATGTTTATTTATAACTTCCAGTTTTCTGCAACACCATCCGTGACAGTTCTTGATGCAGTTTTAGAAGTCAAACTAAAATAAATCATAATTTATTAAATGATAGTGCCTTACACCTGAGTTTCTTGGTATTCCACTGTATTATGTAGCTACATTTGCCTATGATACTGCATTATGTGAAGCTTTACTGATTACAATGTTTTTGTGCCTATATCACCTTGTTATTGTATTTCAAAACTGTCTTAATAAAAAGAGATTGAACCATAAAAAAATTTATCATAAAATGAAAAAGTCTAAAGGACAAATATGACTTCTCAGTTTTTTTTTTATTCTCTCCAGAAATTGGCTCCCAAAAATGCATCAGAAAATCTGACCATGGGGCCATACCCTTATGGAGAAACTTTGAAGAATGTATGATCCAGGATGAATATGCACAGATACACAATAAACAGAAGCTGGGTACTTCTCTGCACCAGTCTACAATATAATAGACTTAAAGGGGTTGACTTGGATACCAATATTGATGATGTATACTCAGGATCGGTCATCAATATCAGATTAGTGGAGGTCTGACACCCAGACCTCCACTGATCTGCTGGTTTTTAGGCTGAAAGAGCTGAGAATTCAAACTGATAACAACATTCCAGTCATTAACACAACAATTCAATTAAACACCTGGATTTATGACCAACTACATGGACACAATGACCCCATCCCCATTAGACTGACTCGAGATCTTCTGTTCCTACTGGCACCTATACACAATAGCGTATTGTCAACTGACCCAAAGAAAGTCAGGTTTGGCCAATAATCAAATGTATATGGGGAGCTTCCAACTCTCCCCTTACATAATCTGTTGGGGAGAAGTGTAGGGCAAAATAAATATTTTTGCTCAATCATTTTGTTCTCCAAGGAGATCAGCCATTGACAGAATTGTCTAACAGTACCGTTTTCCTCTCTCCTCACTGAATACACTTACATGTTTTGTCAAACCAAACTTTTATGTGTATGGAGAAGATTGGAGAGATGGCTGTCAGCCGAGCAATTGTTCAGCCATCAGCGGTTGAAGGTATATGGCTGGCCTAACCTCTACTGCCCATCTATCTGTAACATAAACCTTGGTTTTATTGCTCTGTTTTATCTTAATGATGTATAAAAAAGTCTTTAACATATTTTAAAAGTTGTGGTTATCTCTTCATGTCTAAACCTGCCTGTTAAAGGAGCTTTCATGCTCTGAAAGCCTCTGAAATCATTTTTCTGGTTAGCCAATAAAGTTATATCACTGCTATAATACTTTTCTACTTTTTAAAACAAAAGTATTTAACATCACATACACTTTAGATTTAGAACAGAAGAATATCATGTGTCCTTATTTTCTACAGTATTATGTTTTTATGTGTTTTTTACCATATTTACAATGTGAATTCAGTGAATACTTTGCAGAGTTGAAAAATCATTGGAATGAAAATTGGTCCTTTTATTGCCTTAAAATTTGTACACATTTTCAAATCCTTATGATGAAGCCTTTTATCAGTCTAGCCATTAACTTTCATAATAATGATTAATGGAAAGAAGAGAACCTCCACAATATCTTTTCCTTTATGAATTGATTAATGTACCATGCCTTCATAATAAAACCCCACATATTAATACAGGTTTCCTGATACCTTTCTTAAAATATCGTTTATATTCATAGATAATACTGTCAGTAAAATGAGGCCACCTTTCTTGTGTTTCTCATCTTCCATCCATTCTACTCTACATAAAGTGTCGTAAAGACTAGTGATGAGCAACAGGGGCAAAATTCGAATTTGCAATATTTCGCAAATATTTTGTATAATATTCGTCATGTATTCGTGAATTCGCGAACTTGAGATTATATTCTTGATTGTGAAAATTGGCAATGTATTATTTGCGTAATGCGTGCAAAATACCAGCGTGGGGTAGGCAACTTTTCTATTGGTTTTTAGGGATGTTGCTAAGCTGTGACAAAGCCTTCTCACTGGCCCACAAGCTAGAAGAAGGGAGGGATAATAACCTGATGTGTACTGTGTTAAAAAAAACATTAAAAAAAGAATATTCATCATTACGAATATATAGCACTATATTCTAAATATTCGCGAATTCTCGAAGTGACGATATTCGCAATAAAAATGCACTTTTCGAATAATAGCGCTCAACACTAGTAAAGACAGCTTTTTGAGAGAATACATTCTCAATAAAGCAACCTTTGGGTCATGGTATATGTTCTTCACTTATGCTCTGTAGGCATTAGTGTGAAAAAACTTCCACATGCCTTTCATAAAATCAAAGGCATGCAAAGTTATCCTAGTATGTGACCACAAATTCATATTCAACTTGAGCAGAGACATAATACTATTCTTCTAAAAAATAGCATACAGAATGAATATGATATGATTGCTAATAACCAGTGCTGGCACCGAGCGTCCTGTGCTGCCTACTACATAAGTACAGTGTATTTTTTTTTGGACTCTGACATCCTACTCATTGAAGATCCCATATTGCTTTACTTTCCATCCACCAGTTTTATTATTATCTATCACAAAAGGCTTGTGGGAAGCTCACCAGAATAGAGCACGACCTGCTATCATCCCGTAGCTAGTAATAATAAGAAATACAAAAAATGGTTGGCTGAAAAGAAGCCAAATATAACTTATTTAATCCTCACTAATAAAATAACAATAATCCTTACAGATCAATCATATGGCAGAAAAGGAAAGGAAGGAAGCTCAGAGTACCAGAATGATAATAAAATAAATATTTTATTAAATCAAGAACATAATAAAAAACACATATACAGTTGATGCCAAAGACAGGGTAGGGGGAGCAGGGAAAGGAGAAAACAAGCGCCACCCTGGATGAACACACAGGTCACAAAGTACATAGGTAATAATGATAGAGTCATGAGAAATAGATATATAAGGTACAATGACCAGCTCATGAGCCAGATACAGAAAATGTGTATATGATGGTATAAGGTAAGTAGAGATCAGTAAGAAATCCAACCGCGGCAGTAGTGCATAGTATGCTGACCAGAATGATAGTACAAAGATTATGTGGAACCAGCAAAGCAATGGAAGAAGCCAAGTGAGAAGTCTCAACCTCTGCAGCACAAAGCCGTGGGAGGAAGACTATGACCTGAAACTTACCTAAAAGTGGACCTAGTGTGGACAAAGAGAACCAGGATGGCGCTACGCCGAAACGTGCTTTGGGGTAGCGCCATCCTGGTTCTCTTTGTCCACACTAGGTCCACTTTTAGGTAAGTTTCAGGTCGTAGTCTTCCTCCCACGGCTTTGTGCTGCCGAGGTTGAGACTTCTCACTTGGCTTCTTCCATTGCTTTGCTGGTTCCACATAATTAGAGTTGAGCGAACACCTGGATGTTCGGGTTCGAGAAGTTCGGGATCCGAACCCGACCCGAACTTCGTCCCGAACCCGAACCCCATTGAAGTCAATGGGGACCCGAACTTTTGGGCACTAAAAAGGCTGTAAAACAGTCCAGGAAAGAGCTAGAGGGCTGCAAAAGGCAGCAACATGTAGGTAAATCCCCTGCAAACAAATGTGGATAGGGAAATGAATTAAAATTAAAATTAAAAAAATAAAAATGACCCAATATCAATTGGACAGAGGTCCCATAGCAGAGAATCTGGCTTCACGTCAGCAGAGAATCAGTCTCTTCATGCCATAGCAAAGAATCTGGCTTCATGTCAGCACAGAATCAGTCTCTTCATGCCATAGCAGAGAATCTGGCTTCATGTCAGCACAGAATCAGTCTTCATGTCATAGCAGAGAATCAGGCTTCACGTCACCCACCACTGGAACAGGCCACTGTCACACATTTAGGCCCCGGCACCCAGACAGAGGAGAGCGGTCCCGTAACAGAGAATCTGGCCTTATGTCAGCGCAGAATCAGTCTTCATGTCATAGCAGAGAATCAGGCTTCTAGTCACCCACCACTGGAACAGGCCACTGTCACACATTTAGGCCCCGGCACCCAGACAGAGGAGAGAGGTCCTGTAACAGAGAATCTGGCCTTATGTCAGCACAGAATCTGTCTTCATGTCATAGCAGAGAATCAGGCATCACGTCACCCACCACTGGAACAGGCCACTGTCACACATTTAGGCCCCGGCACCCAGACAGAGGAGAGAGGTCCTGTAACAGAGAATCTGGCCTTATGTCAGCACAGAATCTGTCTTCATGTCATAGCAGAGAATCAGGCATCACGTCACCCACCACTGGAACAGGCCACTGTCACACATTTAGGCCCCGGCACCCAGGCAGAGGAGAGAGGTCCCGTAACAGAGAATCTGGCCTTATGTCAGCGCAGAATCAGTCTTCATGTCATAGCAGAGAATCAGGCTTCACGTCACCCACCACTGGAACAGGCCACTGTCACACATTTAGGCCCCGGCACACAGACAGAGGAGAGAGGTCCTGTAACAGAGAATCTGGCCTTATGTCAGCACAGAATCTGTCTTCATGTCATAGCAGAGAATCAGGCATCACGTCACCCACCACTGGAACAGGCCACTGTCACATATTTAGGCCCAGGCACCCAGGCAGAGGAGAGAGGTCGCGTAACAGAGAATCTGGCTTCATGTCAGCACAGAATAAGTCTTCATGTCATAGCAGAGAATCAGGCTTCACGTCACCCGCCACTGGAACAGGCCACTGTCACACATTTAGGCCCCGGCACCCAGACAGAGGAGAGGTTCATTCAACTTTGGGTTGCCCCGCAATATAATGGTAAAATGAAATTAAAAATAGTATTGAATGAGGAAGTGCCCTGGAGTAGAATAATATATTGTTAAGGGGAGGTAGTTAATATCTAATCTGCACAAGGGATGGACAGGTCCTGTGGGATCCATGCCTGGTTCATTTTTATGAACGTCAGCTTGTCCACATTGGCTGTAGACAGGCGGCTGCGTTTGTCTGTAATGACGCCCCCTGCCGTGCTGAATACACGTTCAGACAAAACGCTGGCCGCCGGGCAGGCCAGCACCTCCAAGGCATAAAAGGCATTAAAATGTGGGCAACTCTGCTGTCGTTGCGCAGGCACTGCAGCATGTAGTCGCTCATGTGTGCCAGGCTGCCCAGAGGTAAGGACAAGCTGTCCTCTGTGGGAGGCGTATCGTCATCGTCCTGTGTTTCCCCCCAGCCACGCACCAGTGATGGGCCTGAGCTGCGTTGGGTGCCACCCCGCTGTGAACATGCTTCATCCTCATCCTCCTCCACCTCCTCCTGATCCTCGTCCTCCAGTAGTGGGCCCTGTCTGGCCACATTTGTACCTGGCCACTGGTGTTGCAAAAAACCTCCCTCTGAGTCACTTCGAAGAGACTGGCCTGAAAGTGCTAAAAATGACCCCTCTTGGGGGGTCGGAGCTAGCGCCTGAAGCTGATGGTTGCCTGAGGCTGCAGCTCCGTACTAAACATCACCCTTACAGCTCTTATAATTAGCCCCCAGGCACAAAAATGGTCAAAATTGGTGGCTCAAAGGCTGGAGAATCCTCGGATTCGAGCAGACAGGCGGTAAACAAGGGCGACATGGATACATTTGTCAAGAAAGCCGCCGCCGCATTTGTAGCCCGAGACAACAAAATGGCCCCGGTATCACCACGCACTGCCGGCTACACACTGAGAGACAAGGAATCACTGCAGGAGGTAGAAGACCCAGCAGACAACCTCCCGATCTCCAGATCCTAACTCAAAGAAGCACTGTCGGCGACCCTGGCGTCTGCGCTTGAACCCCTGAGCACAGACCTCTCTGCCATAAAGCATGATGTCCGACATATCGGAAGGAGAGTGGAGGTACGTACTAGAGGAGTCGCATGCGGTATTGACGAATCACCAGATCCAAGTGGTTAGCCGCCTATCCTCTGTTCAAAGCAATCTCAATGCTTTATACAGTGCAGTTGAGGATCAAGAAAATCGCGGAAGACGCAACAACTTGCGTTTCCGCGGTATCCCAGAATCGGTCACCGCAAGCGATATCTCGCAGACAATCGTCCAAGTTTGCCTTTCCTTACTGGGCCCGAATTCTGCACATGAGGTAATCCTGGAAAGGGCACATAGAGCCCTCCGCCCTAAGCCAGCACCAATGGCCCCCCCCCCAGGGATATCATATGCAAATTTCTAAGTTTCCAGGTTAAGGAAGCCATCCTCTCCAAAGCGCGAGCCACCAGAGATCTAGCTTGGGATGGTTTTGATATCACTATCTTTCAGGACCTGGCCCAGTCCACTCTGAGAAAGAGAAGAATCCTGAAGCCTTTGACGGACTGGCTCAGGTCCCACAATATTCAATATAGATGGTCCTTCCCCTTCGGTCTGTCCTTTTTTCATGAAGGTCGCAGGATGAATATCACCTCATACACAGATTTGGACCAAGCCTATGTTCAGCTTAACATAGCCCCCTTAGGAATCCAAAACTGGGACGTTATCCAGGACCTTGCACTCCTCCCGGATCTGCCGGCCCCCATCCCGTGGGAGAAACAACGTACCCCCAAGAACGCCAGAGCCAGAAGAGATCCTTCTTTCTCCACTCCGAGGAGGCTAACCATGGAGGACTGAGAATAGCACTTGCCTATCCTAGCACTTATAGTGGTAATATAACATCCACCTGATTAGCGGTAAATGTAAGACACATGTTAATTTTTCCCATTCCTTTCTTACCCACCCCCTTACCCATTTATCTCCATATATCTCTCCGCTGTCCTTTGATACAGGTGCTCTCTTACACCTACTTCTCTTATTAGGTCTGACCATCTCTGTTATACTCACACGTGAAATTTTTCCGGTCTGGTCATACATCCTGGCATAGGGTGATGACTACAGTCACTAAATTTCCCCCCTTACACCTATACACTGGAATCTAAAGTGTTATTACTGTTCTACATTATTATGTGGTTTTCCCTTTTCTCATACTTTTTGAGATTTGTTTTATTTTCTCGTTACGTGGATGTCTCCTTACATTTATTATTTTTATTTACCTGCCAAAATGCTACATACATACATCTAAACAGTTTTACAGCGGAAGTACAACTTACTGAGCCTTGTTGGTTTATATACCATATATGGATCCAGGGTCCTCAGTGGCCCCACGTTCAAACTGGTGCGAAATGGCTGATCTAACAATTGCATCCTTTAACCCCTTAGTGACCAAGCCTGTTTGGGCCTTTATGACCAAGCGTTTTTCTTCCTTTTTTTATGGTCTCGTTCCAAGAGCTATAACTTTTTTATTTTTTTCATCTATATAGCTTTATGAGGGCTTGTTTTTTACGGGACAAGTTGTAGTTTTTAATGGCGCCATTTTGGGGTACACATAACTTTCTGATTAACTTTTATTAACTCTTTCTGGGAGGGAGATGGGGAAAAATAGCAATACTGCCACTGCGTTTTTACATTATACATTTTTTGGCGTTCATTTTTCGGTACAAATAACATAATATCTTTATTCTCTGGGTCAGTATGATTACAGTGATACTAAATACTTATAATTTTGTTTACGTTTTACTACTTTTTTTGCAATAAAACACCTTTTATTAACCCCAAAAATTATTTTGCATTGCCACTTCACAAGACCCATAACTTTTTTTTATTTTTTTATATGGAATTGTGTGAGGGCTTGATTTTTGAAAGACGACTTGTATTTTTCATGGGTATGATTTTGGAGTAAATGCCGCTTTTTGATCGCTTATTATTACGTTATTTTTCGGTGGAAACTAAGAATAAATTCGAAATTCTGTCTTTTTTTATTTTTTATTTTTTACGGCGTTCACCATAGGGGATAATTTATGTAATATTTATGTAGTCCCGGTCGTTACGGACGCGGCAATACCAAACATATGGGGGATATTTTCTTTTTGCAATTTTTTTCATTGAAAAGCGTATTTTCAATGGAAAAAAAGGCATATTTTTTTATTTTATGGAATTTTTTTAATTTAATAAATGTGTATTTTTTTTCTATTTTTTTTACTACTTAATAGTCCCACAAGGGGACTATAATATACAGTATTTTGATTGCTTTTAAAATGTAATGCATTATCTCTATAATGCATTGCATTTCAATAGCAATGCTATTCGAACATTGACCAGCAGGCTGCGCCAGAGAGGCACAGCCTGCTGGAAGTAACTGAAGACAGGCTCGGGCCCTCATCGGAAGCAAGGTAAGCTTCCCAGAACATCAGCACCCCGCGATCGCATTTTCGGGGTGCTGATGGGAGACAGAGGGAGTCCGCTCCCTCTGTCACCACTTTACATGCAGCGGGCGCCATTGCGCCCGGCATGTAAAGGGTTAAACAGCCCGGATCGGCACTCCTGCCGTTCCGGGCTGTTAGAGCAGGGACCCGGCTCTCATGTGAGCCGCGCGGCGCTTAAACTGGGCCGCCGTAAAAACGCGGCGGCCCAGCCTAAGGCCCCTTAGTGACCGCCGTAAAAACACGTATGGGTGGTCACTAAGGGGTTAATGTTAAAGGATTTAATGCCCCCTCCAAGAGGTGTCAAATCTTCTCATTACTCAAAAAGAAAGACACCGCTATACTATTTTTACAAGAGACCCATTTTAAATTTAACCGATACCCTGATCTTTCCCGCTCCAGCTTCCCAACGTGGTTCCATTGTGGCTCAGGCTCCTCCTCTTCCAAGGGAGTCAGTATTGGTTTCAGCAAGAATACTGTTTTCCAATACTCCTCACACATTCAAGACGCTGAGGGAAGATATATAATGTTAAAAGGCTCTATAGCTAACCGTATTTACACACTAATCAACATCTATGCCCCCAATGTCGACCAGGCATCTTGGTTCGACTCTATTTGTCCTATCATAGAGTCTTTCCAGGAAGGCATTGTTGTCATGGGAGGCGACTTTAACGTGGCCTTGAACCCATCCCTAGACTCCTCATCTAAAAAGTCTGCCCTCTCCCAAAAGAAACTTAACTCCATAAATAAAATTATTTATGATCTGAGCCTGGTGGACACATGGAGAACCTTTACCCCTCTGAAAGAGATTTTACTTTCTTCTCTAACGTCCACGGTTCATACCAGAGACTAGATTATTTATTTATTTCTAAATCTCACCTCCAACTCTGCTCCAAAACCTGTATAGACCCCATTCTTCTATCAGATCACTCCCCTATTTTTATTACGATATCCACCCCTCAAGTAATACCCAAAACTATTAATTGGAGGTTAAACGAACAACTAATTTCCTCAAAAGAAAATAAAGCCAAAATACTGAACTCCCTCATAGACTTCTTCTCCCTAAACGCGCTTTCTGACACCTCTCCTCACGTTCTCTGGGACACTCATAAGGCCTTCATAAGGGGCCAACTCATCAGCCTTGGGGCCTACCAAAAAAAACTAAAGAAGGCCCGAATTGATAACCTATTAGCGGAAATTTCTAAATTGGAGGCAATCCATAAAAAATCCCTGTCGGAAGCCCACCTTTCTAAACTTAATACCCTCTGCTCGGACCTAAAAAATAATCTCAACTCTATTTCAGCTAAATACCTTCTTAACTCCCAGTTTAAGTTTTATGCCCATGGCGATAAAGCGTCTAAATTTATCATGAACAGGATAAAAAAGAGGAGGAACCACAACTACATATGCAAAATTCACAATAATAAAGGAGCAGTGGTCACGACTTCCAAAGAAATAGCATCCCAATTTCAGTCCTTCTATCAATCCCTATATAATATACCTCAACCAGCTACATTAGACAACGCTCTCCCAGTTAAAGAGGCTATAAACAAATTTCTAGACTCAGTCTCCCTCCCACACCTTGACTCCTCTGATAAAAAGATACTAGAATCTCCTTTCTCTTTAGACGAACTGAAAAAAGCTATTAAACTACTCCCAAAAAATAAAGCCCCCGGCCCTGACGGCCTCACTGCCCATTACTATGATACTTTTAGCAAAGTCATTTCCCCTTTCCTATTAAATGTTTGTAACCAAGCACTGAAGGGTATCCCTCTTTCAGTGGATATGACAAGAGCACTTATTACCATCATCCCTAAAGAAGGTAAGGACCCAGCTCACTGCGCAAATTATCGCCCCATTTCCTTACTTAACCTAGACTTAAAAATCATGGCCAAATTACTAGCAAATCGCCTATCCCCTATTCTCCCGTCGTTAATACACAAGGACCAAACAGGATTCGTGATTGGCAGGGAGGGCAAAGACAACTCTGTCAGAGTTCTCAACGCCATTCACCACGCTACCAAGCTATCTCACCCATTAGTCCTTCTCAGCACCGACGCCGAAAAAGCGTTTGATAGGATTAGCTGGGATTTTCTACGCCTTACGCTGTCCAAATTTGGTTTTCCTACACCTTTTATAGAAGCAGTCTTCTCTATGTATTCCAACGCCTCGGCGTCGGTGCTGGTGAATGAAACAACCTCCCCCCCTTTCTCCATTAGAAACGGCACGCGCCAAGGGTGTCCACTTTCCCCTCTGGTTTTCGTACTTTCTATGGAACCACTTCTTCAAGCCTTCCGTCAGAATGACGAAATTAGAGGCATTAAGCTTGGAGACCATGAACACAAAGTCGCAGCATTTGCGGACGACCTGTTGCTCCTAACATCCAACCCTAAAACATCCCTCCCCGTAATTTATGCTATCTTCGAAAAAATTTGTCCCCTCTCGAACCTTAAAATAAATATGAAAAAATCTCACATTTTAAGTTTAGGCCTAAACTCCCGTAATAAAGCTGACTTAGCAGCTCACTCCCCGTTCAATTGGGATACTCCCCACATCACTTACTTAGGCATTAAAATTAGCACTGACATTTCCAAATTATTTCATCTCAATTTCCTCCCTTTATTAAAATCCATGCAAGAGCAATTAAATACCCTCCACCCACAAACTTTATCCTGGTTTGGCTGGAAGAACATATTTACCTCCCTAGTCCTCCCTAAACTTAACTATTTACAACAAGTCCTCCCTCTTCCAATACCTAAATCCTTTTTTCAAGCCTTAAACAAAGAAATCAGGTCATTCATATGGAGCCGTAAGAAAGCTCGCATCAGTTTCGCTACCCTACAGAACCCCAAATTCTCCGGGGGTATCAACCTCCCAAACCCCTCACTTTATAATTCAGCAATATTATTAACCAGAGTGGTGGATTGGCTCAGAGATCCTATCTATAAGTCTTGGCCCAGGATGGAGGCAGCAATGGCCAAAATCTCTTTCAGAACCCTCCTCATCCTGCCCCAACAGGACCGAGCCAAGTTTAAAACCTCCAGTCCTTCTATTATTGCTACTCTTGAAGCCTGGAATAAATTCCAAAACTCGGCTCATGGGATCCCTTTGCCCTCTCCCTTAACTTAATTTAGAGACTTAATAGATTTAGCCACACCTGAATTGAAACAAAGTCTCCCCATACAGATCCGTAAATCGGTAACCCCTGTGCTCTCCCTCTTTGAGGAAGATGGGAATGTGATTCACAAAACCCACTTTGACTCACTCTTCCCAGAAGCTAAACCCTTTCCCTCTCTATATTCATATATATCTGCCAACCTAACAAAATGGGTCCCCTATCAGGCACTATTAAGACCTCTTACATGTTTCGAAAGTCTGATTGATTCTAAACATCCCCCAAGTAGGTTGATCTCCCAGCTATACAGAAGATTGAATAGCCCTATATGCCCCCCTAAATTGTCTTTCATTGGAGCCTGGGAAAAAGACCTGAATATCTCACTCTCTACTGATGATCAACTGAAGCTTTTTAAAGAACCCCATAAATCCTCTAGATGCGTTAGGATTCAGGAAAATGGGTACAAAATTCTGTCCAGGTGGTATAAAACACCTGATATCACCTGTAGGTATAGCTCTACTGGATCTGATGCTTGCTGGAGGTGTGGCGGGGGGGTAGGGAAATTTTTCCATATTTGGTGGTCCTGCCCACTACTGCAAAAGTGGTGGTTTATGATCTTCAAACAATGTAACTCAATTTGCAAAACTGCAATTCCGCCCTCGCCTCAATTAGCCCTATTAGGCCTTCCCTTTCCCCACACTACCACCGTCATCACTCCACTGTTTAAAAAACTGCTTTCAGCAGCTCGCCTCCTAATCCCCAGATTTTGGCTATCTTCCTCCACTGGATTTCTGGATAAACAAAGTGGACTCCATCTACAGGTTCGAAGACATGTCCGCCTGGGAGAATCACTCCCATAATAAGTTTGAAGCCCTCTGGAAACAATGGGCGCAATTCAGAAACTTCAAAGAGGCTTATTAAAAGTAAATGTAAATGAAAAAAACAAATGTACAACCACACTTAAGAATATACTGGCGGCTTTAGACATTATCATAGATATGATGCTAATGCTCAATAATTTGAAATGTATGTGAACTGACATCCACTATGTTAACTGTGTTAACCTTTTGTAGTTATTCTATTGACGACTAAACAGTACTTCACAATGTACGATTAGGTATTACCTATTGATGAGAAATTTCTGTACTGTAATTTTACATCTTTAATAAAGCTTTTAAAAAAAAAAAAAAAAAAAAAAAAAAATGACCCCTCTTCCTCCTCATCCTCCTGGGCCACCTCCTCTTCCATCATCGCCCTAAGTGTTTTCTCAAGGAGACATAGAAGTGGTATTGTAACGCTGATAACGGCGTCATCGCCACTGGCCATGTTGGTGGATTACTCGAAACAGCGCAACAGGGCACACAGATCTCGCATGGAGGCCCAGTCATTGGTGGTGAAGTGTGTCTGATCCACAGTGCGACTGACCCGTGCGTGCTGCAGCTGAAACTCCACTATGGCCTGCTGCTGCTCGCACAGTCTGTCCAGCATATGCAAGGTGGAGTTCCACCTGGTGGGTACGTCGCATATGAGGCGGTGAGCGGGAAGGCCGAAGTTACGCTGTAGCGCAGACAGGCGAGCAGCGGCAGGGTGTGAACGCCGGAAGCGCGAACAGACGGCCCGCACTTTATGCAGCAGCTCTGACATGTCGGGGTAGTTGCGAATGAACTTCTGCACCACCAAATTCAGCACATGCGCCAGGCAAGGGATGTGCGTCAAACCGGCTAGTCCCAGAGCTGCAACGAGATTTCGCCCATTATCGCACACCACCAGGCCGGGCTTGAGGCTCACCGGCAGCAACCACTCGTCGGTCTGTTGTTCTATACCCCGCCACAACTCCTGTGCGGTGTGGGGCCTGTCCCCCAAACATATGAGTTTCAGAATGGCCTGCTGACGTTTACCCCGTGCTGTGCTGAAGTTGGTGGTGAAGGTGTGTGGCTGACTGGATGAGCAGGTGAAAGAAGAGGAGGAGGAAGCTGAGTAGGAGGAGGAGGAGACAGGAGGCAAAGAATGTTGCCCTGCGATCCTTGGCGGCGGAAGGACGTGCGCCAAACAGCTCTCCGCCTGGGGCCCAGCCGCCACTACATTTACCCAGTGTGCAGTTAGGGAGATATAGCGTCCCTGGCCGTGCTTACTGGTCCACGTATCTGTGGTTAGGTGGACCTTGCCACAGATGGCGTTGCGCAGTGCACACTTGATTTTATCGGACACTTGTTTGGGCAGGGAAGGCACGGCTCTCTTGGAGAAGTAGTGGCGGCTGGGAACAACATACTGTGGGACAGCAAGTGACATGAGCTGTTTGAAGCGGTGTGTGTCCACCAGCCTAAATGACAGCATTTCATAGGCCAGAAGTTTAGAAATGCTGGCATTCAGGGCCAGGGATCGAGGGTGGCTAGGTGGGAATTTACGCTTTCTCTCAAATGTTTGTGAGATGGAGAGCTGAACGCTGCCGTGTGACATGGTTGAGATGCTTGGTGACGCAGGTGGTGGTGTTGGTGGTACATCCCATGTTTGCTGGGCGGCCGGTGCCAACGTTCCTCCAGAGGAAGAGTCCGAGGCGGCGGCAGCAGCAGCAGAAGAAGCCGAGGCGGCGGCAGCAGCAGAAGAGGCCGAGGCGGCAGCAGCAGAAGAGGCAGCAGGGGGAGCCTGAGTGACTTCCTTGTTTTTAACGTGTTTACTCCACTGCAGTTCATGCTTTGCATGCAGGTGCCTGGTCATGCAGGTTGTGCTAAGGTTCAAAACGTTAATGCCTCACTTCAGGCTCTGATGGCACAGCGTGCAAACCACTCGAGTCTTGTCGTCAGCACATTGTTTGAAGAAGTGCCATGCCAGGGAACTCCTTGAAGCTGCCTTTGGGGTGCTCGGTCCCAGATGGCGGCGGTCAGTAGCAGGCGGAGTCTCTTGGCAGCGGGTGTTCTGATTTTGCCCACTGCTCCCTCTTTTGCTACGCTGTTGGCTCGGTCTCACCACTGCCTCTTCCTCCGAACTGTGAAAGTCAGTGGCACGACCTTCATTCCATGTGGGGTCTAGGACCTCATCGTCCCCTGCATCGTCTTCCACCCAGTCTTCATCCCTGACCTCCTGTTCAGTCTGCACACTGCAGAAAGACGCAGCAGTTGGCACCTGTGTTTCGTCATCATCAGAGACGTGCTGAGGTGGTATTCCCATGTCCTCATCATCAGGAAACATAAGCGGTTGTGCGTTAGTGCATTCTATCTCTTCCACCCCTGGTGAAGAGCTAGGTGGATGCCCTTGGGAAACCCTGGCAGCAGAGTCTTCAAACAGCATAAGAGACTGCTGCATAACTTGAGGCTCAGATAGTTTCCCTGATATGCATGGGGGTGATGTGACAGACTGATGGGCTTGGTTTTCATGCGCCATCTGTGCGCTTTCTGCAGAAGACTGGGTGGGAGATAATGTGAACGTGCTGGATGCACTGTCGGCCACCCAATTGACTAATGCCTGTACCTGCTCAGGCCTTACCATCCTTAGAACGGCATTGGGCCCCACCAAATATCCCTCTTAATTCTGGCGGCTACTGGGACCTGAGGTAGTTGGTACACTAGGACGTGTGGCTGTGGCAGAACGGCCACGTCCTCTCCCAGCACCAGAGGGTCCACTAACACCACCACGACCATGTCCACGTCCGCGTCCGCATTGTTCCCGTTCACCACAATTTTGAGAATGGCAAATTTGGGAATAGTTTTTCAACCCAGAAAAAAAAAAGTGCTTTTACGGTCACTACAAATAACTTGACCAGCTAAAACAGTACAGATTTGCTGGAATAGAAATGTGAGACCTGTTTTTTTTTTGCACTGTGTGACAGGTTAAGGTTTAATCTCAGAATCAGACTTCTATCTGCACGGTAGCGTGTGTCTTAGGTTTTTCTGAATGACACTATCAGTACCTTCAATGTAAGATATCCTTTTTGGGATAGATTTCAAGTAGGCCTCAAATACCAGAAACTAGTTATTTTGAGAATGGCAAATTTGGGAATAGTTTTTCAACCCAGAAAAAAAAATGTGCTTTTACGGTCACTGCAAATAACTTGACCAGCTAAAACAGTACAGATTTGCTTGAATAGAAATGTGAGACCTGTTTTTTTTTTGCACTGTGTGACAGGTTAAGGTTTAATCTCAGAATCAGACTTCTATCTGCACGGTAGCGTGTGTCTTAGGTTTTTCTGAATGACACTATCAGTACCTTCAATGTAAGATATCCTTTTTGGGATAGATTTCAAGTAGGCCTCAAATACCAGAAACTAGTTATTTTGAGAATGGCAAATTTGGGAATAGTTTTTCAACCCAGAAAAAAAAAAGGGCTTTTACGGTCGCTACAAATAACTTGACCAGCTAAAACAGTACAGATTTGCTTGAATAGAAATGTGAGACCTGTTTTTTTTTGCACTGTGTGACAGGTTAAGGTTTAATCTCAGAATCAGGCTTCTATCTGCACGGTAGCGTGTGTCTTAGGTTTTTCTGAATGACACTATCAGTACCTTCAATGTAAGATATCCTTTTTGGGATAGATTTCAAGTAGGCCTCAAATACCAGAAACTAGTTATTTTGAGAATGGCAAATTTGGGAATAGTTTTTCAACCCAGAAAAAAAAAAGTGCTTTTACGGTCACTACAAATAACTTGACCAGCTAAAACAGTACAGATTTGCTTGAATAGAAATGTGAGACCTGTTTTTTTTTGCACTGTGTGACAGGTTAAGGTTTAATCTCAGAATCAGACTTCTATCTGCACGGTAGCGTGTGTGTTAGGTTTTTCTGAATGACACTATCAGTACCTTCAATGTAAGATATCCTTTTTGGGATAGATTTCAAGTAGGCCTCAAATACCAGAAACTAGTTATTTTGAGAATGGCAAATTTGGGAATAGTTTTTCAACCCAGAAAAAAAAAAGTGCTTTTACGGTCACTACAAATAACTTGACCAGCTAAAACAGTACAGATTTGCTTGAATAGAAATGTGAGACCTGTTTTTTTTTGCACTGTGTGACAGGTTAAGGTTTAATCTCAGAATCAGACTTCTATCTGCACGGTAGCGTGTGTCTTAGGTTTTTCTGAATGACACTATCAGTACCTTCAATGTAAGATATCCTTTTTGGGATAGATTTCAAGTAGGCCTCAAATACCAGAAACTAGTTATTTTGAGAATGGCAAATTTGGGAATAGTTTTTCAACCCAGAAAAAAAAAAGTGCTTTTACGGTCACTACAAATAACTTGACCAGCTAAAACAGTACAGATTTGCTTGAATAGAAATGTGAGACCTGTTTTTTAGGCACTGTGTGACAGGTTAAGGTTTAATCTCAGAATCAGACTTCTATCTGCACGGTAGCGTGTGTGTTAGGTTTTTCTGAATGACACTATCAGTACCTTCAATGTAAGATATCCTTTTTGGGATAGATTTCAAGTAGGCCTCAAATACCAGAAACTAGTTATTTTGAGAATGGCAAATTTGGGAATAGTTTTTCAACCCAGAAAAAAAAAAGTGCTTTTACGGTCACTACAAATAACTTGACCAGCTAAAACAGTACAGATTTGCTTGAATAGAAATGTGAGACCTGTTTTTTTTTGCACTGTGTGACAGGTTAAGGTTTAATCTCAGAATCAGACTTCTATCTGCACGGTAGCGTGTGTCTTAGGTTTTTCTGAATGACACTATCAGTACCTTCAATGTAAGATATCCTTTTTGGGATAGATTTCAAGTAGGCCTCAAATACCAGAAACTAGTTATTTTGAGAATGGCAAATTTGGGAATAGTTTTTCAACCCAGAACAAAAAGTGTGCTTTTACGGTCACTACAAATAACTTGACCAGCTAAAACAGTACAGATTTGGTTGAATAGAAATGTCAGGTCTATTTTTTAGGCGCTGGGTGACAGGCTCAACTTGCCCCTGATGTAGTATATGGCCAAAAAATAACCACACTGTTGATGGTTAAATGCACTTGGGTGACACAGGCTCAGCCTGCACCAGATGTAGTATATGGCCAAAAAATAATCAGACTGTTGATGGTTAAATGCACTTCGGTGACACAGGCTCAGCCTGCAGCTGATGTAGTATATGGCCAAAAAATAACCAGACTGTTGATGGTTAAATGCACTTCGGTGACACAGGCTCAGCCTGCAGCTGATGTAGGATATAGCACAAAATAACCACACTATTGATGGTTAAATACACTTGGTGATAGCTTGTGCTGGCGCACCACAAGTCACAAAATGGCCGCCGATCACCCCAGAAAAAAAGTGATCTAAAAACGCTCTGGGCAGCTTCAAAAAAGTGAGCAAGTCAATACTAGCACTTCAATGATCCACAGCTGCAGATCGATCACAGAATGAAGTCTTTTGGAGGAGTTAATCACTGCCTAATCTCGCCCTAACGTCGCAGCTGCAACCTCTCCCTATGCTTCAATCAGCAAAGTGACGTGCAGCGCAACGTGACCCAAGCTTATATAGAGGCTGGGTCACATGCTGCACTGGCCAATCACAGCCATGCCAATAGTAGGCAAGGCTGTGATGGCCTCTTGGGGCAAGTAGTATGACGCTTGTTGATTGGCTGCTTTGCAGCCTTTCAAAAAGCGCCAAGAAAGCGCCGAACACCGAACCCGAACACGCACTTTTACGAAAATGTTCGGGTTCGGGTCCGTGTCACGGACACCCCGGGGAACTATACAGTTCGGGTTCGCTCATCCCTACACATAATCTTTGTACTATCATCCTGGTCAGCATACTATGCACTACTGCCGCGGTTGGATTTCTTACTGATCTCTACTTACCTTATACCATCATATACACATTTTCTGTATCTGGCTCATGAGGTGGTCATTGTACCTTATATATCTATTTCTCATGACTCTATCATTATTACCCATGTACTTTGTGACCTGTGTGTTCATCCAGGGTGGCGCTTGTTTTCTCTTTTCCCTGCTCCCCCTACTCTGTCTTTGGCATCAACTGTATATGTGTTTTTTATTATGTTCTTGATTTAATAAAATATTTATTTTATTATCATTCTGGTACTCTGAGCTTCCTTCCTTTCCTTTTCTGCCATTGTACTTGGAGCTTGTACCGAGTTATCCTTTTCGGATACCCCAGTACATTTACATTGTGTAGCCACTGCCCTTCATTTGTTTCTGGTATACCCGGGGTCCCCCCCCTTTTTTCTTCAGATCAATCATATGTAGACAGAAGCAATATATGTTACCAATGTAAAATGACAAATATAACAACATAAAATATCTAAAATAATCACGGTCCCTCCTTTGTAATTAGCTGCGGAGCTCTCGCAGCTCACAATATGATATGGTGACTGCAAAACTTTATATCCCAAGTTATAATTCCCTATGCAAAGTCATCCAGATTTTGAACAAAGACACAAGCTTGTGCGTCTTTCTGGTTGAGTCCAGTATGCTTATGTGATTAATTTGGTGCGTTTGGTAGTTGTCAGTAACCGGCTTAGTATAGTATATGGAAGTTCACTCACTCGCATATGCACCACATGGACATCCCATATATATCGATGTTGTATAAATGAAGTGCACTTCTTACCGGGTCCTCGTAGCTCGATCCACAAAGCGATATCTGTTTGCATGTTAGCTACCCACCGGCGACTCCACAGATGTTCTTTCACTGGTGGCGGCACTTCGTGCCTGCACAATGTGAGTTTCCGGACGCTAACAGCTCCACGAGTTGTTCCTCGCTATTATCGAGACTCCGCGCATGCGTGCTTGGATTTTGCAGTCGCCAAGTTGTATCGAGTTGGTTTCTTTTTTCTGTACTTAGTAGCACTCTGGAAGGTATAGACTTATAGCACAGGGTCTTTAAAGGATGCAGTCCCTCTTCTCACCAGACGCGTTTCAAAACCGCAAAGGTTTCTTCCTCAGTGGCAAAAGGATTGTCAATCAGAAAGCCGCACAAGCTTGTGTCTTTGCTCAAAATCTGGATGACTTTGCATAGGGAATTATAACTTGGGATATAAAGTTTTGCAGTCACCATATCATATTGTGAGGAGGGACCGTGATTATTTTAAAAATTTTATGTTGTTATATTTGTCATTTTACATTGGTAACGTATATTGCTTCTGTCTACATATGATTGATCCGTAAGGATTATTGTTATTTTATTAGTGAGGATTAAATAAGTTATATTTGACTTCTTGTGAGCCAACCATTTTTTGTATTTATTATTATCTAGCAAACAATAAATAACTAAATTGAAAACTGACTTATTAAACACCCCCTCCCATACCCTGCATACCCAGCTCCTCCTGCTCTATAACCTGCTGCCTGCAGATTGCACTGTATTTTGTGGTTCTTTTCTTCAAATAATACAACATACTGTAGTAAATATCTATCTTTGAAAGTTTATTGTCAGGGCCGTCTTTAACGCGGGGCAAAAGAGGCAGCTGCCCCGGGCCCAGTTGCTCCTGGAGGGCCCAAGGCAGCTGCCTTTTGAGCCCCTCTGGCCGGTGCAGGCGGCACAATGAGGTCATTGCGCCGCCTAAGCTGTACAGCTTGGGACACAGACCGGAAGAGGCCTGCATCGCATCGCTGTCAGGTTGATTGAGGTAAGTATAAGTGTTTATTTTTTTTATATGGTACTGCTACTGGCGCATGATTGGGGGGCATCTATGGGGGCACCTGTAACTGGCACATCATTGGGAGGCATCTATGGGGGCACCTGTTAATGGCACATGATTGGGGGGCATCTATAGGGGGACTTGTTACTGGCACATTATTGGGGGGCATCTATGGGGCATTTGTTACTGGATCATGATTGGGGGGCATCTATGGGGGCACTTGTTTTTGGCACATGATTGGGGAGCATCTATGGGAGCTCTTGTTATTGGCACATGATTGGGGGGCATCTATGGGGTTACTTGTTACTGGCACATCATTGGGGGGCATCTATGGGGGCACTTGTTACTGGCACATGATTGGGGGGCGTCTATGGGGGCACTTGTTACTGGCACATGTTTGGGGGGTCACTTGTAACTGGCACATGATTGGGGGGCATCTATGGGGGCACTTGTTACTGGCACATGATTGGGGGCAACTATGGGGTCACTTGTTACTGGCACATGATTGGGGGCATTTATGGGGGTACTTGTCACTGGTACATGATTCAGGGGCATCTATGGGGTCACTTGTTACTGGCACATGATTGGGGGCATCTATGGGGTCACTTGTTACTGGCACATGATTGGGGGGCATCTATGGAGGAATTTGTTACTGGCACATGATTGGGGGCATCTATGGAGGCACTTGTTATTGGCACATGATTGGGGGGCATCTATGGGGGCGCCTGTTACTGGAGCATGATTGGGGGGCATCTATGGGGGCACTTGTTACTGGCACATGATTGGGGGCATCTATGGGGGGAACTTGTCACTGGAACATGATTTGGGGTATCTATGGGGGCATTTATTACTGGCACATGATTGGGGGCATATATGGGGGCACCTGTTACTGGCACATGATTGGGGGGCATCTATGGGGGCACTTGTTACTGGCACATAATTTGGGACATCTATAGGGGCATTTGTTACTGGCACATGATTGGGGAGCATCTATGGGGGTACTTGTTATTGACACATGATTGGGGGCATCTATGGGGGCACTTGTTACTGACAATATGATTGGGGGGCATCTATGGGGGTACTTGTTACTGGCACATCATTGGAGGCATCTATGGGGCACTTGTTACTGGCACATGATTGGGGCGTCTATGGGGCACTTGTTACTGGCACATGATTGGGGGCCATCTATGGGGGTAGTTGTCACTGGCACATGATTGGGGGCATCTACGGGGGCACTTCTTACTAGCACATGATTGGGGGCATCTATGGGGGCACTTGTTACTGCCACATAATTGGGGGGCATCTATGGAGGAATTTGTTACTGGCACATGATTGGGGGCACCTATGGGGGCACTTGTTACTGGCACATAATTAGGGGGCATCTATGGAGTAATTTGCTACTGGCCCATGATGGGGGGGCATCTATGGGGCACTTGTTACTGGCACATGTTTGGGGGGTACTTGTCACTGGCACATGATTGGGGGGCATCTAAGGGGCACTTGTTACTAGCACATGATTGGGGGCATCTATGGGGCACTTGTTACTGGCACATAATTGGGGGGCATCTATGGAGGAATTTGTTACTGGAACATGATTGGGGGCATCTATGGGGGCACTTGATATTGGCACATGATTGGGGGCATCTATGGGGGCACCTGTTACTGGAACATGATTAAGGGGCATCTATGAGGGCACTTGTCATTGGCACATGATTAAGGGGCATCTATGGGGGCACTTGTCACTGGCACATGATTGGGGGCACTTATAACTGGCACATGATTGGGGGCATCTATGGTGGCACTTGTTACTGGCACATGATTGGGGGCATCTATGGGGCACTTGTTACTGGCACATAATTGGGGGGCATCTATGGAGGAATTTGTTACTGGCACATGATGGGGGGGCATCTATGGGGCACTTGTCACTGGCACATGTTTGGGGGGTACTTGTCACTGGCACATGATTGGGGGGCATCTAAGGGGCACTTGTTACTGGCACATGATTGGGGGCATCTATGGGGCACTTGTTACTGGCACATAATTGGGGGGCATCTATGGAGGAATTTGTTACTGGAACATGATTGGGGGCATCTATGGGGGCACTTGATAATGGCACATGATTGGGGTCATCTATGGGGGCACCTGTTACTGGAACATGATTGGGGGGCATCTATGAGGGCACTTGTCATTGGCACATGATTAAGGGGCATCTATGGGGGCACTTGTCACTGGCACATGATTGGGGGCACTTGTCACTGGCACATGATTGGGGGCATCTATGGTGGCACTTGTTACTGGCACATGATTGGGGGCATCTATGGGGCACTTGTTACTGGCACATAATTGGGGGGCATCTATGGAGGAATTTGTTACTGGCACATGATTGGGGGGCATCTACAGGGGCACTTGTTATTGGCACATGATTGGAGGGCATCTATGGGGGTGCCTGTTACTGGAACATGATTGGGGGGCATCTATGGGAGCATTTGTTACTGGTGCATGATTGGGGGGCATCTATGGGGGTATTTGTTATTGGCACATGATTATGGGGCATCTATGGGGCATTTGTTACTGAAACATGATTGGGGGCATCTATGGTGGCACTTGTTTTTGGCACATGATTGGGGGGCATCTATGGGGGCACTTGTTACTGGCACATGATTGGGGGGCATCTATGGGGGCTCTTGTTACTGGCACATGATTGGGGGCAACTATGAGGGTACTTGTTACTGGTACATCATTGGGGGGCATCTATGGGGGCTCTTGTTACTGGCACATGTTTAGGGGGGCGTCTATGGGGGCACTTGTTACTGGCACATGTTTGGGGGGGCGTCTATGGGGGCACTTGTTACTGGCACACAATTGGGGGCATCTATGATGGTACTGCTACTGGCGCATGATTGGGGGGCATCTATGGGGGCACCTGTAACTGGCACATCATTGGGAGGCATCTATGGGGGCACCTGTTAATGGCACATGATTGGGGGGCATCTATAGGGGGACTTGTTACTGGCACATTATTGGGGGGCATCTATGGGGCATTTGTTACTGGATCATGATTGGGGGGCATTTATGGGGGCACTTGTTTTTGGCACATGATTGGGGAGCATCTATGGGAGCACTTGTTATTGGCACATGATTAGGGGGCATCTATGTGGTTACTTGTTACTGGCACATCATTGGGGGGCATCTATGGGGGCACTTGTTACTGGCACATGATTGGGGGGCGTCTATGGGGGCACTTGTTACTGGCACATGTTTGGGGGGTCACTTGTAACTGGCACATGATTGGGGGGCATCTATGGGGGCACTTGTTACTGGCACATGATTGGGGGCAACTATGGGGTCACTTGTTACTGGCACATGATTGGGGGCATTTATGGGGGTACTTGTCACTGGTACATGATTCAGGGGCATCTATGGGGTCACTTGTTACTGGCACATGATTGTGGGCATCTATGGGGTCACTTGTTACTGGCACATGATTGGGGGGCATCTATGGAGGAATTTGTTACTGGCACATGATTGGGGGCATCTATGGAGGCACTTGTTATTGGCACATGATTGGGGGGCATCTATTGGGGCGCCTGTTACTGGAGCATGATTGGGGGGCATCTATGGGGGCACTTGTTACTGGCACATGATTGGGGGCATCTATGGGGGGAACTTGTCACTGGAACATGATTTGGGGTATCTATGGGGGCATTTATTACTGGCACATGATTGGGGGCATATATGGGGGCACCTGTTACTGGCACATGATTGGGGGGCATATATGGGGGCACTTGTTACTGGCACATAATTTGGGACATCTATAGGGGCATTTGTTACTGGCACATGATTGGGGAGCATCTATGGGGGTACTTGTTATTGACACATGATTGGGGGCATCTATGGGGGCACTTGTTACTGGCAATATGATTGGGGGGCATCTATGGGGGCACTTGTTACTGGCACATCATTGGAGGCATCTATGGGGCACTTGTTACTGGCACATGATTGGGGCGTCTATGGGGCACTTGTTACTGGCACATGATTGGGGGCCATCTATGGGGGTAGTTGTTACTGGCACATGATTGGGGGCATCTACGGGGGCACTTCTTACTAGCACATGATTGGAGGCATCTATGGGGGCACTTGTTACTGCCACATAATTGGGGGGCATCTATGGAGGAATTTGTTACTGGCACATGATTGGGGGGCACCTATGGGGGCACTTGTTACTGGCACATAATTAGGGGGCATCTATGGAGTAATTTGCTACTGGCCCATGATGGGGGGGCATCTATGGGGCACTTGTTACTGGCACATGTTTGGGGGGTACTTGTCACTGGCACATGATTGGGGGGCATCTAAGGGGCACTTGTTACTAGCACATGATTGGGGGCATCTATGGGGCACTTGTTACTGGCACATAATTGGGGGGCATCTATGGAGGAATTTGTTACTGGAACATGATTGGGGGCATCTATGGGGGCACTTGATATTGGCACATGATTGGGGGCATCTATGGGGGCACCTGTTACTGGAACATGATTGGGGGGCATCTATGAGGGCACTTGTCATTGGCACATGATTAAGGGGCATCTATGGGGGCACTTGTCACTGGCACATGATTGGGGGCACTTATAACTGGCACATGATTGGGGGCATCTATGGTGGCACTTGTTACTGGCACATGATTGGGGGCATCTATGGGGCACTTGTTACTGGCACATAATTGGGGGGCATCTATGGAGGAATTTGTTACTGGCACATGATGGGGGGGCATCTATGGGGCACTTGTCACTGGAACATGTTTGGGGGTACTTGTCACTGGCACATGATTGGGGGGCATCTAAGGGGCACTTGTTACTGGCACATGATTGGGGGCATCTATGGGGCACTTGTTACTGGCACATAATTGGGGGGCATCTATGGAGGAATTTGTTACTGGAACATGATTGGGGGCATCTATGGGGGCACTTGATATTGGCACATGATTGGGGTCATCTATGGGGGCACCTGTTACTGGAACATGATTGGGGGGCATCTATGAGGGCACTTGTCATTGGCACATGATTAAGGGGCATCTATGGGGGCACTTGTCACTGGCACATGATTGGGGGCACTTGTCACTGGCACATGATTGGGGGCATCTATGGTGGCACTTGTTACTGGCACATGATTGGGGGCATCTATGGGGCACTTGTTACTGGCACATAATTGGGGGGAATCTATGGAGGAATTTGTTACTGGCACATGATTGGGGGGCATCTACAGGGGCACTTGTTATTGGCACATGATTGGAGGGCATCTATGGGGGTGCCTGTTACTGGAACATGATTGGGGGGCATCTATGGGAGCATTTGTTACTAGTGCATGATTAGGGGGCATCTATGGGGGTATTTGTTATTGGCATATGATTATGGGGCATCTATGGGGCATTTGTTACTGAAACATGATTGGGGGCATCTATGGTGGCACTTGTTACTGGCACATGATTGGGGGGCATCTATGGGGGCTCTTGTTACTGGCACATGATTGGGGGCAACTATGAGTGTACTTGTTACTGGTACATCATTGGGGGGCATCTATGGGGGCTCTTGTTACTGGCACATGTTTAGGGGGGCATCTATGGGGGCACTTGTTACTGGCACATGTTTGGGGGGGGGGTCTATGGGGGCACTTGTTACTGGCACACAATTGGGGGCATCTATGGAGGCACTTGTTACTGGCACATGATTGGGGGGCATCTATGGAGGCACTTGTCACTGGCTTATGATTGGGGCATCTACAGGGGGCACTTGTTACTGCCACATGATTGGGGCATCTATGGGGCACTTGTTACTGGCACATAATTGGGGGGCATCTATGGAGGAATTTGTTACTGGCACATGATTGGGGGGCATCTATGGGTGCACTTGATATTGGCACATGATTGGGGGCATCTATGGGGTCACTTGTTACTGGCACATGATTGGGGGGCATCTATGGAGGAATTTGTTACTGGCACATGATTGGGGGCATCTATGGAGGCACTTGTTATTGGCACATGATTGGGGGGCATCTATGGGGGCGCCTGTTACTGGAGCATGATTGGGGGGCATCTATGGGGGCACTTGTTACTGGCACATGATTGGGGGCATCTATGGGGGGAACTTGTCACTGGAACATGATTTGGGGTATCTATGGGGGCATTTATTACTGGCACATGATTGGGGGCATATATGGGGGCACCTGTTACTGGCACATGATTGGGGGGCATATATGGGGGCACTTGTTACTGGCACATAATTTGGGACATCTATAGGGGCATTTGTTACTGGCACATGATTGGGGAGCATCTATGGGGGTACTTGTTATTGACACATGATTGGGGGCATCTATGGGGGCACTTGTTACTGGCAATATGATTGGGGGCATCTATGGGGGCACTTGTTACTGGCACATCATTGGAGGCATCTATGGGGCACTTGTTACTGGCACATGATTGGGGCGTCTATGGGGCACTTGTTACTGGCACATGATTGGGGGCCATCTATGGGGGTAGTTGTCACTGGCACATGATTGGGGGCATCTACGGGGGCACTTCTTACTAGCACATGATTGGGGGCATCTATGTGGGCACTTGTTACTGCCACATAATTGGAGGGCATCTATGGAGGAATTTGTTACTGGCACATGATTGGGGGGCACCTATGGGGGCACTTGTTACTGGCACATAATTAGGGGGCATCTATGGAGTAATTTGCTACTGGCCCATGATGGGGGGGCATCTATGGGGCACTTGTTACTGGCACATGTTTGGGGGGTACTTGTCACTGGCACATGATTGGGGGGCATCTAAGGGGCACTTGTTACTAGCACATGATTGGGGGCATCTATGGGGCACTTGTTACTGGCACATAATTGGGGGGCATCTATGGAGGAATTTGTTACTGGAACATGATTGGGGGCATCTATGGGGGCACTTGATATTGGCACATGATTGGGGGCATCTATGGGGGCACCTGTTACTGGAACATGATTGGGGGGCATCTATGAGGGCACTTGTCATTGGCACATGATTAAGGGGCATCTATGGGGGGACTTGTCACTGGCACATGATTGGGGGCACTTATAACTGGCACATGATTGGGGGCATCTATGGTGGCACTTGTTACTGGCACATGATTGGGGGCATCTATGGGGCACTTGTTACTGGCACATAATTGGGGGGCATCTATGGAGGAATTTGTTACTGGCACATGATGGGGGGGCATCTATGGGGCACTTGTCACTGGCACATGTTTGGGGGGTACTTGTCACTGGCACATGATTGGGGGGCATCTAAGGGGCACTTGTTACTGGCACATGATTGGGGGCATCTATGGGGCACTTGTTACTGGCACATAATTGGGGGGCATCTATGGAGGAATTTGTTACTGGAACATGATTGGGGGCATCTATGGGGGCACTTGATATTGGCACATGATTGGGGTCATCTATGGGGGCACCTGTTACTGGAACATGATTGGGGGGCATCTATGAGGGCACTTGTCATTGGCACATGATTAAGGGGCATCTATGGGGGCACTTGTCACTGGCACATGATTGGGGGCACTTGTCACTGGCACATGATTGGGGGCATCTATGGTGGCACCTGTTACTGGCACATGATTGGGGGCATCTATGGGGCACTTGTTACTGGCACATAATTGGGGGGCATCTATGGAGGAATTTGTTACTGGCACATGATTGGGGGGCATCTACAGGGGCACTTGTTATTGGCACATGATTGGAGGGCATCTATGGGGGTGCCTGTTACTGGAACATGATTGGGGGGCATCTATGGGAGCATTTGTTACTAGTGCATGATTGGGGGGCATCTATGGGGGTATTTGTTATTGGCATATGATTATGGGGCATCTATGGGGCATTTGTTACTGAAACATGATTGGGGGCATCTATGGTGGCACTTGTTTTTGGCACATGATTGGGGGGCATCTATGGGGGCACTTGTTACTGGCACATGATTGGGGGGCATCTATGGGGGCTCTTGTTACTGGCACATGATTGGGGGCAACTATGAGTGTACTTGTTACTGGTACATCATTGGGGGGCATCTATGGGGGCTCTTGTTACTGGCACATGTTTAGGGGGGCGTCTATGGGGGCACTTGTTACTGGCACATGTTTGGGGGGGTCTATGGGGGCACTTGTTACTGGCACACAATTGGGGGCATCTATGGAGGCACTTGTTACTGGCACATGATTGGGGGGCATCTATGGAGGCACTTGTCACTGGCATATGATTGGGGCATCTACAGGGGGCACTTGTTACTGCCACATGATTGGGGCATCTATGGGGCACTTGTTACTGGCACATAATTGGGGGGCATCTATGGAGGAATTTGTTACTGGCACATGATTGGGGGGCATCTATGGGTGCACTTGATATTGGCACATGATTGGGGGCATCTATGGGGTCACTTGTTACTGGCACATGATTGGGGGGCATCTATGGAGGAATTTGTTACTGGCACATGATTGGGGGCATCTATGGAGGCACTTGTTATTGGCACATGATTGGGGGCATCTATGGGGGCGCCTGTTACTGGAGCATGATTGGGGGGCATCTATGGGGGCACTTGTTACTGGCACATGATTGGGGGCATCTATGGGGGGAACTTGTCACTGGAACATGATTTGGGGTATCTATGGGGGCATTTATTACTGGCACATGATTGGGGGCATATATGGGGGCACCTGTTACTGGCACATGATTGGGGGGCATATATGGGGGCACTTGTTACTGGCACATAATTTGGGACATCTATAGGGGCATTTGTTACTGGCACATGATTGGGGAGCATCTATGGGGGTACTTGTTATTGACACATGATTGGGGGCATCTATGTGGGCACTTGTTACTGGCAATATGATTGGGGGGCATCTATGGGGGCACTTGTTACTGGCACATCATTGGAGGCATCTATGGGGCACTTGTTACTGGCACATGATTGGGGCGTCTATGGGGCACTTGTTACTGGCACATGATTGGGGGCCATCTATGGGGGTAGTTGTCACTGGCAAATGATTGGGGGCATCTACGGGGGCACTTCTTACTAGCACATGATTGGGGGCATCTATGGGGGCACTTGTTACTGCCACATAATTGGAGGGCATCTATGGAGGAATTTGTTACTGGCACATGATTGGGGGGCACCTATGGGGGCACTTGTTACTGGCACATAATTAGGGGGCATCTATGGAGTAATTTGCTACTGGCCCATGATGGGGGGGCATCTATGGGGCACTTGTTACTGGCACATGTTTGGGGGGTACTTGTCACTGGCACATGATTGGGGGGCATCTAAGGGGCACTTGTTACTAGCACATGATTGGGGGCATCTATGGGGCACTTGTTACTGGCACATAATTGGGGGGCATCTATGGAGGAATTTGTTACTGGAACATGATTGGGGGCATCTATGGGGGCACCTGTTACTGGAACATGATTGGGGGGCATCTATGAGGGCACTTGTCATTGGCACATGATTAAGGGGCATCTATGGGGGCACTTGTCACTGGCACATGATTGGGGGCACTTATAACTGGCACATGATTGGGGGCATCTATGGTTGCACTTGTTACTGGCACATGATTGGGGGCATCTATGGGGCACTTGTTACTGGCACATAATTGGGGGGCATCTATGGAGGAATTTGTTACTGGCACATGATGGGGGGGCATCTATGGGGCACTTGTCACTGGCACATGTTTGGGTGGTACTTGTCACTGGCACATGATTGGGGGGCATCTAAGGGGCACTTGTTACTGGCACATGATTGGGGGCATCTATGGGGCACTTGTTACTGGCACATAATTGGGGGGCATCTATGGAGGAATTTGTTACTGGAACATGATTGGGGGCATCTATGGGGGCACTTGATATTGGCACATGATTGGGGTCATCTATGGGGGCACCTGTTACTGGAACATGATTGGGGGGCATCTATGAGGGCACTTGTCATTGGCACATGATTAAGGGGCATCTATGGGGGCACTTGTCACTGGCACATGATTGGGGGCATCTATGGTGGCACTTGTTACTGGCACATGATTGGGGGCATCTATGGGGCACTTGTTACTGGCACATAATTGGGGGGCATCTATGGAGGAATTTGTTACTGGCACATGATTGGGGGGCATCTACAGGGGCACTTGTTATTGGCACATGATTGGAGGGCATCTATGGGGGTGCCTGTTACTGGAACATGATTGGGGGGCATCTATGGGAGCATTTGTTACTGGTGCATGATTGGGGGGCATCTATGGGGGTATTTGTTATTGGCACATGATTATGGGGCATTTGTTACTGAAACATGATTGGGGGCATCTATGGTGGCACTTGTTTTTGGCACATGATTGGGGGGCATCTATGGGGGCACTTGTTACTGGCACATGATTGGGGGGCATCTATGGGGGCTCTTGTTACTGGCACATGATTGGGGGCAACTATGAGGGTACTTGTTACTGGTACATTATTGGGGGGCATCTATGGGGGCTCTTGTTACTGGCACATGTTTAGGGGGTCGTCTATGGGGGCACTTGTTACTGGCACATGTTTGGGGGGGTCTATGGGGGCACTTGTTACTGGCACACAATTGGGGGCATCTATGGAGGCACTTGTTACTGGCACATGATTGGGGGGCATCTATGGAGGCACTTGTCACTGGCATATGATTGGGGGCATCTACAGGGGGCACTTGTTACTGCCACAATATTGGGGCATCTATGGGGCACTTGTTACTGGCACATAATTGGGGGGCATCTATGGAGGAATTTGTTACTGGCACATGATTGGGGGGCATCTATGGGTGCACTTGATATTGGCACATGATTGTGGGGCATCTATGGGGGCACCTGTTACTGGAACATGATTGGGGGGCATCTATGGGGGCACTTGTCATTGGCACATGATTGAGGTGCCTCTATGGGGGCATTTGTTACTGGCACGTGATTGGGGGGCATCTTTGGGAGCACTTGTTACTGGCACATGTTTGGGGGGCATCTATGGGAGCACTTGTTACTGACACATGATTGGGTGGCATTTGTTACTGGCACATTATTAGGGGGCATCTATGATGGCATATCTTACTGGCACATTATTAGAGGGCACTGTGGGGGCATCTATTGGGGCACTTCTTACTGGCACATTATTGGTGGCACTTTTTATTGGCCCATTGTTGGGTGGCACTATGGGGGCACTTTTTACAGGCACATTATTGGGGGCACTATGGAGGCATCTACTGAGGCCACAAAGAAGGGGTATTTTATATGGGGGAAGGGGGGAGAGGAACATTATTGGGGCTTCTACTGAGGCTACAAAGAAGGGGTATTTCATATGGGGGCTCTGTATAGGGGCATTTTATACTGGGGAACTTTATGGTGGTTACTATGAGGAAGGGGAGAGAGGAAAACTATGGGCTCATCTATGGGGGGCACTAAGAAGGGGTATTTTATACTTGCAAATTATGGGGGATACTGAAGGCATCTACTGGGGGAATACATATGGGGCATTTTATACTAGTACATTATGGGGGGCACTAGGAAGAAGGGGGAGAGGAGCACTATGGGGGCATTTACTGGGGACATTATATAGTGGCATTTTATACTGGCACATTATGGGGGCATTAAGGACATTAGCTCAACTGGAGGCATTAAAAGGAGATCTTTTTTGCACTGGCACATTATAAGGAGAATTATTACTACTGGGGGGCATTATGATGGGTGTTATTACTACTAGGGGTCTATGAGGAACATGATTACTAGTATGGGCACTATGGGAGCATTATTACCTCTGGGGCACAATGACGACATGTTGGCGGCACTGTAGGAGCACTATTACCACCATGTGTTCTCTAGCAGAGAATGATTCCTATTGGTGGGACTTTTGGGAGCACTCATACTGTGGGGGCACCTTGGAACAGTATCAGATTACCACAATTATTTTTGTACGCCATGTGTCTCCAAGAGGTTAAGGGACGCTATAGTCACTAGTAGTGATGGACGGCAAACCTGAAAAACCTTCAGGTCATATTTGAAACCACCAAATACTTTCTAGAAGTGCACAAATAGTCCCACAACATGGACAATGACATACCAGAGGGGGATCAATGGCAAGAATTTCCACAAAAATATGTTTTTTAATCAGGGGCCATTTTTATGCGTCCTAAAGGGAAACTCTCAAAAATGTGCCCTGCTGGAGCCTAGGAAATATTTATTTTAGGCCACGGGAGTACAGGCCCCAAAAATTAGGCATTCACCTGACAGAAAAGAATAAGTGATTATGTGGCTGGAGTTATATTAGACGGTCAGTGGATAACAATCTTACTGTAGGCCAGTACAGGCCCCAAAAATTAGGCATTCACCTGACAGAAAAGAACAAGTGATTATGTGGCTGGAGGTACATTATACGGTCAGTGGATAACAATTTTACTGTAGGCCAGCACAGGCCCCAAAAATTAGGCATTCACCTGACAGAAAAGAACAAGTGATTATGTGGCTGGAGGTACATTAGGCGATCACTGTATAACAATTTTACTGTAGGACAGTGGAGTATAGGCCCCAAAAATCAGGCATTCACCTGACAGAAAGGAACTTGTGATGATGTGGCTGGAGGTATATTAGACGGTCAGTGGATAACAATTTTACTGTAGGCCAGCACAGGCCCCCAAAATTAGGCATTCACCTGACAGAAAATGCATTTTATGCTGCTGTATATATTTAAGACAAGGACCATTCTTTGTTATGTGTGGTGGCGGATATGTGTGGGCTGGCATGAGAAAATTCAATTATACCTGGTCGTCACAGGTGTTGAATTCCTCCGAGATCCATGCCTCATTAATTTTTAGAAATGTGAGGTAGTCCACACTGTCGTAAATTAGGTGTATGCGCTTATCCCCCCTGCTGCACTGAACGCCCTTTCGGACAACACACTCGACGAGGGGCAAGCCAAGAGTTCCATAG
The DNA here is from genome assembly GCF_905171765.1 of Bufo bufo. NCBI lineage: Eukaryota > Metazoa > Chordata > Amphibia > Anura > Bufonidae > Bufo > Bufo bufo. The sequence goes on from NC_053390.1 coordinate 236,053,205, forward strand.
CAAATTGTGCCAGCTCTGGCCACAGGTCAAGCCTGCACACCCAGTAATCAAGGGGTTCTCTGCTTCTCAGAGCGTCCACATCGGCCGTTAACACGATGTAGTCGGACATCTGTCGGTCTAGGCGCTCCCTGAGGCTGTATCCGTAGGGCGGCTGTCAATGGGTTTTCTGCAAGGATAATCTCATATCCGAAGTGACCAACAGATCTAAAAACGCCCTCTTCTTGCAGGCGCAGTAGGATTGGTACCTGCACCTGTTTTCCTGTGGGTAGAAATTCCTGTGCCAGCGCACGCAGCAGCAGAATGCAGCATATCTCGCAGGAAGGCCTGGAAATGCTGCATTCTGCCAGCCCTCTGTGATGCTGGTAACATATCCGCCATTTGTAACATATCCGCCATTTTGTGTTTGTACCAAGGGTCTAAGTACGTTGTTACCCAGTACTGGTCCTTGCCCTTTATGCTTTTTATACGGGGGTCCCTCTTCAAACACTGGTGCATGAAGGCCCCCATTTGCACTAAATTGGAAGTGGTGGAGCGCCCTGTGAAGGACTTTTATGCAATTGCCTATATGCTTCAGTTTAATTCTCTCCCTGCTATTTTAAGGTCTATATTGTCGGTTCCAAATGTCAAGAATGAATGTATTTGTGTACCGAACAGGGATGTTGAGATTATGTTTGTATGTGGGATAGAAAGTACTTTTCTGAAATTGTTAAAAATTGTAAATGTTCTGGCCAGCAGATAATTGAGCTGTGTGTATTGTCAGAACTCAATTATCTAGCCTGGCCCAGAGGAGGAGTTTTAGGATAATTAAGCTGTGTGTATTGTGAAAACTCAATTATCTAGCCTGGCCCAGAGGAGGAGTTTTAGGACAATTGAGCTGTGTGTATTGCTAAAACTCAATTATCTAGCCTGGCCCAGAGGAGGAGTTTTATGCTGCATAAAGTGTGAGTTCTATGTACCAGTAAATCAGTCTTGTTCCAGCATTAAGTTTTGACTCATGTGTGGATTATTCGGCGATTCCAGGGATATTCCTACTCGTGGAATATTGGGTGATTTTCTTTTATGAGAAGAAGGGAATGCTTGACGGGGATATTTTCTACTACCGTCACAACTGGTTGGCAGCAGCGGGATTTTCCCTTCTACTTTCCTTTACACCAGGATTCCAAGCAGACACTGGGAACAGTGAATGGAAGGCTGGTACACCCTGCTTAAAAGAAAAACACTGAAAGAACTACTGGAAGTCCGTGGAAGGATTGCTAGCAACAAAACCAAGCGGGTCATTATAGCAGAATTAATGGAGCTAGACCAGGAGAACTTGGTTGCAGCAACGCCAGCAGTACAAGAGATGGGGACACCAGTGATTCAGGAGGAGGAATCACCAGCCAACAAGGCAATGAGAGAGAAGCTAGCATGGTTCGGTCCGAACCCAACGGCGGATGTGGTGCTGAAAGTGATGAACCTGTTAGCGGAGGAGGCTAAACAAATAAGAGATGCAGAGCTACAGTTAAAACTGGCAGCAGTCCAACAAGCAGCCGCACATTCTCCAAACAGTGAGTACAGTGCAGCAGACACAAGGAAGATTCCGTTTAGCGCTTTTAAAGCTTTTGATGAAAAAGACTGTGATATTGCTAATTACCTGGCAGATTTTGAGCGACAATGTAACCTGCACCGAATAGATAGAGGAGAGTGGGTCTCAATATTGTCAGGCAAACTGTCAGGCAAAGCTTCTGATGCTTTCCGGACCGTGCCAGAGCAGGAGATCCATGGCTACGCCAGGGTTAAAGAAGTGCTCCTGGCTCGTTATGCAGTAACCCCAGAGTCCTACCGACAAAAGTTCAGGGACTCACGCAAAACCACGAAAGACTCTTACGTGGAATGGGCATGCCAGTTATCCCTGTCGGCCTCTAACTGGGTCAACAGCAGCCAGGCCACCACCGCAGAGGATATTTTGCAACTAATGCTCCTGGAACAATTTTACGATCACATCCAGACGGATGTCAAAGACTGGGTGAGAGATCGCAGGCCCATGACTCTACCAGAGGCCGCTAAGTTGGCGGATGAATATGCGGATACTCGCAAGATGAACCCGGTCACACCACGGGTACAACCTCCACGACCAACGGTGCCCTCACACCCACCAGCCGCTAGATACCAACCTCCTAACAGACAGGGGACATCTAGCCCTCGCTATCCACGCCAGGAGGACAATGAACAAAGCTGCTTTCGGTGCAAACAGCTGGGTCACTACAAGCAGAATTGCCCCATGGACAACAACACCAGGTCAAATTGGTCTCGACCTGGGCACCGCCCACCAGCAGCAGCCCATTGTGTAGACTCGGCTTGGGATCCCCAGGAACTGGGTCAGGAAGAACCATTGGGCACCCTTTACGAAGCCCTCATGGTACAATCTGTTATTACGGACAACAGGAAACACCATTGTCAGCTGGTCATGGTTAACGGAAAAACCGCCCGGGGATTAAGAGACAGTGGGGCAACCATCACGTTGGTACAAAGACACCTTATTAAGGCATCAGAGAAACCGGGGAAATCAATTGCTGTGAGAGTGGCAGGGGGGCAGTATACCGTATTCCTACTGCACAGGTACACCTAGACTGGGGTGCGGGAGCTGGCAATGTTTATGTGGGCGTCATGAAAGACTTACCTTCTGAAGTCATCTTGGGCAACGACATTGGCCCCCTGACTTCGGCGTTCGCCTCTACCCCCGCTCAGGAGGCCCATGCAGTAACCACCAGAGCACAAAGCCGTGCTGCCGAGAGCCATCCGCTTCCTACTGAGACCCAGGTAAGCCAACCCAACCTACCCTTGACTGTAGAACCCCTACCCTGGGACACCCCAGAGGACTTTGGGCGGGAGGTCACCGGAGACCCTTCCCTCAGAAAGTATCGAGAGAAAGCCAGGAGGGGCCAAGGGGGGTTAGAGAAGGAGCAATTTATCTGGGAGAAAGGCCGCTTGTACAGGCTCACCGAGACCCGGGGTAATACACCAGGGCCTAAGCAAAAACGCCAGCTGGTAGTTCCCCGGAAATACCGGCAGGAGTTATTGAGGATTGGGCACAACGTACCCTTGGCAGGCCATTTGGGAATACGCAAGACAGGGTATCGGATAACCCAGAACTTCTTCTGGCCTGGGGTGTCCGACGACGTCAGGGCGTATTGTCAAACGTGCGAGGTATGCCAACGTATAGGTAAAAAGGGAGACCACCCAAAGGCGAAACTAGTTTACATGCCCATTATTGAAGAACCGTTCACAAGGGTAGCCGTGGACATTATAGGGCCCCTGGCCCAACCTAGCCGTTACGGCAAGCAGTATATACTCACCATAGTAGACTACGCCACCCGTTACCCCGAAGCGGTAGCTCTCTCTAACATACAGGCTGAGACCGTAGCAGAGGCCCTAGTTAAAGTATTTTCCCGAGTAGGCTTTCCCAAGGAGGTTCTGTCCGACCAAGGTACCCAATTCACGGCCGAGGTAACCCAGCAGATATGGAAAACCTGTGGAGTTAAATCCCTGACTAGCTCCCCATACCATCCCCAGACTAACGGCCTGTGCGAGCGCTTCAACGGAACGCTAAAGCAAATGTTGAAGTCGTTCACGGGGGCATACAATGATTGGGAGCGATTCCTGCCACACCTTCTCTTTGCCTACCGAGAGGTGCCGCAGGAATCGACCGGATTCTCACCCTTCGAACTTCTCTATGGGAGGCGGGTGAGGGGGCCCTTAGATCTCATCAGGGATCACTGGGAGGGGCAGACAGAGATTGAGGGGACCCCGGTTTTACCTTATGTCCTGGAGCTGAGGGACCGCATGGAGGAATTAGCCCAGACCGTGCGAGAGAACCTCCAGGCGGCCCAACAGCGCCAGAGGGTATGGTATGACCGACGGGCTAGGCACCGGAGCTTTCAGATAGGCCAAAAGGTCATGGTATTAAGGCCGGTCCGAACAGACAAGCTCCAGGCCGCCTGGCAGGGCCCCTATAAAGTTATAGGACAGATATGCGACACTACCTACACGATAGCCAGCTGCGAGGATGAAGATGTGAAACGAACCTTTCACATCAACACGCTCAAGGCCTATCAGGAACGGGCAGAGGAGGTAGCCGCTATCTGTGCACCAGCAGGAGAAGACACAGAGACCCTACGCCTTCCCGACCTATTGGGCAGTAACGAAGGGATGACCCAGATAAAGAAAGTCCAGCCAGGTGAACAGTTGGAGCCGCAAGAGCGGGCTCAAGCTGTCCGCTTACTAGAAACAAAACAGGCTACATTCTCTCAGGAGCCTGGATACACACTCCTAGCCATACACAAGGTAGAGACTCCAGGACAGGCACCCCTGAGACAGCCTCCCTACCGTATCCCCGAAGCAGTCCGGGAAGGGATACGGAAGGAAATAGATGAGATGCTTCGGCTAGGCGTAATCGAACCCTCAGAAAGTCCTTGGGCCTCCCCGGTAGTCTTAGTGCCAAAGAAGGATGGGACAACCCGCTTCTGTGTAGATTACCGGCGCCTCAACGACAAGACAGTTACGGACGCCTATCCGATGCCACGGATGGACGAGCTGCTTGACCGTATCTCTGCAGGGAAGTATCTGACCACAATAGACCTATGCAAGGGATATTGGCAGTTTCCCCTAGCAGAAGATGCCATACCCAAGTCGGCCTTCATCACCCCGTTCGGCCTATACCAATTCCGGGTTATGCCGTTCGGGATGAAGAACGCCCCGGCCACCTTCTAACGGATGGTGGATCAGTTACTTAGGGGTCTCCAGAGCTTTGCATGCGCTTACCTGGATGACATCGCCATCCACAGCGATACCTGGGAAGCGCACCTAGAGCACATAGGGGTAGTATTAGATAGGATCAGGGGGGCCGGGCTGACCCTGAAACCCAACAAATGTCACTTGGGTATGGCGGAGGTACAATATTTGGGCCACCGAGTAAGATGTGGTAAGCAACGGCCGGAGCCGGCTAAGATCGAGGCCGTTGCCAATTGGCCCACTCCCCACACCAAGACACAAGTCATGGCTTTCTTAGGCACAGCCGGCTATTACAGACGCTTTGTACCCGACTATAGCGCCCTGGCCAAACCCCTGACCGACTTGACCAAAAAGAAGCTACCCCGACAAGTCCTGTGGTCCCCGGAATGCGAGGTGGCTTTCCAAGCACTAAAGACTGCTCTGGTTAATGCTCCGGTGTTGGTTACCCCAGATCCTAACAAAAGATTTATTGTCCACACAGACGCTTTAATGTTTGGACTGGGGGCAGTACTAAGCCAGATCGGGGAGGATGGAGGAGAGCACCCGGTGGCATACCTGAGTCGGAAGCTGTTGCCAAGGGAGGTCAGTTATGCCACCATTGAAAAAGAGTGTTTGGCCTTGGTATGGGCACTCAAAAAGCTCACACCTTACCTTTATGGCCGGGCGTTCACTCTCATCACCGATCACAACCCCTTGGTGTGGCTTAACCGGGTTTCAGGGGACAACGCCCGTTTGCTACGCTGGAGCTTGGCCTTACAGCCCTATGACTTTACGATTCATTATCGCCCAGGCAAGCAAGACGGGAATGCCGATGGATTGTCACGCCAAACGGATTTAACCTCGGACTAAAAGCTCTGAACCCGTCAACCCTACTGGACCAGGAAAGGTCTAACCGAGTTGCCGGAGCAGGGAGAAAAAGGGGGGCCATTGTGAAGGACTTTTATGCAATTGCCTATATGCTTCAGTTTAATTCTCTCCCTGCTATTTTAAGGTCTATATTGTCGGTTCCAAATGTCAAGAATGAATGTATTTGTGTACCGAACAGGGATGTTGAGATTATGTTTGTATGTGGGATAGAAAGTACTTTTCTGAAATTGTTAAAAATTGTAAATGTTCTGGCCAGCAGATAATTGAGCTGTGTGTATTGTCAGAACTCAATTATCTAGCCTGGCCCAGAGGAGGAGTTTTAGGATAATTAAGCTGTGTGTATTGTGAAAACTCAATTATCTAGCCTGACCCAGAGGAGGAGTTTTAGGACAATTGAGCTGTGTGTATTGCTAAAACTCAATTATCTAGCCTGGCCCAGAGGAGGAGTTTTATGCTGCATAAAGTGTGAGTTCTATGTACCAGTAAATCAGTCTTGTTCCAGCATTAAGTTTTGACTCATGTGTGGATTATTCGGCGATTCCAGGGATATTCCTACTCGTGGAATATTGGGTGATTTTCTTTTATGAGAAGAAGGGAATGCTTGACGGGGATATTTTCTACTACCGTCACACGCCCTATCTCCTACTCATCGCCCAGGAGAATGTCATCCTCGGTCTCCTCCTCCCAGCCACGGACAACACCAGGGATCCCCAAAAAGATTAAAGTCCCTCTCAAAGCAAGCTCTTCTTGCTCTTCCTCCTCCTCCCCCAGCCACCATCCTCCTCTGACTCCACTTCAGACTCGTGCTGACTTGTCTCACATAGGGAATTCATTCAGCATTGCGATTTCCTAATCTTCTAGCTCCTGCTCCTCGACGGCTTAATCAATGACACAACGCAATGCACGCTCCAGAAAGAAGGCGTAAGGTACAATGTCACTGATGGCACCCTGGCTGAGACTGACCAGTTTGGTGATCTCATCAAATGCCCGCAGAAGTCTGCATGCATCACACATGAGCAGCCACTGGCACAGTAAATAGAAACCAAGCTCCCCAGAACATGTCCTGCTGCAGAGTTTGTTTAGGTAGTCGTTAACGGCATGTTGATGCAGGAGCAGCCTATCAAGCATATACAAGGTGGAGTTCCATTGCGTCGGGCCGTCACAAATCAGACGTCTGACGGGCAAGTGGTGTCGCCGCTGAATGTCAGCAAGGCGAGCCATGGCCGTGTAAGATGTTCTAAAATGGCTAGAGATTTTCCTGGCCTGCCGCAAGACGTCCTGGACCCCGGGGTGTTTGGCAACGAATCGCTGCACAACTAAGTTCAGGACGTGTGCCATGCATGGCATGTGTATAATTTTGCCCTGTTTCAGCGTGTTCAGCAGATTGGCACTGTTATTGCAGACCACTTTACCAACTGTCAAATTGAGTGGGGTTAGCCACTGATCAGCCTATGACAGCAGAGCTGAAAGCAGTGCAGGACCGGTGTGGCTCTTGGTTTCCAGGCACAACAGCCGCAGCACAGCATGGCAATGTCTTACCTGGCACGTCAAGTAGGTTCTGGGGAGCTTGGGGGGTGCAATGGAAGAGGTAGCAGCAGTGGAAAAGGAGGAGTCAGCCGAGGAGGAGACAGAGCATGGAGTAGGAGGAGGAGAAGAAGAGGCAGGAATGCATGCAATCCGTGGCGGTAACACCAAATCCTCACAGGTGCCACGGGTTACATGCTTGATGGCCATCAGAAGGTTTTCCTAGAGGGTAGTAAAAAGTTATGTACCTTCTCTGCCCGTGTTTGCTAGACCACGTGTCTGTGGTCAGATGTATCTTGGCACCGACACTGTGTTGACCCTTTTGGCACCCACGTGACGTCCATCAACACATCATCATGGTCACCTTCACCACCACTGACATTAGAGATCTCGGAGTAGGCAGAAACAGCAGGGACCACTCTCCTTGGGCTGATCTGGTTATTGTCGTCAGACCGCAGGGTGGCGGCCATTGCTAACTCCTCTTCCTCATCCGATTCTAAGAATAGCTGCGCATCAGTAAGGTGTAGGAATGGATGGGAAAATAATTCCTCTGACTCGAGTGGAGGGGCTATGGTGATGGTGGTGGTGGTTGTGTCTTTGGTGGTGCACACAGCAGAGATTGAGGAGGGTGCAGATACAGAGGATGAGGAGGGTGTAGAAGCGGAAGGCTGAGTGAGCCACTCAACCAACTCTGGTGACGTAATCGCACGCACCTTCTCCAACTTTGCACTTAGGCTCCGGCCTGGTGCACCTGCCCGACCCCTTACACCCCTGCGGAATGGACTGCCTCTTCCTCTGCCTGTCATTTTCAAAATGACCCTGTGCCAAAGTCCCTAGAGAAGAGCAGTATTTGTGGAAGCAGTTAATGTATATCGCAGACCTCAATCAGTATTTGGTGGAAGCAGGTATATCAATCCCATTAATCCGTATTATGTGGAAGCATGTGTATCGCAGGCCTCAATCAATATTTGGTGGAAGCAGGTATATCAATCCCCTTAAAATGTATTTTGTGGAAGCAGGTATATCGCACCTCTCAATCAATATTTTGTGCTAACAGTTATATAGAATCCCTTAATCAATATTTGGTGGAAGCAGGTATATCGCACTCCTCAATCAGAATTTTGTGGCAGCAGGTATATCAAACCCATTAATCTGTATTTTGTGGAAACAGGTATATCAATCCCCTTAATCAGTATTTTGTAGAAGCACGTATATAGAACCCCTTAATCAATATTTGGTGGAAACAGGTATATCGCACTGTCATGGATGATGTTGCAGATAGCTGGAACTTATGAATAAACGTGCGACTGGCTTGATCCTAAACTAAGGAGCATATAGGTGAGCCCTAGAAAACCCAAAGAGCTCTCCCTGACTGCTATGCCAATGCAAGGGTCTCAAAGCAAACAGCAGCAGCAGCCTCCAGCAGTGGACACTTCATCCAGGAAGTAGTATAAACCGCAAGGTGAGGCAGTATGGGAGGGAATATAAAGGGAGACGATTAGTCTAAATAGGTGACACCTGGGAGAAGGAAAGGAGATGACAAAGTGAAACCAAAACAAAGAACGTCATGCAAGAGGTAAAGAAGGACGTCTGTCAGACCTTCTCACAGAACTGGCGGTGACAGTACCCCTCCCTCTAGGGGTGGACTCCGGACACTCAGAGCCCACCTTCTCAGGATGAGACCTATGGAAATCCCTGATGAGACGAGTGGCCTTAATGTCCGCCACTGGGACCCACATCCTCTCCTCAGGACCATAACCCTCCCAATGAACGAGGTACTGGAGAGATCCGCGGATAATGCGAGAATCCACAATCCTAGAGACCTGAAATTCAAGATTACCATCAACAACAATCGGAGGAGGAGGCAAAGAGGAGGGTACAGTGGGTTGGACATAAGGTTTAAATAGGGACCTGTGAAAAACATTATGGATCTTCCTAGTCTGAGGAAGATCAAGACGGAGGGCAACGGGATTGATGACGGACAAGATCTTGTAAGGCCCAATAAACTTAGGCCTTGAAGTCTGACCACTGAGAACAGTTGCGTCTCATTCTAAGGTATTGTGCCTTAGGGATGCCCCTCTTGAGTGGGTAAGGATGTCCACTCTCCCATCTCAAGAGGGCATTAGTGGCCGTGGGTTTACGAAACACTTTTGTTTTGATGTAACCTGAGGGGTCGATCTCAATTGCAAGATCCAAAAAGGTGATCTGTTTTACATCAATTTCTGATGTAAAAAACAGACCCAAAGAGTTGACATTCAATCTTGATACAAAGTCCGAGAAGCTCTTCTTCGTACCCTTCCACAAGATGAAAATGTCATCAATGAACCTCCTCCATAATAATATGGACGAGGTCCACTGATCCATCTCCTCGTTAAAGACAACCTCTCTCTCCCACCAGCCCAGGTAGAGGTTAGCAAAGGTAGGGGCACAAGGACCACCCATTCCCCCCCCCCCTCTGAGCTGGCGGTAGAGAGAACGGTCAAACAAGAAGATGTTATGGTGCAGAATCAAATTCAACAGTGTGATCACCAGTTCATTATGTTCATAAAACTGAGACCCTCTCTCCAGTAAAAATGCATGGGCTGCCTCACAGCCCTGTTGATGCAGAATTTTATGACTGACTTACCTTTGTCTGCGGGTAAAACAGTTATTTTGGTAGTAGTGGACAGGTTTAGCAAAATGGTACACTTCATTGCGTTACCCGCACTACCTAATGCTAAGACTCTTGCTCAGGTATTCGTCAGTGAAATCGTGAAGCTTCACGGGGTCTCTTCCGATGTTGTTTCGGATCGGGGTACCCAGTTTATTTCTAAATTTTGGAAAGCTTTTTGTTCCCGTTTGGGGGTACACTTGTCCTTTTCCTCAGCTTTCCATCCTCAGTCGAATGGACAGACTGAGCGTACCAACCAAAACCTGGAGACATATCTAAGATGTTTTGTGTCTGAAAACCAAGAGTTGTGGTCATCATGTTTACCGTTAGCTGAGTTTGCCATAAATAATCGTCGTCAGGAATCCACTGGCAAGTCACCATTTCTTGGTGCATATGGTTTTCATCCCCAATTCTGTACTTTCAAAGAGGGGGGGTCTTCTGGGGTTCCCGAAGAGGAACGGTTTTCGTCATCTCTTTCATCGGTATGGCAGAAGGTGCAAGCTAACTTGAAAAATATGGGAGGTTAATACAAATGCATGGCTGATAAGAGATGGTCGCCAGGTCCGGACCTAGGAGTGAATGACTATGTGTGGTTGTCTACTAGGAATATTAAATTAAAGGTTCCCTCTTGGAAACTGGGTCCTAGGTTCATTGGCCCTTACAAAATTGTAGCCATCATCAACCCCGTGGCTTTTCGCCTGGAGCTACCTCAGACTTTTAAAATCCATAACGTCTTTTATAAGTCGTTACTCAAAAAATATGTTCCACCTCTAGAACCGTCACCGCTGCCACCCCCTCCTGTTGTTGTGGATGGTAATCTAGAGTTTCAGATATCCAAAATTGTTAATTCTTGTCGGGTCCGCCGCTCTCTTCAATATCTGGTGCATTGGAGAGGTTACGGTCCCGAGGAAAGAATGTGGGTTCCTGCTTCTGAGGTAAATGCCGACAGGCTAGTTCGGGCTTTTCATGCCTCTCATCCTGAGAGACCTAGTCCTGAGTGTCCGGAGGCCCCTCGTAGAGAGGGGGGTACTGTCACGAGGGTGTCAAGACCCAGGCCTGACTCCGTTATACCCGGGGTCAGGAAGTCACAGCGGTTGGCTGCGCGCTCTATGAAAGATAGGGCTGTTTCCTTATGGTAGCTTTCTGGGTTTGATTTGCAACCCTTTTTGGCTCACTCAGGGATCCGTAGCTCTTTCTCCTCAGCTGTTCCTTGTCCAGCACTCCCAACCTCCTTATATTCCCCTCTCACACTTCTCTGGTTGCCAGATATAGAGCTTCCTGCCTGGACTTCTATACTGACCCTCTGGAGCTGTGTTGCTGCATTCTCTGGTTGTTGGTCCAGAACGTTACCCTCCGGATCCCTGTTGGACCTTTGTGGTCTGCTGTGGTCACCCACCTGGGTGTATGTGTTTGTCTGTATTGTCTGTCCTCTCCCTGGAGTTTCCCTCTTAGTGTCAGTGGTGCGGACTAGCGATCCCACCGGCCCGTTCACTATCTAGGGCTCATTCTAGGGAAAGCCAGGGTTTAGGCACGTGATCGCCGCACGGGTGAGGAACCCGTCTAGGGACGTCAGGGCAGTCAGGTGCCAGCCGCAAGGTGAGTCAGGGGTCACCACCTTTCCTTCTCCCTTGGGCAGGGCTTTCCCTTTTCCCTCCCTGTGTGTGACGCCGGTCATTACAAGATGACAAAGTAAAACCAAAACAAAGAACGTCATGCAAGAGGTAGAGAAGGACGTCTGCCAGACCTTCTCACAGAACTGGCGGTGACACGCACCCCTCAATCGGTATTTTGTGGAAGCAGGTATATCGCACCCCTCAATTAATGTTTTGTGGAAGCAGGTATATAAAAACCCCTTAAACAGTATTTTGTGTAAGCACATATCTCACATGTCCTACAGTATAGTTTAATGTCTTGAGAAATTTTTGGCCAAAAGAAGGTCTGCGTTAACCTATTCTTCGTTTTGGTCACTCCTAAATGCCCAGCCAACGGAATATCGTGGCTAAGCTTTAGCAGTTCTGCCCTAAACTTCCGGGGTACTACTAGTTGTCGTTTAACTACTTGGGTATCTCCCTTCCCGACTCCCCCTGTTATCCTATACAACAGCCCCTTTTCCCAACTAAACCGTTCTCCTCCCTGCTCTTCCATGGGTTTCTCTGCCTCCCTCCTGTAACCTGCTAAGGTGGAATCCCCCCTCTGAGCCTGCTCAAACCCTGCTGGGGTATCCCAAAAGGGAGTAGGGGTCAAGGGGGGCAATAGGAACGAATGTCCTACCTGAGGTTCCTCCGGGTGCGCAGGTTCTCCCCTCCGTGCTTGAGCCCTGGTAGTAACGGGTAACCCTTCCATTGGAGATTGGCCAGCCAAATGGGATGTAAGGCAACCCACATCATTCCCCAACAATACTTTGGCCGGCAAAGTTTGCATAATGCCCACATCCATCTGTTTACTGCCGATGCCCCAATTCAAAGACACCCTCGCTGTAGGAAGCTTGTGGATAGCTCCGCCTGCTACTCGAACTGCCACAGTGCAGTTGGTGCGGGCAGACGGACGAATTTTGTGCGGCTGAACGAGTGTAATTGTGGCCCCAGTGTCGCGTAGAGCTTCGGCCTTCTCCCCATCTACGGTAACCCACTGTCGGTGATGATTCCGGTTGTCAGTTTCCGCCTGTGCCGTATTGGCCTCGTACAAAATGTTCCACTGTTCTTCACTGGACGCAGGGTTGACATTAGGCTCCTGCTGGTAACAGTGAGCGGTGGCCTTGTAAGGATGTGCAGCTGGTGAGCCCCCTCTGTTTCTGAGTGGACAATGGGGCTTAATGTGCCCAGGTTGGTTGCACAGAAAACACACTTTTGGTTGATGCCCGGGGTTTGTAGTTGCTTGGTAGGGTACAGGCTTTTGTATTGGGGAAAAAGGGACAAATGGTTTGGAGCTGGCTCGTACCTCTTTGACTTCCGACCGTCTGGTGTCCTGATACTCATCCGCCAATTTTGCTGCTTCTTCTACTGTTTTGTTTTTTTTATCTCTCACCCAATGCCTGAGATCCTTCTCCAGATCTTCATAGAATTGTTCCAACGTGAGAAGCTGCAAAGCATCCTCCAACGTTGAAGCTTGGGATCCCTGCAGCCAGTTGTGTGCTGCCCTCTTTAACCTGCAGGCCCATTCGGTGAAGGAGTCTTTCCCAGTCTTTTTTAATTCTCTGAATTTCAGGCGATACGCCTCTGGGGTGATGGAAAATCGGGACAACAGTACCTCCTTTATCTTTTGATAATTCCGAATGTCCTCGTCCGGTACTGCTCTATAAGCCTCTGCCGCCCGCCCAGTTAACTTGCTGCTGAGTACTGAGACCCAGCTTTCCTCCTCCATTCCCTCTAACATGCATTGGCGTTCAAAGTCTTTTAAAAAGCCGTCAATAGCTGCTCCGTTGTCATCAAAATTTTTAAAAGCAGCATGATTTACCTTTTTAGGATGTCCATTTGTAAATCCAGGGGAATGTAGCGAGTCCCCTTGCATTGACCCGATTCTGGATTGCTGCGCTACATGTGCTTTGTAGGTGTCCGCAATCAACTGTACCACAGCCCCTTCCGAGGGATTTGGTCCTAGCAGCCGAATAAACATCTGCAGTTTCTTTTCCAGCTCATCTGGTTCCGTATTTGCTCTCTCCATATTGCTGGCTCCGTCACTCTGCATTAGTTCGGCAATTAGTGTAGCTTTCGACTTGTTACTTGCCGCAATGCCTCGAGCTTCCAGCAGGTCTTTTAATGTGGTTCTCTTTAGTAGCTCGTACTGCTGAGCCATTCACTTATTCTCCTGTCCGGGACGTCCCTTCGGGATACGACATCCCTCTGCTTGCCACCAATTGTAACGGACCCCGTAGTAGTAGCGTCTGGTTCGTCTGGTTTACCCGAACGGAAAAGCATGCAGTGAGTATAGCCCTCCGTTCGGTTGCTTGTTCGGTAGATTCCCAAGGTATAACATCCAGCAATCTCAGCGGTATCACTCCCACACACATCACAGGTACCCAAACATCAGCCTCAACATGATGAAGGTTGTAAAAAAAACCTCTCTTTTATTGAACAGAACTTGTATTTATACTGTACCCCATGCAAGGGGGAGGCAAGAGACAACCAATAGTACATGCTTTACAGTTTGGTCTATCCCTTTGTTTGCCTGGAGACAGTTAGTCCAGACACTGTATAACTTAACTATCTCCAGACACCAATCCCACGGAAATTCCCCAATAGACAAATTACAGGGTACAATTGCAGGCCACACAATACACATATCTTCACAGGTCTCTCCCTTTGTTTGCCTGGAGACAATTAGTCCAGACACTGTATAACTTAACTGTCTCCAGACACCAAACCCACGGAAATTCCCCAATAGACAAATTACAGGGTACAATTGCAGGCCATACAATATACATATCTTCACAGGTCTCTCCCTTGGTTTGCCTGGAGACAATTAGTCCAGACACTGTATAACTTAACTGTCTCCAGACACTAAACCCACGGAAATTCCCCAATAGACAAATTACATGGTACCATTGCAGGCCACACAATACGCATATCTTCACAGCAGGTATATCAAAACCCTTAATCAGAATTTTGTGGAAGCAGGTATATAGAACCTCTTAATAAATATTTTGTGGAAGCAGGTATATCGCACCAATCATTCAGTATTTTGTGTAAACAGGTATATAAAAACCCCTTAATCAGTATTTTGTGGAAGCAGGTATATAGAACCCCTAAATAAATATTTGGTGGAAGCAGGTATATCGCACCAATCATTCAGAATTTTGTGTAAACAGGTATATAAAAACCCCTTAATCAGTATTTTGTGGAAGCAGGTATATCAATCCCCTTAATCAGTATTTTGTGGAAGCAGGTATACCGCACCCCTTAATCTGTATTTTGTAGAAGCTGGTATATAGAACCCCTAAATAAATATTTGGTGGAAGCAGGTATATCGCACCTCTCAATCAGTATTTTGTGGAAGCAGGTATATCGCACCCCTCAATCAGTAATTTGTGGAAGCAGGTATATCACAGGCCTCACTCAAAATTAGGTGGAAGCAGGTATATCAATTGCCTTAATCAGTGTTTTGTGGAAGCAGGTATATCGCAACCTTCAATCTGTATTTTGTGGAAGCAGGTAAATCAAACCCTTTATTCAGTATTTTGTGAAAGCAGGTATATAAAAACCACTTATACAGTATTTTGTGAAAGCAGGTATATAGAACCCCTTAATCAATATTTGATGGAAGCAGGTATATCAAACCCCTTAATCAGTTTTTTGTGGAAGCAGGTGTATCGCAGGCCTCAATCAATATTTGGTTGAAGCAGGTATATAAAACCCCTCAATCTGTATTTTGTGGAAGCAGGTATATAGAACCCCTTAATCAATATTTGATGGAAGCAGGTATATCGCACCCCTCAATCAGTATTTGGTGGAAGCAGGTATATCGCATGCCTCAATCAATATTTGGTAGAAGCAGATATATCGCACCCCTCAATCAGTATTTTGTGGAAGCAGATATATAAATCCCCTTAATCAGTATTTTGTGGAAGCAGGTATATCAATCCCCTTAATAATTTTTTTGGGGGGCAACAGGTACCGTATATCACACCCGTTGCAAATAGTTGTTCCAATAGCGCTTGTCCCTCTATATAGCTGCGGTATCGCAGCAGAACCGCACACAACTGCTGCACAATAAATACGAACTATAATATACTTTCTATGTTAGAAAGAATATTATAAGTATATCACACCCCTTAGTATATCACACCTATCGATAGAACACCTAAACCAGTCCTTAAAGGGAATCTGTCACCTATTTTGACCCTATTAAACCGTTAAAATAGCAATGTGCAATAAAGAACCTTCTTACCTACATGTGTCTTCTTTCTTTTATTTAATTTTTCATTCTTATAAAAAAGCGATTTTTCTGATATGTAAATGAGGTTCCAAGGTGCCCAGAGGGGCGTTATTACTCTGCTCTGGTGCCCAGTAACGCCCCTCTTTAGTGCCCAGCCAGCCTTTCTTCCAAGCCCAGCACGCCTCCTCATAAATAAATGTCCTCCCACATACTGGCCGAACGGCACCGCCCCCTCCCCACCACGTCATTTAATTCATTCACTTCATCGGGCGTTCCTTCCTCCTCTCTTGGCCTACGGCGCCGCCCCCTCCCATTACGTTACATGTATTCAGAGCACCGGCCCTCCCTTCCTCCTCTCCTGTCATCAGAAATGCAGCGCAGGCGCAGTATCGGTGAGTGCCTGCGCCTGCACGATTCTCCTGTTCCAGAGGGCAACAGCCTCAATATTGTCACTGGGCATGCGCCGAGCCCAGTGACATAATCCGAGCGCTGTTCCCTATGAGACAGGAGAGGAGGAAGGGAAGGCCGGTGCTATGAATACATGTGATGTAATGGGAGGGGGCGGCGCTGTAGGCCAAGAGAGGAGGAAGGAACGCCCGATGAAGTGAATAAATTAAAATGACGTAATCGGGAGGGGGCGGCACCGTAGGCTAAGAGAGGAGGAAGCACGATGGTGCAATGAATAAATTAAATGACGTGGTGGGGAGGGGGCGGGCTGGTCTTGGAAGAAAGGCCGGCTGGGCACTAAAGAGGGGCGTTACTGGGCACCAGAGCAGAGTAATAACGCCCCTCTGGGCACCTTGGAACCTGATTTGCATATCAGAAAAATCGCTTTTTTATAAGAATGAAAGGTTGAATAAAAGAAGGAAGACACATGTAGGTAAGAAGGTTCTTTATTGCACATTGCTATTTTAACGTTTTAATAGGGTCATAATAGGTGACAGATTCCCTTTAAAAGATCTTTTGTGGCCCTATTAGCTAGCGTTTGGTGTCCCTAACAGTCTGTCCCTGATCCACAAAGCAACCTATCCCTACACTGGCAAAACACAGAATGTAAAATGGCAGCCAGATCGGGTTCTGTTATAGGGTGGGGGTGTGTGTCCATGTGCTGAAATGTCTCAATTGGCTGTCCTGTTCCACCTGATGAATGTGTGATGGGTCAAAGTTCGGCGCAATGCAAAAGAATATGGCGCCAGCGGACATTGCCATATGTTTGAATGTTCGGGGAATCGCAAACGAGCAAAGTTCGACGCAAAACGACCACCGGGCGAACTGCAAGGCAATCTCTAGACACCAGAGCCACAATAGCTAAACATAGTAGTTCTGGTATCTATAGCATGTCTCTGCAAGCTTTTTAATGTAAGCGCTGCCCACTCATTATTAAAGTTTATGAGGTGTGTGGATTTTTCTTTTGTGTGTGTGTGTTGTGGTGGAGGGTGTAATTGCATGCTAGGGTGTCGGAAGGCGGGATCCAGGGGGCCCAAATAAATTCTTAAATTCTTAATAAATCAATAATAAAGATGGCCCTGTTTATTGTAATATTGATGGTAGAGAAAAAGTATGTTTTAAATACAGGTCATGACTGTTCCAAGGAAGCAAAACATCTTTAGACATTACAAGTTTGTGAAAAATAGATAACAATAAATTGTGGCATTCAACCGATTTTCTTGCAGTGTTTTATTCCAGGCATAAAAACAAGGTTGTGGATGCGGACATACACTCAGTCACAGGCGTCGACGGCCGTTTCGCACGAACTGCGCTTCGTCTGTCCACTCACGTGATGGCGTCAGTGCGCTCTTCTCTTTTTATTTGCGGCTGACTTCATCACGTTCACAACGACATACATATATCTAAAAACAAAACTTTATTCATATAGATTACTAAATGAAGACAGCTACGGTAGATCATTTTTATCATTTAAACCCAAATGTCCTGTAGCTTTTGTTTTAATTATCCAGGTGGCCTCCTTCTGAAGTTGGTGGCGATGTCTATGGCCTCCATTTTTCAACATTCCCACTACTTCTATACCTGCACATGTGAGGAGATTGCTGTCCCCCCCATGTGCTTCTTTCACATGTTCACTCAATCTTGGTGAACCTTTCCCTGTTTTTATAGAATTCTTGTGTTCTCTAAACCTTACATAAAGACATCTTATAGTCTTCCCTATATAAAGCCTTCCACATGGGCAGAAAATTACATAAACCAGAAACTGTGTTTTACATTAAATAAATTGCCTTACTACGTGTTTCACTCCTCCTATATTCAAATTCCTAGATTTTATCATGAACCTACAGGCTGTACATTGGCCACATTTATAATTTCCCTGTCAGATTCCCTTTTCTAACTAATTTTTCTTTCTACTCTCAAAGTTACTAGGCACTATCTTCTAAAACGTACTAATAGTGGATTTTTTGTTTTCTCCTTCAAATCCTCATCATATGCAAAGAGATGCCAGTTATTCATGATAGCTTTTTTTATGCTCATTGCCATTGGTATATATTTAAATGTGAACACTGCTCTCCCTATCTTCTTTTTTTTGTTTTTATTATTTCTTCTTTCTTTTTCTTCATCCACCTTCACTGTTCTCACGAATGATTCATCAATTATTTTCTCAGGATACCCTCTCTTTAATAATATCCTCTTTAAATCTTTGGATTAATCTATGAAGTCTACATCTTCACTGGCTATCCTTCTCAGTCTTGTAAACTGTTGTATGGTACTGCTGTTTTTACATACTGGGGGTGGAAACTCCTGAAGTGCAAGAGGGAATTTGTGGCAGTTGGTTTTCTATATACTTTTGTTTTTATTGTCTCCCCTTCTACATTGACCTTTACCAAAAATTCCAGCTCTTTTGAATCAATCTTACTGGTAAATGTCATGTTCATATTATTTTGGGTATTCAAATACTCCACAAATTCCTCAAATTGCACTTCAGTTCCTCTCCATATAATGAACACATCATCAATAAATCTCAAAAACAATTTTATGTTACTCACATACTTGATCTCAGTGGTGAACACATAATCGTCCTCAAGAGCCGACAGGTACAAATTAGCAAATGTACAAGAGGGAGTCAATACAGTGTTGATGAAGAAAGAATACTACATAAAAGAGGCTATGAGACAGGGACCTGCCTTCTCAAAGTTTCTGCAGGGACCTGTTAATGAATCATCTTGAAGTGTCTTGCTGCCATCTGCTGCTGTGTAAGCATGTAATCTATGGTTGTATCCATATGGTGGGCCCCAAAATTTATTTTACTGGTTGGCCCTAGACAGCCCAGTCCAACACTGCCCCTAACAAGCTTACAAATGATCAGAAAATGTCAAACTTTTTCATGGTCGGGGTGTCTAATATACCGTTAACAGATATTTAGCCTGTTCTATAAGTCAGTGAGATATTTTCTCTCCTATTGTTACTCTATTTTATCAGTAATCTTTCTTTCCTATATAAATGACAAGAAAAAATAGGATTGTGAGCTTACTAGGCTGAAGTGTATCAGTGTATTTTATTTAGAGATGAGTGAATTTCTCAAAAATTCGATTCGGTCAGTTCGCTAAATTTTCCAAAAAGATTCAATTTGATCCGAATTTATTTGTGGAAAATTGTGTTAAAAAACTGCTATTTTCTGGCTGTGGAGAGCCTGTATAGTGGTGAGGAACACTGTGTCTTGCAGTAACATACATAGAGAGTCTGCTGTGGTAGTGAAACAATACTGAGTCAGTATGACACACACATGACAAGCGTCGCTCTTAGAATCACTGCACACTTCACTTATTTGGGCAGTTACGGGGCCAAAACTGACCAACTCACTCAAGTGTGAACTCAGCCTTACAGGTCGATGTTAGCGCCAAGAAGAAGCGCAGTAGTTTTACACCGTCGTCAGCTGATACAAGTAGAGCCCCCCTGACAGAGTGGTGAGGGTGTAAGCAGTAAGTTTGTGTTGACGTGACTGTTTATTTTGCCCTTCCTCTGATCCATCAGAACAATAACCCTCAACAAAAAGGATCCTGTCTGTGAGCATCCGCCTTCACTCGGTCAGCATTTGGTCAGTAATCTATCAATATTGCTAAAGCCCAAAAAAAACAGGAGTGGATCCAAAACAGAGATGACATGTGAATAGCATATTTGCATGTCTTCTGTGTGTTTTGTACCCACTCCTGCTTTTTTATACCAAATCATAAGCCAATCCTGATGCAAAATAGGGACCATGTCATACAGGCCTTACAGCTGCTACAAAGACAGGATCCTTTGTGCATCTCATTTTTCCTTCCTTCTGACAGATCAGAAGAAGGGTCAAATAAATGATGATCTCAACTGGGCCAAAAAGGCAAAATAGTGGCTCAGGCATGAAGTGGGGAGGGTGGGAACAGCAATAGAAGTCCACAGAGAGGCCCAATGACATAGTGTTGAGGTGGAAGCAGCATGAAAAGACCACAGAGTGGCCTAGTGACAGAGTGGGGAGGTGGCAGCAGCATGAGGAGACCACAGAGTGGCAGAATGACAGAGTAGTAAGGTGGGGGCAATAAAAGTACAAGCTGAAGATGGTAACTAGCAGTAGGAGCACTTTGCAGCAGGTGTGGCATAAGGTGGGTGGCAGCATCAGAATAGTAGCTGAAGAAGTTAGCCAGAAGAAACAGGCCTCTTTTTGTCAAAGCTTAGGTTTAGCACCATGGATGATCTAGTCTGATGCATCAGGCACTGGTGTTTGAAAATCCTGGCTGATCCACGCCTGAATAATCTTCACAAAGGTCAGTTTCTACACATTTTGGGTGGACAGGTGAGTTCTCCTTGGGGTAACTATGGCCCCTGCCGCACTAAACACCCTCTCTGATGCCACACTGCTGGCCGGGCAGGAAAGCTTGTCCAGGGCAAACTCGGCCAGTTGTGGCCACAAATCCAGTTGGCTGCCCAGTAGTCCAGGGGATCTTTGATGTGGGGTGGCAGTGTGTACTTCTTCAAGTATGCCACAACCTGTTGGTTCAGGTTCTGCGCTATGTCTAGCTGCTGCTGTTGGTGAGTAGTTTCTTCAGTACCCTCTCCTACTGTGTCCTTCTCCCATACCATGTAGATTGTAAGCCCTCATGGCCAGGGCCCTCTCTCCTTCTGTATCAGTTTGTAACTCATCTTCTTCATACTTAGTGCAATTGTCTGTATTATGTACAGTATGTATACCCCTTTTCATATGTACAGTGCTATGGAATGAATGGCGCTTTAATAATAATAAATAATACAAATAATAATAAAAGGCAGGTGAAGAAGACTGCTCTTCAGCGACTCTAGACTTAAGTTGCTGCTGATGGAGCTGGTAATGCTCCTGCCCCCCCCAGCAGCCATGACAGTGGAACGTGAGCACAGAGGGCCCCCGTGGGCAGACCTGCGTGTGGATAGGCGATGGCTCACATAGGCAGCGGCCAACTGACTACATAGGATGTCTCGATAGTAATTTAGTTTGTCCTCCCTCTCAGTGGGTATAAAAAAGATCCCCATTTTGGGCCAGTAGCAAGGGTCTAACATGGTGCAGAGCAGGCAGTCAGCCCTCTGGTGTATGGTGACAATTTGGCTGTCACTACGCAAGCAAGTGAGCCTGCATCGGGCCATTTGCGCAAGTGACTCAGAGGGACTCCCTGCCTCCATCTCCATTGCATACTGCCACGGTGTGTCTGGGTCCTCTGCCTCATCTTCCTCATGGTCCTGTAGCTCCTGGCTGCTCCTGCTCCTGCACTCCTTTCACCTGTGTAAAAAAACACCCATTTCTCTACACATTGCTTGTGCTCGGATGTCCTCCTCCTCTAGTTCAGCCCCCACAGGGCTCATGTGGCTGTGAGATGTAGTTGCCACGTCTCCTGTCCCCTGGCCAGCCAGATTTAGCAGCATCTGTTCCAGGACATAAATCAGTGGAATAATATTGTTCATCCCTTAGTCCTGGCGACTGACAAATAAAGTGGCTTCCTCAAAGGGCCCGAGCAAACGGCAGGTGTCACGCATGAGCTGCACAGGGAAATGCCACACCGAACATAGGAGGAAAAGGGGTGAGACCGTTGTAAGAATGGGGTCTTTAAGTATGTATATATATGTCCCTCTATCATGAGATTGAAAAGAAATCCATGTCACTTTTTAGACATAGCACAAGTTAATTAACCCAGACTGCACCTGGTTAGGTGTATATAAAAATCGACCATTTTCATGGGAAAAATTAGCCACTGATGAAGGAGTCCTAGTCCACTCCGAAACGCGTATGGTGATCAGAAATCCCATGAAACAAAGTACGGGGCCGGAGGATTAAAAGCGCTTAAAAGTCAAGCAAGAGGAGAGGGATCGGTGAATATTTTTGTTTCTTAGAAAAGCTGGATACCTGTAATTTCCTGGTGAGATCTTTCCTGGTGAGACCTAACCTTGCGTGAAACAAACCATTAGCGCAGGAGTACTATCAGGTAACCACCAGTACAGCACAGCTGCAGACGTCCACCGAGGATCCCAAATCCCGCACAGAAGACTTCCACAAGCTACTTGGAACTTGAACCGCAACTACATCGTAGCCTGCAACAACTCCATTACACGTGGGACGCCACGAGTGATGCAATAAAAACCGGCACTACTCCATCTAAAACAGTGAGTAAAACAGCTCCGGTTTGCTTTACAAACAGGCAGCGATATTCAGCGGCATTATATTGAACATATAAAGTGACGATCAATCCGTGAATACAAGTGATTATATTAAGGACTATATCTAAATATCAGACTGTTCCTTACTATTCAAAGATTACTGATCGGGACATTAGCTGGGTTAATTAACCCATCGGAGAGACAATAGCTCTCATTTATACAAACCCTGAAGCCTTGGCCAAAATACAGGGAACCATTAATTCATATTACTGTATTTATGTCTTTTATGCCTTTTATGAATTTTATAAAGTATTAATTTTAGCTATATGATTTAGTATGTTTTAAATAAGTACTGTATATAATGAGATTCAAATAAATATATTGTTCTATTAACCCTCCTTGTGGAACTAAGTGGTGGTGTGCCCTACTATCCTTTTATCCTTGATCTCAATTTTTTGAGGATTGGGTGAATCCTCTTTGTAGGTGCACCCATACCGTTCTTGATTAGTAGGTGAGCCCTCTCTATTGGATTCTATTTTCTATATTATTGGTATATCACACCCCTGCTTCAATCAGTTTTTTTAGGGGGCAACTGGTATTTCACACCAGTAGAAATTATTTGTTCCAATGTTGTTTGTCACTATCTATAGCTACAGTAACACAGCAAAACGGCAAACAATTGCTGCACTACCTAAATGCACTATATAGAAAATATATCATTGGTATATAACACCCCTGCTTCAAACTGTTTTTTTAGGGGGCAACTGGTATTTCACACCAGTAGAAATTATTTGTTCCAATGTCGTTTGTCACTATCTGTAGCTGAGCTATCGCAGCTAAACCGCTAACAAATGCTGCATTACCTAACTTCGGTATATAGAAAGTATATAATTGATATATAAAACCCCTGTTTCAATCTGTTTTTTTGGGGGGCAACTGGTATATCACACCAGTAGAAAATATTTGTTCCGATGGCATTTTACTATCTGTAATTGAGGTAAGACAGCAAATCCGCAAACAAATGCTGCACTACCCAAATGCACAATATAGAAAGTATATAATTGGTATATAACACCCCTACTTCAATCATTTTCTTTGGGGGGGGGGGGCAAATTGTATATAACACCAGTAGAAATTATTTGTTCCAATGTCGTTTGTCCCTATCTATAGCTGAGGTAACGCAGCAAAACCGCAAACAAATGCTGCACTACCCAAATGCGCTATATAGAAAGTATTTCATTGGTATATAACACCCCTGCCTCAATCAGTTTTTTCAGGGGGCAACTGGTATATCACACCAGTAGAAATTATTTGCTCCAATGTCGTTTGTCACAATCTGTAGCTGTGGTAACGCAGCTAAACCGCTAACAAATGCTGTACTACCCAACTTCAGTATATAGAAAGTATATAATTGATATATAAAACCCCTGCTTCAATCAGTTTTTTTGGGGGGCAACTGGTATATCACACCAGTAGAAAATATTTGTTCCAATGGCATTTTACTATCTGTAGCTGAGCTAAGGCAGCAAAACCGCAAACAAATGCTGCACTACCCAAATGCACTATATAGAAAGTATATAATTGGTATATAATACCCCTGCTTCAATCAGTTTTTTTGGGGGGCAACTGATATACCACACCAGTAGAAATTATTTGTTCCAATAGTTTTTTGAACACTGTGTAGCTGTTAGACAGTATACTATAAGTATATTACACCCCTCAGTAAGTCACACTTATCAATAGCACACCTATACCAGTCCTTAAAAGGACTTTTTTTTCCCTATTAGCTAGCGTTTGGTGTCCCTAACAGTCTGTCCCTGCTCCACACATCAACCTCTCCCTACACTGGCAAAGAACTGAATGTAAAGTGGCGGCCAGATCAGGTTTATTTATAACGTTTGGGCTATGTCCATGTGCTGAAACGTCTCAATTGGCTGTACTGTACCACCTGATCGATGTGTCATGGGTCAAAGTTCTTCAAAATGTAAAATAATATGTCGCCGGAGAACATCGCCATATGTTCGCACGTTCGGCAAACCAAGAACGAGCAAAGTTTGCTGCTAAACGACCGCTGGGAGAACCGCAAGGCCATCTCTACCCTTAATGAGTATTTGCTGGAAGCTGGTATATCAAACCGCTTAATCAATATTTGGTGGAAGCTGGTGTATCGCAGGCCTCAATCAATATTTGGTGGAAGCCAGTATATCAATCCCCTCTACCAGTATTTTGTGGAAAAAGGTATATAGAACCCCTTAATGAGTAATTGCTGGTAGCCGTTATATCAAACCCCTTAATCAATATTTGCTGGAAGCTGGTGTATCGCATGCCTCAATCTATATTTGGTGGAAGCCGGTATATCAATGCCTTCTATCGGTATTTTGTGGAAACATGTATATAGAACCCCTTAATGAGTATTTGCTGGAAGATCGTATATCAAACCCCTTAATCAATATTTGGTGGAAGCAGGTGTATCGCAGTCCTCAATCAATATTTTGTGGATGCTGGTGTATCACACCCCTCAATGAATATTTTGTGGAAGCCGGTGTATCACACCCCTTAATCAGTATTTTGTGGAAGCCAGTATATTAAACCTCTTAATCAGTATATTGTGGAAGCAGGTATATCACACTTCTTAATCATTTTTTTTGGTGGCAACAAGTATATCACACCAGTTGCAATTAGTTATTCCAATAGTATTTGTCCCTCTATCTAGCTGCGGTATCGCAGCAGAACAGCACACAACTGCTGCACAATACAAATGCACTATAATATACTTTATATGTTAGAAGGTATATTATAGGTATATCACACCCCTCAATCAGTTTTTTTTTTTTTTTTGAGTGGGCAACAGGTATATCAGTCCAGTTGCAATTAGTTATTACAATAGCTTTTGTCCCTCTATCTAGCTGCAGTATCGCAGCAGAACCGCACACATCTGCTGCACAATACAAATGCACTATAATATACTTTCTATGTTAGAAAGTGTATTATAAGTATATCACACCCCTCAGTATGTCACACCTATCAATAGCACACGTATACCAGTCCTTAAAGGACTTGTGGCCATATTAGCTAGCGTTTGGTGTCTCTAACAGTCTGTCCCTGCTCCACACAGAAACCACTCCCTACACTGTCAAAAAACAGAATGCAAAATGGCTACCAGATCGGGTTTATTTATAGGGTAGGGGGTATGTCCATTTGCTGAAATGTCTCAATTGGCTGTCCTGTCCCACCTGATGGATGTATCATGGGTAAAGTTCGGCACAATGAAAAAGAATATGTTCGCATGTTCGGCCTCTCCACTTTTTTATCAACTCAACCATAACAACCCATAAATTTGAGAGCCCTATGGTTTTTTAATAACACTTACTAAAGTGTTCTGAAATGCTGTGGGTCTCCAACTCTTTTATTATATTGCAGAGGTGTTCCTGTATTGTAAGCTGTATTGTATGTTTTCTGAGGGTCTTTCCTACATACTGGAATCCACAGGGGCATTCCAGGACATATATGACCCCCATACTTTCACACGATAGTTCTCCCTTAATTCTAAAACTTTATCCACCCACGGTTGAAGAAATGCTATCTTCCTTTTTTCTTCTGTTTTTGTTCCTGTTTTTCTACTGTTGGTGGTGCTCCATTGAAAGAGTGACAGAACAACCTTGGAAGGGAATATACTTACCTTTTGAGACCACTGCAGAGAGAATCGGCACAGATTTTGTAATGTTTTGAATTGTGACATTGATAGAGGAATTTGTGGCCTATCCCCAGCTGAATCCTACTGCCAACGTATACACTCAGCAAAGGACAGAAAATCATATAGATATTGCATTTTCACCAGCATCTGAGGGGTTGAATGTCTGCGTTCGGTGTTATTGGCGATTGCAGACTTTAGCCCCGGGCCTCTACTATGTAAAACAGCAGAAACCCGGTGGCTATGGCGCTCACAGCGGGCCGCCATTTTTAAAGACAGGACATCTGCCATATATGTACAGCGGATGTCCTAAAGAGGTTACTCTGGTTTTCAAGTTGGTCCATATGTCTACTTTAATATGCCTACTTTTTGTATCCTAGCGGATCGTCTTACCTACTTGCTGGTGGTGCAGTCTCAAAATGGCAACTGATGGAGTGTCATGTGACCAATCCCATTCATCAGTGGCCTCTGTTCACTTACATTGGGGAAAGACAAAGGATATTGTCAGCCCCAAGGGAAATAGTCAGCCCCCAGTGTAAGTTTACTTCAATCCATGCTTCTGCCTTTAGTAAGTCTTGGAGAGAACATGGCTGGAAAGCGCCACACTGGTGGCACCCCCATTGATCAGCTGTTTTCAGCAACTATTGAAACTAAACAGTGGACAAAGCAGGAAGCAGTGGTCATGCCGGCGTATGCAGCTGAAAATGTATTAATTTAGAATTAATTGTCGCATTTCTAGTTTAGACAGTACTTTGACTTTTTGTTTTTAATCTTCTGCCAAGGAAGCAACGGTTATAGGTTACAGTTTTAGGAGAATATTTCTCCATGCCAGAAGCAAACTAAAATGAAAACTTTTTAGTGAACAGTTACACAGAACAGTAATATCTATGAAGGTATTGAGCGTGTATAATATACTATTGCTAATCAAAATTATGTGACAGATGCCTAGAGCTAAAACAATGCTAAATACTCCACTGTAAGAAATTTGACTATACTCATTCTTTTTAGTGTTTGAATCACTTAGTCTTGTAGTTTGGTGAAAGTAACATAAACAGTTCATAACCATCATGAAAAAGTTACTGACATGAATTTTAGATGACATCACCTTCATGTTACCTCAGAAATGTGTGGAGCAGACTTAGGAACATTGTTATTAAAGATTTAATAGAGGAAGACTGCACAAGGCTAAAAGAGTTTTATCTGGCTCCATTATCCTGTTAAAAGTAAGAATAAGATAACTTTTGGTTGAATGAGGAAAAGTTTTTCATTCAACTCAGGAAAGTAAGTGCATACAATACATTTCTAATATTCACATGGTATAGTAATTTTGTATCTCTTTATTACAAGTGCTATCAAAGAAACTTAACGGCACGTAAAGATAATGCATATTTTTACTAATTAAAACTAGAGAAAAAAACATTGCTTTTTCAATTTTTTTTTATTTTCTGAGTGTAGCTATTGCACTATTTTATTTTCTGTACATGATTATGCAATAGAGGCAGCCATCCGGCCTGGTTGCTGACAGCATTTAGAGATATGTTTGACAACAGCCACTCGAACCATACCCACAATGGAGAGATGAGGACTTCATTGACTTCTACAGGACAGTGTCTTATTTATTTATAATTGATGTCTGCCATTGTAATGCTGCATGTGATAACAATGAGATGACTGCTGAAAAATTATTTCAACAGAACAGGAAATGTCAGTTTATTATTATATTTAGTGCAAGTGTGAAAAATTTTGGATCTTTATATATTTTTTAAATATGTTTCACATAAAAGCTTGATTTAAGCCCTAAGTAATAGTATGTCACTGCAAGTAGGTAGTCAGTGCTCAGTGATGTTCTTTTATGATGATGTACTCTGATGGAGTGGGTTCAGGAGTTGTGCTTTTGCCACTCGCCGATGCCGACTATATAATACAGCTGGCATCCTACTTTCATTGCCAGGATCGAAGATAGCTGGCAGTTTAACCACTCAGATGTAGCTAGTATAGGGTCTGTCAGAGGACAGAGTCTGTCCTCTGTCCTCCTATTGCTTCTATTGGTCCTCCCGTCAAAGCAATTGCAGAGTGTTGAGCATTTGTCTTGGTGGCCAGTAGAGTTTTCTTGAAATTCATTTTGTGTCCGATTCAACAAGTTGTTTTTTTTAATTCAACTTGTGGTTGAAACAATTTTATGTGAATTAAAAATGTGGGACACTCTGAGGTCTCCTAGGAGTTAATTTTTCTTCTCTCTTGTCATTAATTTTTCCCCCAAAATTTTTGCTCTTTTTCTCCCCTCCACACTTTTAAGCTTTTTATGGCAATGACAGAAATAGCAAATAATGTCAGAGTGACACTGAAATATATAGACACTGTATGGATAAAAGTATGGTTGACGGTGTTAAAGCGTGTTTAAAAAGCACACTGCGCCATCCCATTTCTTATGCTTTTTAAATATTAGAATGTTCCGAAAATTGTCCTTTAGCGGAGACAGATGGTATTTAAACACACATCATGTTATAGGAAAAAAACTGTGGCTTCTTGACAGCAAGCGTCCCAAAATGATGCACGTTTAATTGTCAGAAAAAATAGTGGCTGTTTATTTAGGAGCAGCAGTACAGTGTGAATGTGGAAAGGGTAAAGTGTGTCAGGGTAATAGTGGAAGCAAAGTATAGAACAGAAAAGGCAGTAGATGTATGTGTGGCTTGGTCTAGATCTGCCAGGTTTTGAGCCTGCACCCACAGTATTAGTAGCATCACCAGTTCTGGAGCTGACTACCATAAAAGCAGATCTGGCCCTGACACTTCTTATGGAGGTTTTGGCTGTACATTACCTCTGCCCTTTATTTTCACTGCAGCCACCACCATCCTCCTTAATGCCTCCTCCGCAGCACCTCGATTCGACTCCCTGGTCTTGCCCAACACACAGTCATTGTCATAGTCCTCACCCTCCGAGACACTTTTATCAGACTCTGATCATGCTCTGTATTTGCCCCAAGTGCCATTATCATTGGGGTCTCCACTGACTCTACCACTGTTACCACCACTACCATGGTTACACCTGCTGCTACTACTACTACTACCAACACTCCCCGAAGTGTATGGTAGCCGTCATGGCACCTAACAGGTAGAACTTAGTGTAGGAACCCGTCTAACAGAGATCGCCTTGACGTGCGTCAGACGGGCTCAAATAATTTTGTACAAAACGATTTGCCAAGTATCTCTCACTTATAGTGTAGCACTTGTAATTATTATGCAATTTTGTACTCTATATTGCAGTGAGTTGTCGCATTGCATGTTTTTGTCTTTTAATGTTACTACCAACAGCAACAAAGCTATGCTTGGGGTCCCCCACCTCCTCTTGAACCTCCTCCTCATGGTAATCCAAACGCTGACTGTTCACACACAAGTCATCATGAGGGAGACTATTTTGAGTGTCTTCCATTGCAGAAAAGCACTCAAGAAAAAATTAGAAATTATGCAACTGAAAGGCTTTTCTGAGGCTACAAGAAGGAGGAATGTTGTGACACCTGGCTCCAAGGCCCGGTGTCAGACTCACAATCAATCTGCTGTGACTAAAAAGAGGAGTGAAACATCCTGTCCACAATGTCATCCACTTTGTCTTCAATAGTAATGTGGTGCCTATCGGAAGCCAGGGAAACTGTGGCCTACTACTACTACTAAATAGATGACTGGTACTACTACTACTATGTGCACTGCTGCTTAAATTTTGACTCTTGGATGATGAGGTCTTAGTCTTTGGTTTTCCACTGTCTCATTTACCAGAAATTCTGTTATGATGCCTATATTAATGTAAAGTAACAGGTTTGGTACACAGATTATTAAATGGTTGCAAAATTGCAAGACAGAGGTTCAATTAAATGTCTCTCCCCCTCTTAAAACTCTAGTTTTAACAATTTACTATGGTAATAATGCATTTATTGCAGTAAAATGCATTTGCTATAACTGCACGGTATCTTGAAGTCATACAATGTGTTAACTAAAATAGGTACCCTAATGCAGTTATTGCAGTAAAATACTTTTACTAACATGGGTATACATACAGTTGTTTTCAAAATTATTCAACCCCCACTGAAATTGAGTGTTTTGGCCAGTTTGACATTGATTTTGATCATTTCAGTCATCTTGTTTACAATTAAATCAAAGAGGCACTTGTAAGTCAGACAAATATAACATAACATTTATAATGAAATAACCATAAATGTATTTTCTGTGCTCACATCATTATCAGTTTTATTCAACCCCCAAGTGACATTCAATCTTAGAGCTTAGTACAACATCCTTTTCCAGTTATAACAGCTTTTAAACGTGAAGCATAGCTTGACACAAGTGTCTTGCAGCGATCTATGGGTATCTTCGCCCATTCTTCATGGGCAAAAGCCTCCAGTTCAGTCACATTCTTAGGCTTGCGCGCTGCAACTGCTTTCTTTAAGTCCCACCAGAGGTTCTCAATCGGATTTAAAGCGAACCTTTCACCTGGATTTCACTTAATAAACTATCAAAAGTACCTTATAGATCATCCTCATTGTGTTAGCACACGGTCTTGTCCCGCTTTTCTGGCATGTATATGCATGGAAAAATCGCTTTATAAAGTACTCTTCTCCAGCTCCACAAGTCACGGTAGAAGTCAAGGGGGTAGCCCTTCCCTCACTCCAGGCTGTAACTCCCCTGCCCTAACCCCGCCTCTATGCAGTCTAATTGACACCTGGCTCAGTCCCCGGAACCGCGCTTGTACCGCTTGTACAAGCGCGGTTCCGGGGACTGAGCCAGGTGTAACGTCTGCCAAGCCTCAGGTCTGCCAAGCCTCCGGTTTGTGACGGGCTGCATCACATTTTCATCCAATATCTCCTGGTACTGAAGAGAATTCATGGTACCTTGCACACGCTAAAGCTTCCCTGTACCTGTAGAAGCAAAACAGCCCCAAAGCATTATTGACCCCCCACAATGCTTCACAGTAGGCAAGGTGTTCTTTTCTTCATAGGCCTTGTTCTTCCTCCTCCAAACATAGCGTTGATCCATGGGCCCAAACAGTTCTAATTTGGTTTCATCAGTCTACAGAACACTATCCCAAAACTTTTGTGGTTTGTCCACATGACTTTTGGCATACTGCAGTCGACTCTTCTTATTCTTTGGAGACAGCAAGGGGGTGCGCCTGGGAGTTCTGGCATGGAGGCCTTCATTACGCAGTGTGCGCCTTATTGTCTGAGCTGAAACTTCAGTACCCACATCTGACAAATCTTTTTTCAGTTCCTCAGCAGTCACACGGGGACTTTTCTCCACTTTGCGCTTCAGGTAGCGCACAGCAGTCGAAGTCAGCATCTTCTTTCTGCCACGACCAGGTAGCGTTTCAACAGTGCCCTTTGCCTTGAATTTGCGAATGATGCTTCCTATGGTGTCTCTTGGTATGTTTAACATCTTTGCAATCTTCTTATAGCCATTGCCCTTCCTGTGAAGAGAAATCACCTCTTCTCTTGTCTTCCTGGACCATTCTCTTGACTTCACCATGTTTGTAAACACACCAGTAAATGTCTAGAAGGAGCTGAGTATCACAGTCCTTTTAAATCTGCCTAATTGGTGCTTATTATGCTTGATTGCTGCTCCTTGACATCCACAGGTGTTTTCAATACCTGATCAAAAACACTTGAATGAACCTCTGTTCTTAAGAGTGGTAGTCTTTAAGGGGTTGAATAATTATGTCAATGAAGAAATCACAAAAAAAAACATTTAATACTGTATTACAAAAACAATTGATGTCATTTTAGTTGCATTTGGTTCTTTATAAAGTCCTTGTAAGATTTCATTCTGAACACAATTACAAATGTACACTAAATTCCCTAAAACCCTTTACAGCATTGGGGGTTGAATAATTTGGAACACAACTGTAAGTGTTGGAAAGGGGTACTTTTATCCATTGTTTCTTTGGTGAGCCGCTGATTCGCAGCGCTACTGATAGCTGGCAGATTAACCACTCAGGCTATAGGTGACCATGGGTTTGCTCTCTCTGACGCTGAATGATACGAGCGCGGGACATCAGCTCACATGTTCAGGCCAGCCAATCAGTGTAAGGCTAATAGCTAACATTGCTATGGCATTACACTGAAGGGAATTACCTGAACGTTGATTGACTGCTTAGGAGGCGCCAAACGTGCGGGGAGGAGACTCGAGCAATGCAACCAGCACACGTGGTATTCGCCGAGTACCGCCACGTGCCGAGCATAGCGATGCTTGAGCCGAACTGGTGCTTGGCCGAGCATGCTTGCTCATCACTAACTGCCGCCAATTATCAGATCAAATTGTCCCCATTCTTCAACAATGGTTTCCTGGTTATATTCTGTATGTCGCCCACAAATACAATCTGCCCTGGATGGGGCACCCGTCCTATCGTGATGGCGTCCTCACACACCTCTGATGCCATATATTTTTCAACGTTGATTCTAAGCTTTTTGCATAATGACTGGGAACTCGTGTTTTCCCTGACGAAGAGACCAGGGGCTGGTAGTTATGGTTTGAATCTTGATAAACTTCGCGACTCTTCCGGGCTCCAAGCAATCTTGAAGCTTTGTATTCTCATTGTCTGTAGCTACTAGAGGCCTGTTCATGCCAGGCAGGTTCCCCAAGAAATATCTGGGTCAATGAGCAGCTGATACCGCACTTGCATCAATCTTGACAGGATTCATCTCCAGGTGGAGAGAAATTGTTTTTTTTTTAATGCTTTCTCCATTGCAACCAGGTCGTCGAATAACCAGATAGGCAAAACTTAATTTTTTTAAATTAAATTTATTAAATATTTAATATTAAATGGAACCAAAACTAAAATTAT
Source organism: Bufo bufo (assembly GCF_905171765.1). NCBI lineage: Eukaryota > Metazoa > Chordata > Amphibia > Anura > Bufonidae > Bufo > Bufo bufo. The sequence continues at coordinate 236,086,006 of NC_053390.1, forward strand.
AAGAAACTAAACTTAAATTCGCCAATATATTATACCAATCTTCGATGGAAATTCACGGACAATCAATTTGCCAAGCCTTTTGTGCAGGAGAATGTGTATTATTAAATCGTGCAGAGCCGAAGTGGCCTCCTCATGCTGCTGCCACCTCCACACTTTGTTGTCATGCCACTCTGTGGCCTCCTCATGCTGCTACCACCTCCACAATCTCTTGTCGTCGTGCTACTCTGTGGCCTCCTCATGCTGCTGACACCTCCACAATCTCTTGTCGTCGTGCTACTCTGTGGCCTCCTCATGCTGCTGACACCTCCACAATCTCTCGTTGTTGTGCTACTCTGGCCTCCTCATCCTAATGACACCTCCACACTTTGTCATTGTGCCACTCTGTGGCCTCCTCATGCTGCTGCCACGTCCACAATCTCTCGTCATCGTGTCACTCTGTGGCCTCCTCATGCTGCTGCCACCTCCACAATCTCTTGTAGTTGTGCTACCCTGTGGCCTCCTCATGCTGCTGACACTTCCACAATCTCTCTTTGTCATGCTACTCTGGCCTCCTCATGCTGCTGACACTCCACACTTTGTCTTCGTGCCACTCTGTGGCCTCCTCATGCTGCTGCCACCTCCACAATCTCTCATAGTTGTGCGTCTCTGTGGCCTCCTGATGCTGCCGCCACCTCACCACTATGTCATAGTTCCACTCTGTGGACTTCTCATTCTGTTCCCACCCTCCGAGTTCATGACTGGTCCACTACTTTGGCTTTCGTCCTGGCTGACATCATCATTTATTTGACCCTTCTTCTGATCTGTCAGAAGGAAGGAAAACTGAGACGCACAATGGATCCTGTCTGTGTAGCAGTTGTAAGGCCTGTATGGTCCCATCAGAATTAGCTTATGATTTGGTAGCCAAAAGCAGAAGTGGGTACAAAACACAGAAGACATGAAATTTTCCATTCACATGTCATCTCTGTTTTAGATCCACTCCTGTTTTTTTGGCATTTGTAATACTGATGGATTATTGAAAAATGCTGACCGAGTAAAGGCGTATGCTCCACAGACAGGATCCGTTTTTTGGGGGTTATCGTTATGATGGATCAGAGGAAGGGCAAATTAATCAGTGACGTCAACACAAACTTACTGCTGACACCCTCTCCACTCTGTCAGGGGGCTCTACTTGTATAAGCGTTTAATAGAACAGGTTCTGTAGATATCTATGTGGAATCAGCTGACGAGGGTGTAAAAGGACTGCGCTTCTTGGTGCTAACATCAACCTGCAAGGCCGAGTCGATACTTCAGTTATTTGGTCAGTTTTGGCCCTGTGACTGCCCAAATAAGTGAAGTATGCCGTGATTCTAAGAGAGACTGCAGTGGCCAGGTACGGGGGAATAATTAGGAATAATATTCTGCATTTGTTCATGACGTCAATTGCAGCCTGCACAGGGTACTATCCCAGGGCCCTTCCAAGGTGTTATAACGCACGTCCCAGATTAGAAATGCCAGAGTGGTGTAGTGGCCTATAATGTCTCTATAGTTTGGTGGTAGTTGTGTCACGGTGTCTCCTACCTGGGTATGGCTGGACTCCTGGCTCCTGGCTCACTTGCAATAAATTTGAGTGTAGTGATAGTAGGAGTAATAGAGGAATTTTGCAGAGTAAATGATGTCCAGACCTTTAGATGAAATTCAAACATTGCTTTACTTGAGATAACTTGCATCCAAGCAGTATACAGCTTTGGTCTCTTGGTCCCTGCAGGTTTTCGCAACGATTGGCAGGAATGAATACTTCTGCTTTAAATGTAACTTCTGCTATGTGGGGACAGACTAGCTGAGGAGGAATAAGCTTCTTCTAGACACTGGACTTAACTCACAGATGGATTCTCAGGGGATGCTATCTTCCTGGAATTCTAGAGGTTGTCTGTGGTTTTCTGCTTTGTTCATCCAGCTGAGCTGAAGGTGCTCAGATGGGAATATGGCCAAGTCTCAGCCGAGACTAGGCCCTTGCTATCTTCCCTATACAGGGGAACTCCTCACACACAGCCTACCCCTAGCAGGGGGTGGGCTACACACTGCCATAACTTCCTTCTCCACTCATGCAGCAGGATGTGGGAACTGCCCACTCTCTCCACAGAGGGGGAGCCCAGCTGGAATAAACCATTCCAGCCCAGATACACTAAACTGTCTCTGCCAATGTGTTGCTGCCACCTACTGGTAACCAGGCAGTATTACATGAACAATGACATTTAACATAGGTTTATATGCACATTTGTGGAGGACATAAGCAAAATCACATAAGATGACAGTATAAAGCTCTTAGAAGATAGTAGTGGGGTAGAGGTATGTAGTAACACAAGTATGGGGTGTTACATTCCCCCTTACTTTGATTCAAGCCGCCCTCGGCTTGTGCTTAGGATAAGAGGATTAAGCTCTGGGGTACACAAATAAATACAAAGTGCTGCATGAGGTACACATAAAGACATACAAAGACAAACGTAAAACAGCTACCCTAAGGTTCCTGCCCGAATGAGTAGAGTGTCTTATTAACAGTTTCCCTCTCGGTATACCCAGTGAACCAACGGTCTGCACTAAGTAATCATTACTGGCTTTCTTTTAAGCTCTAGTATGAAGAAAGCATGGGGGTGTCTTTACTCTGTAGTCCCACCATTGTTTAATTAAATACCCACAATTGGAAGGGTGGCTTTATCCTGTATTCCATTCTCTGCACCAAAGTCTGAAAATAAGGCATATAGCATGATCACTATGGTGACTAAGGATAGCAAAATGTCTCTAAGGCGGAGTGCTAGGCCTTAGGCAAAGGCACAGAAGGGGAAGGTATACGCTTCTCCAAACGCTTCTGGCAATATCACAGGTGGAGGGTATAATAATCCCATGGAACTCCTGGAAGACAGCCCAGGATGGGGATTTAGGAGTCCCATTACCAATCCTCGCACATATAACAAACAGGAAGGAGGGGTATATGACTCCCCTTACCATTCCCAAAGTAGCGGGGTTACCCTTGTAGTTGCTAGACCTGCCTGGGACTTACCACTTGTCCTACCTGGGTAAACAAGTTATGAAGTAAGGTGTAGGCCATTAGTATTAAGCGTCCAAAGAGGCAGTCCATGTAAAGAGAACAGAGCTGAAAAGCAAAGTGACACAAAAGAAAGGTGCTACTGATCTGGCTAAAGGCAAAAATTAAGTAAAGTTTCACAAAAAGTGCATAAATTCACATTGCGGCATCTGTAAAAAAGTCCATGCAATGGGCATGAGTACTTGAACGTTGCTACACCTGTAAACATTTAGGCAAAATTAGTGCAAGATTAGAACAGTATAAGTCACAAAGAGTTCAGGTACACGTTTGAGTCTTTTCTTTGGGTGCAGGCTTGTAACGTTGCATAACTTGAAACAAGTAGAAAAAATATATATATAATCTTTTGTAATCCAACATGAGGTATGGCTTGACTGCTAGATGGAGTCTATGAAGTCCAGGCACAAAAAAGATAGATGAAGGAGCCAATAATGTAAACAATAAACAGTACGCAATGTTTCTTACCAGTCAAAGTGTGTCCATGGCTTGGCTCCTGTAGTCTCTGCAGCTAAACATTTACTTCGAGAATTCCCAATAATGGGCTGGTGGCTGGTGGTCTCTGCAACTGGCATCAGGACTCGGATTAGAGGCTGAAAGAACCACTGAAGGGGGCAAGCATGGAGGGCAACTCTGTTGGAGTCTCACTTTCTGAAGACAATGGTAGCTCGGGTGATGTATCCTCTTCTCTTGGCTGTTCCTGAACAGGTTCCTGTAGGCATTTCTTAAGCCTGTTGCGATGTACTCGCTGAGTACCTTTATCCTCTCTCTAGATTTCATAGACCTCTGATGAGGGGATGGCCACTATTGTATATAGCTCACGCTCCTAGCGACTAGCCAGCTTGCTTACTGAGTAATAGTTTTTTTTAGCCAGACCTGGTCTCCAGGCTGTAAGGGCTCAGTGTGTGCATACGTATCAAAGTTCTGTTTTTGTTTCTGTTGGGCCTTCTCTATTTTAGAGTCCACTATTTCTTTGGCATCCTCCAGGCGCCTCTGATGCTCTTTGACCCACTCAGATTGTGGAAAGAGTGGTTCAGAGTCCGGCACAGGGACGTCGCGGGCGAGATCTGCAGGTAGACAGCCATGTCTTCTGAACATGTGGTAGTATGGAGTGTACCCAGTGGAGCAATGAGTTGTATTGTTGTACAGGTACACTAGTTCAGTGAGAAAATAAAGATAGGTTACATAGATTACATGAAAAAATGCGTGAAACAGCAAATGGCATAAGCCCCTCTAACGAAAAGCTAGCTCAGAAATAACTAGGAAGACCTATAATTGAACACTGAGATTGATTAGCTATAAAAATAATTTTTATTGAAATACATGATTAAAAACATATAATGGGAGATGACAAACAAATCAATATCAAAAGTACGGTACAACCCTGGGAGATATAGGTAAGAGGTGTGACATAAAACAGAGCCTGAGAAGAGAATATAGAGATAAAGTGCAAATTTGCACTTGCACTTTACGTATATAGTACCTTTCTCTTCGGGGCACCACTATCTGGTGGAGGTGCTCACAGGTGACTGGATCAAGCGTTCCTCCTAAAGAACAGCTCTCTTTGTAGGAAGAGTAGTTTCCTGTAAAAATAATCCAACAGTTCTCCGATGGCTCTGCTCTCTGCCTGTAGTTTTAGTCAGAGCTCTTTTTCAGGTCGGACGCCTAGTGTGTAGGGCCTCCTGCCGGGCAAATCGGGAGTAGAATATTGGCATTTCCACATCTTCCCACTGATCATCTGTAGAAATTGGTTCTTTCTGGGCAGGTAGCCTATACAAAGTGTCTGCATTGTCATTAGATTTCCAAGTCCGGTACTTAATGGTGAAGTTGAAGTTCACCAGTCTAGAGGCCCATCTTTGTTCTAGAGCTTCCAGATGTGCAGTGTTCAAGTGAGCCAATGGTTTATTGTCGGTATAGACCGTGAAAGGTGCGGCAGCTAGGTAGTCCTTGAATTTCTCAGTTGCAGCCCAGACCAAGGCTAGAAACTTCAGTTTGAACGAACTGTAGTTATGGTCATGCCGCACTGGCTCTCGTAAAGATCTGCTGGCATATGCGATGACTCTTTCAGTTCCAGCTTGTTTCTGAGATAGTACAGATCCCAACCCTTTCTTACTTGGTTCAGTATAGAGGCAAAATGGTTTGCTGTAGTCAGGCTAACCCAGGACTGGTGGTTCTGTAAATTGTCCTTTCAACAGTTGGAAAGCGGCTTCTCTCTCTTGATTTCACTCTACCGGTATTTTAGCATTCTGACAGCCTTTGGGGTGACCTTTCACAAGCTCTTGTATAGGCTCTGCAATCTGAGCGAAGTGCGGGATAAACCTCTGTTAGTAACTTGCAAATCTGAGGAAGCTCTTGACCTCTTTGACTGTCTTGCGTGCTGGCCAGCTTTGTACGGCAGCTATCTTGTCGGGGTCTGGTCTCACACCATCCGCACTCACAATATGTCCCAGATATTTCACTTGGGGTATGAGTAAGTGACACTTTGAAGGTTTCAGTTTCAGTCCATGTTGGGTCAAAGTCTGGAACACTTCCGCCAAGTGCTGTATATGCTCTTTGTAGGTCTTAGAGTAGACGATCACATCATCTAAGTACAGCAATACAGCAATTTTTGTGTCCAAGACATCTTTCCATGACTCTCTGAAATGTCCGAGGGGAGTTGCACAACCCGAATGGCATGTAGTTGAACTCGAAAGCTGTTTTTTCTTTATCTTCTGGTGCCATGGGGACTTGCCAATAGCCACTGGTTAGATCCAGGGTTGAAAAGTAAGCAGCAGATCCCAGAGCTGACAGGGACTCCTCAATTCGTGCGTAATGTTGTTGATCTTACGGTAGTCTACACAAAAACGGATGGTTCCATCCTTCTTCTTTACCAGGACTAAGCCCAGGAAATGTGACTATCCTGGATGACATTAGCTGTCTTCACATCCTGCACCATCTTCTTCACCTGCTGGTACATGGCAGAAGGTACTGGTCCAGTGGCGTAACTACCAGGGAAGCGGCTGCTTCGGGGCCCGGCAACATGTGTGACAGTTTATTTTCAAGTTAGTTAAATATGATCGATTCTTGTTCAGGGCCCCTTCACAGCAGCTGCAGACCGGGCCCCCTCGCTAATGTGATCTAATCTTCTGTCTCCTGAAGTCTCCTGATGTGTCTGGGATTCAAACCCACAACCTTCATGTATCAGAAGCAAAGCATTTGCCCACACAGCTGCCTTGGGGCTGCCTTGCCACTGAGTGAAAAAATATGAGACTTCTACTGTTATAGCTGGCTAAGTGTACATCTATACACATGACAGTTGCCCCAACACACCCAGCACACTCCATATATTGAGTCAGTGCTTGTATTTCAGAAAAGATTCTGCTGGGATTCAAACCCACGACCTTCTGTATCAGAGGCAAAGCACTTAACTACACAGCCATAAGAGCTGCCTTGCCACTTACTGAAAAAATATGAGACCTCTACTGTTATAGCTGGCTAAGTGTACATCTATACACATGACAGCTGCCCCAACACACCCAGCACTGCTATATCTCTATATGACAGCTGTCCCAGCACACTCAGCACTGCTATATCTCTATATATGATAGCTGCCCCAGCACACCCAGCTCTGCTACATCTAATACACATGACAGCTGCACCAGGACACTCAGCTCTACTATATCTTTATATATGACAGCTGCCCCAGCAATCCAGCTCTGCTACATCTATACACATGACAGCTGCCCAAACACACCCAGCTCTGCTACATCTATACACATGACAGCTGCCCCAGCACACTCGGCTTTGCTATATCTCTATATATCTATCTACTGTATAGCAATACTTAGAGATATATAGATGTAGCAGAGCTGGGTGTGCTGGGGCAGCTGTCATATATAGAGATATAGTAGAGCTGAGTGTGCTGGTGCAGCTGTCATGTGTATTAGATGTAGCAGAGCTGGGTGTGCTGGGGCAGCTATCATATATAGAGATATAGCAGAGCTGAGTGTGCTGGGACAGCTGTCATATAGAGATATAGCAGTGCTGGGTGTGTTGGGGCAGCTGTCATGTGTATAGATGTACACTTAGCCAGCTATAACAGTAGAGGTCTCATATTTTTTCAGTAAGTGGCAAGGCAGCTCTTATGGCTGTGTAGTTAAGTGCTTTGCCTCTGATACAGAAGGTCGTGGGTTTGAATCCCAGCAGAATCTTTTCTGAAATACAAGCACTGACTCCATATATGGACATACAGGGCGGGACACAGGAAGAGGCTGCATCGCATCGCTGACATGGAGGTAAGTAGAAGTGTTTTTTTTTTCTAATACCCGACTGTTACTGCCATGGGGGGAGCGGGAGGCACTTGATACTGGCACATGGGGGGAGGGGGTTGGCACCTGATACTGGCACATGGGGGGGAGGGGGGTTGGCACCTGATACTGGCACATGGGGGGGAGAGAGGCACCTGATACTGGCACATGGGGGGGAAGAGGGGTTGGCACCTGATACTGACACATGAGGGGGAGGCACTTGATACTGTCACTTTTTTTTGGGGGGGGAGATGGCACTATGATACTGGGACATGGGGGGGAGAGACACTTGATACTGGCACGTGGGAGGAGGGGTTTGGCACTTGATACTGGCACGTGGGAGGGGGGGTTTGGCACTTGATACTGGCAAATGGGGGGGAGGAGAGAGGCACTTGATACTGGCACATGGGGGGGAGGAGAGAGGCACTTGATACTGGCACATGGGGGGAGGAGAGAGGCACTTGATACTGGCATGTGGAAAAGGGGTTTGGCACTTGATACTGGCACATGGGTGGGTTTGGCACTATGATACTGGCACATGGGGGGGAGAGGCACTTGATACTGCCACTTTTCTGGGGTAGGAGATGGCACTATGATACTGGAACATGGGGGGGAAGAGAGAGGTACTTGATACTGGCACATGGGGGGGGGTTTGGCACTATGATACTGGCACATGAGGGGTGGGAAGGAGAGAGGCACTTGATACTGGCACATTGTGGGGGAGTGGCACTATGATACTGGGACATGTGGGGGGAGGAGAGAGGCACTTGATACTGGCACATGATGGGGGGGCATCTATGGGAACACTTACTGGCACATTATTGTGGGGCATTATGGGGACACTAGGCCGGCAGCCTATCAGAGGCCGGACACTGAGGGGCATCTACTGGGGCACTATATATGGGGCATTTTATACTGGTACATTATGGGGGCACTAGCAGGAAGGGGGGGGAGAGGAGCACTATGGGGGAATTTACTGGGGGCACTATATAGGGGTATTTTATACTGGGACATTATGGGGGCGCTATGGGGACATTAGCTCAACTGGGGGCATTACAAGGGGGTATTTTTTTTCACTGTCACATTATAAGGAGAATTATTTCTACTGGGGGGCATTATGGTGGGCTTTATTACTCCCCCATGGTATGACCCCCTAGTAGCAGCACCAGCCTCTCTCTGCTCTGCTATCCTTCTGCTCCTTCTCCAAATCCTTATTATGAAATCTTTCTCATTAGGATAAAGCACCACCGAGCCCCCGGCCAAAGTGTGGAAGTGGCGTCCGAGATCCCAAGGGCCAAGCCAAGTAACTGTAAGTTTTCATATGAAATATGTTTATGTTATACAGATATAGCATACACTGTGCCCCACAATATACAGTATATCGCTACACTGTGTCAAAGGAGTGGGGTTTACACAAGAGGAGGGAGGTGCGAAGCGCGCTGGGGGGGGCCCTTACAAATATTTGCTGTGGGGCCCAGTCATTTCTAGTTACTCCCCTGTACTGGTCTGTATCTCTCTTTGATTGGAGGATGAGTGCCAGTTGGAGTGCAGCACACCGTTGATCTGTTCGTCAGAGGTTGTGGTATCCCCAGTATGTAGTTCGGACCACCACTGTTTGGAGTGATTGTTGGTCCGCAGCAGTAGGGGAATCCAGGGTATCCTGCTGACGGATGAGATATAGGCAGGCCACTGGGTAGAGCTTTTTTAATTTCACAGCTTCATCACCTAGATTGACTAAGCGTATGGGTACCTTTCCTTGGGACACAGTGACTACGCTCCTAGCTGCCAGGACAAGAGGGTGTTCCTGAAGATGTAGTGGTTCCACAAGGGCCTGATAATCCTGACATTGGATACCGATGCAAGCCTTGCACCATATCAGAGTCTCTTGTCCAGGCTGGAGTTTGATAGGTTGAGCATCCTTGATATGGACACGGCAGATTTCGTCCCATTGATTGCTAAAATTTTGTTGTGCGGCTAGCACTTGAATGGTCTGGTTTATAACACATTGAGTTGCACGGGGTGAAATCAGTAGGGTTTTCTTTAAAGCTTTCTGCACTTCAGGGTAACAGTTGCCGAGTACATTCATCACCAGGACCACAGGGCAATTGTCATCTTCCAGGACCTGAATCACGACTACGCCTTGGCATGGGAGTTCGGTATCTTCAATCTGTAAGGTAGGTTCCCAATAACCTAGAATAGGCATCGGTTTGCCATTAGTAGCTATGATGTGGAGCCAAGATTCAGGAGATTGCATCAGCTGGGCTCCGTTTCGGCATGTGTCAAATGCTACTTGATGGATGGTAGTCACTTGAGATCCGGTATAAATTAAAGGAGGAAACTTCACTCCGTTGATGTCAACTTTAACCACGGGGCGGGCGCACACATATCTAGGCATAAAGGCTAGATCTTTGGGACCTAGTATTCTTCCTCCCGAGGGTTGGTCCTTGACCTCAGGGAGTACCCGTTTAACTGTTGGCAGTCCTTTTCAGTGTGTCCATACCTCTGACAATGCAGGCATCAGTGTTTCCTAATGTTTTGATAACCGGGGTCTGACAACCTACCGATTGGCTGGCGCCGATATTCTTGTGGACCAAGTGTAGGGCGGTCTCTGGTTGAAGAGGTCCCTTTCTCCACCTTGGGCTGCTGTTCCAGTCGCTCTAGCTGTTTCCTCATCCTCTCCATATTCTCATCTAAGAGGGAGACTTGAGTGGTCAGAGCTGCTAGGGCATCTGGAACGGGTGCCTGAGCCCCATGGTCAGCTATTTGGCTGTGAGTAGCAAGCCGTAGTGCGGGCCCTGCCTTCTTGTCTTCAGGATTTTCAGCTTGGTGACTTTCCCCTAGGATGCCAATAGCGAGTTCCTTAAAGTCCAAGAAAGGGGTATCTGGGTGCTGAGCTGACGTTTGAGGAATTCGTCAAGGACACCTTCAATAAACTGTTCCCTGAGGGTTTGATCTTGTCCCTCAGCTTCACGGGGATCAATGTGGATAACAGCCTGCAGGGCTTCATGCAGAGATAGGGAAAAGTCTCTCAAGGTCTCCTTTGCCTGCTGCCGCTTTCCAAAGAAGCGCATTTTAAGCTCAAAGGCGGTCCTAGTCTCAAAGGTGGTACTGAGTCGGTCTAGGATCTGTTCACTGGTTTTACGCTCTGGCCGAGGCCAAGACTTGACCTCCCGGAGTGCAGCTCCCTTTAAATGGCCAATCAGGATTTCCACTTCCTGATCCTGTGATACTGGATATAGCTTAAACGTGGCTAGCATTTTATCACGGAACTCCCTGAGTGAATGGGGTTCTCCTGAGTAACTTGGGAGCCAGGGTGCCCCAAAATAGTATGGCATAGTAAGAGGCAAGATGCAGGTGGCTGCCGCTGCTGCTGGTGGATCACTGCGGCCCAAGTGGGTGCTATCTTCATTGTCAGACATGGCCCTTGATACCCAGTACCAGATTAGAGGGATCAGTATTGGCTACAATGCAATTTAAATGCAGGTTGCTATTGGCAGAGACAGTTTAGTCTGTCTCTGCCAATGTGTTGCTGCCACCTACTGGTAACCAGGCAGTATTACATGAACAATGACATTTAACATAGGTTTATATGCACATTTGTGGAGGACATAAGCAAAATCACATCAGATGACAGTATAAAGCTCTTAGAAGATAGTAGCGTGGTAAAGGCGTGTAGTAACACAAGTATGGGGTGTTACACGACCCCTGTCATCTGACTCACAGTATTATTTCACTACCACAGCAGACTTCCTATGCGTGTTACTGCAAGGCACAGTGTTCTACACCCCTATAAAGTCTCTCTGCAGCCCAGTAATAGCCATTTTTTTTAACATAATTTGCCGCGAATAAATTCGGACCGAAGCAAATTTTTGGGAAATTCGCTCATCTCTACATGAAAACGTTACAATGCTCACACAGCGGCAGACAGCAAGAAACTACAAGATTACTGATTATGGGGGTTCATACAGTGACTTCAAGAAGCAGGGTCCCTAGAAAACGAGGATACTGACTGGCTGTCTCTATACCTAGAAGTTATCTTAGCCACCTGATGCATCTATAGTAGCAAACTGTGTGCTTTGTAAAATAATCTACCCAGTTTTTTATATGAACATAGGCTTTTTAAGATGCTCTTCGTCTCCTATTTTCATGTAGTGCAGCCACTCTGCTGTGCCATGTGCCAATTGTAAAGGGGGTGTGGGAATAGGGGCCCACTTTCCTCAAGGGCCCACAGGGGGATTCACCTGTATTCCCGTGGGCCAGTCCGAGCCTGTTTGCTATAACTACATGATTTATTGAAGTACTACAACGCGTTACTGAAATGCGCTTAAAAGGCATCTGTCAGCAGATTTGTACCTAAGGAACTGGCTGACCAGTTGCATGTGCACAATGCTGAGAAAAATTTAGTTTTAATATATGCAAATGAGTCTATAGGAGCAACAGGGGTTGTTCTATTACACCAAGAGGCTCAGTCCACTCTGCAACTGCCGCACCCTCTGCATTTTGATTGAAAGGCCTAAGCAGTGTAAACGTGATCATGCCTGTCTTGCCCTGTCAATCAAAATGCAGATCAAATGTCCGCGAACCGCGCGTTCACGGCGGACCCCTTTGACTTTAATGGCAGGCGAACCTGAAAAACCTTCGGGTCATATTTGCAGCCACCAAATACTTACTAGAAGTGCACAAATAGTCCCACAACATGGATAGTGACATACCAGAGGGGGATCATTGGCAAAAATTCACACAAAAAATATGTATTTTAATCAGGGGCCATTTTTATGCGACTTAAAGGGAAACTCTCAAAAATGTGCCCTGCTGGAGCCTAGAAGATTTTTATTTTAGGCCACGGGAGTACAGGCCCCAAAAATTAGGCATTCTCCTGACAGAAAATAACTTGTGATTATGTGGCTGGAGGCAGGGCTGGCTCCAGGTTCATGTGGGCCCTTGGGCGATAAATCCCAGTGGGCCACCTTGAGGCATTTTTGTATATTTAAATGTCCCTCTGTGGCTCCCACACGGTATCATGACCACCAGTGGGCCCTATATAGTATAATGACCACTAGTGGCCCTTCACACAGTATAATGACCTCCCAATGCCACCAAAGACAGTATAAGGACCCCCAGTGGCCCCATACACAGTATAATGACCCCAGAGTGACCCTCCATTCAGAATAATAACCCCTAGTCTCCCCCTATTTAGAATAATGACCCCAAGTGGCCCCCACACTGGAGGTTATACTGTATGGAGGGGGCACTGGGGGTCATTATACTGTGTAAGGGTACCCCAGTGGCCCCCTCACATACCTATCGATGCTGGAGCGCAAGGGAGCCAGCGGTCCTGTAATTCACTAACCCCAGCTCCCTGCTCTCCACAGAAATTTTAGTGGGTTTACATCACGTTTTTCCTATTGGTTTGATGTATACAAATGTGCAGCACTCCACAATTTTGGATCCTGCAGAGTCCAGTAAAAAAATGCATACGTTAACGTATATGTTTTTTTACAATGGAACTGTATGGTGAACGGACACCACTGTACGGCATCAGTCTGACGGATCTGTTAACGTATACATTTTTGGTATGCATTAAATGGATGGCAAAAATGGGATGTGATACTTCAAGTTAAAGAACAGAAACAGGGTGGCACTCACCACTGCCGTAGAAGACGCCTTTATTCTTACATCTGGATATAATAAAAATAGGGCTAGGGAGGACTCTTTGCCTCTACACGGAGCACAAAGTGGCAATGGCCGTTTCGTGCTCACGCTCTTCTTCTGGCCACTGACCTCATTGCAACAACCAATATTAGCAAAACACTAATAACTTAATATGTGTGGCAGTATGCAATATCTCACCAAAAATCTAAACACACACATATAATGTAAATTCATACTTTATTGTTTAAAAAATATAAATACATAACATATGACAAAATACATATAATAGCAGCAATGCAGGACAATACTGTGACAAGAATGAATCCCCCCTAAACTCCCACTGTCAGCATCTCAACGTCTTAAGAACCTGTGCAAAATCTATGCATCATCACTGTGGAAGACTGGTGTTAAATAAATGCACATAGTATATAATGATATTGCAACAACGGTTATCTCGCTAGCATAATACAAATACTCCCGGTTATTGGCTTATACTAAACATCACACCAAGATATACTCATATGTGTACAGTTAATCCCCAGGATAAAAAGTCAAGCAGTGCCACATTAAACAATTGTGCCAAATAGCATAACAGAACAAATATAGACCAGGAGTCAGGAAGGGACACCAACCCCGACTCGTGTTTCGCCACGCTTCCTCTTGGGGGCATATCCCTCCACTCAAAAACCCCGCTATATATACCCAAACTAATAGGGCTGAATCCTAAAAATGACGATGTCAGAGGATTATCGTTTAATGGCAGCCATGATTTTTATCTTATTTACCTTTGTCAGTGTACATGCAAAAAAGGTTTTCACTTCAACCCTCTGCTTGTAAGACAGCGGAGGTAGTGAACTCCACAGGGGTTCTGGCTTCAAGGAGGCCACATGCGTACGAATTCACACCTCAACCAGTCAGCCAGGAACCAAGATGATGTGACAGGAAGAATCTCTCAGCATGAGGTCTAGTCCATTCCCCAGTTCAATCAAATCTAGCAGACAGCATGGAACTGGTGATTTATAAAGAATTATGACTCGCCCGGCCATCACAGGCACAAATCGGATACATATTTGTGTCCCTGTGACCACGATGAACAGGCCCATGGCCTTACTGTGGTGGAGGGAGGCCAGGGAAGGGAGATATACATATCTCCCCACAGACACTAAATAACTGTACCATGCTTGGACTCTACTAGTAGCGGGAACCCAGGCGGATCCGTTGGTCCCAGAACCATCTCCCTGTGACTTTCTGGTCTAGAGCCATGAACCCTAAAAGGTTTTGTGGGTCATTTGCTGCCAGTCCAGCAGAGGGGGGTGGATCCCTCCCAGAGGCCAGGAGGGGAGGGGCCAGCTATAGGTGAAAAGGCTTGAGCCAGCAAGCGGGCGTGTCTTTCTCTGAAAGGGGGTCACATTGTGCCATGTGTTTGGAAAGACCTGGAAACTGCTGATATCACTGCCCCCACGTGACCGCAGCCAAGGACTATTCCACCATCATAACCCAAAGGAACATTCATCTACCCGGTAACTGACTTGTACTCTGTGTAATCCTGTTTGTACCATTTTACTTGTATTTGTAACCTCAGACCACTCTATATATTCCTTGTGTATATTGTGTTATCTAGTGTGCCCTTAAGGTCTCATGCACACGCCATTGTTTTGGTCCGCATCCGAGCTGCTGTTTTGGTGGCTCGGATGCGGACCTATTCACTTCAATGGGGCCGCAAAAGATGCGGACAGCACTCCATGTGCTGTCTGCATCCGTTGCTCCGTTCCGTGGCCCGCAAAAAAACACATAACGGTCGTAAGCATGTGGCCTAAGGCGATTACATATATAATTTAATCTCGTACTGTCTTGTATCTCGATCACAAATCCCCACGTCCGCGTTTTGGCCTAGTTATAAGCTACCGTGGGTTGGTTTCTCACCTTATAAAATCCTGTTAGCGGACCGGGCTTATTTCAAACAAGAAGCTGGTGGCAGATTTCCCGGGCTGAGGAAGCGCTGTTTCACTGGGGCAGTGACCAGGCTCCCTCAGATTATTGCCTCTCTGTGCCCGTGTGGACAGGAGGAGACGGGGTAAACTGACCTTACATACAGGTGTAACTTCACGTCTTGGTAACCAGTGACCATACTGTATCTCGTGAGCTCAATGTAGTTGACGTCTGCCGTCAGTCCAGGCACAAGGGGTGGTATCCCTCACATATTGGTGGCAGCAAAGTGGGATCAAGATACTATTGTGTGTTAGTGTGGGACCCATACTCCCAGACACTAAAGACTACCAGCAGTAGCTTTTGCCGCTGGAGTCTTAAGATCAGCTCAACACTAGACAGTCTGAGTGCAAATACAATAAGGTGTGTGTGTGTGCATCAGTTTGCAGTCTGTGTCAGTGATCATCCATGGCAATGATGGCCAGCATCACAAGAAGCAAGGCTAAGGAGATGGCCGAGGCTATGAGCAGCGACGGGGAGGACGCAGTCCAGATAGGGGGCCGAGAGGAGGTGAAAGGCGACTTTCTTCAAGGCTAGGGGGAGCACAGCCAAAGCTCCACAAGGAGCGAGTTGCCGGTGGTGAGGTCCGCAGTGGGCCTCACTCCACCTGCCCATCCCCCCAGCCAGACAGGCTCGGCTGCTCTCCTACAAGCTGCCATGGACCGTCTACAGGTCGGAAACCAGGCAGCCTATGAGATCCTCATGGCAGCTGCAGAACATTGTGAATGAACAGAGGCTGCAGAACATGAACGTTGTGAGAAGGCCGAGCGTGAGCATCAGCTGCGAATGCTCCAGCTCCAACTCCAGCAGCCCTCTTCAGCCCGATGTGAGTCTCCAGAGATCTGGATTCCAAAACTGCGGGCGGAGGACTTCCCCCTGCTGGACAAAGATGGAGACTTGGAGACTTTCTTGTTGGCATTTGAGACAGCCTGCCATCAGTACCACCTGGAGGACCGGTGGGTCTGATTCCTAAGGGGGAAATGCCCTTGAAATCTTCGGGTACCTGCCCAGCGAGACCATCCTGAGCTATGAGGACATCAAGCAGGCTCTGGTACGGCAGTACAACTTGAACCCTGAGACATACCGGAAAAAGCTCTGAAGTTTGCAGCAGGGTTCTACCCAGAGCTGGGCCGATCACATGCAGGCCTTCCTGAGAGCGGTCGACCAATGGACCACAGGATTGGAGCTCACCACCGTCCAGCAGCTGAGGGAGCTCATCGCCGCAGAGCAGTTCTTGTGGAATTGCCAGGAGGACCTACAGCAGTACCTCTGCGAACGGAAGCCAAAGGGGGCCTACGCAACAGCAGCCCTGGCCGATGAATACACCAACAACAGGACTTCAGAGGCCCAGAAACTTGTCGGCTGGAGAGAAGGTAAGATGCACGCTGCACCTGCTACCCCTGCCCCTAGGCCCGAGTGGGCACCGGCCCCTGCTACACTTTCCACGTCAGTGGGGGAACCCCAACTTTGCCACCTGTGTAAGCAGCCAGGACACTTCAAAGCCATGTGTCCCCAGCGCCCAGGGGATCCGTTCCAGTAATCGACCCGGAAACCGTCCACTGTGTTGTGTGTGGGTGGGGATGGTGGGAGGTCCCTTGACAATTTTCAACCGGTCACCGTGGGCTAGGCCTTGGGCATGGGACTTAGAGACACCAGTGCTGAGATGACTCTGGTACAGCTTGAACTGGTGGCACCCCATGATTTATTGCCCGGAAGATCCCTTAATGTCTCCGGGATTGGAGGAGTAGAACCGGCACTGCCCATCGTCAAGGTCTATTTGGACTGGGGCACCGGTCATGGAGTAAGGGAGGTGGGGGTATCCTTTAATATCCCTGCCAGTGTTTTGCTGGCGACAGACCTGGGGCGGCTTGTGACAAAGTACGTGGCCGCTGACACCCGAGGTCCGATCCCCCAGAATGTGATGTCATGTCCACCCCTGTTGATACTGTTATTGTTCATCACATGCGTGTTGATGGGGATGTGGGGGTGGGGTATGCATTGTGTGCCACTCCCCTCAGTGGGGAGGAAGTCATTCAAGCCAGCTGTGCTGAGGCCCCAGGGTGTGGCCAGCATGCAGGCTGGGACCTAATGTCCTCAGGTGTGGCTACTGAGGAGACAAGCAGGGTGCAGACAGCTGTGGAGGAGGAGGATGCCAATGAGGTCAGGGCTGTCCCAGGAGAAGTAGGGCTCCCAGGTAAATCCTCAGTGCAGGATTCCTCCACAACCGGGATGTCAGAGGGCCAGATTAGTCCATCTGGACTGGTGACTTGGTCAGAAGCCAAGGGGAAGCAGGCACTACCAATGGTGGCAGAGGCCATAGCTGCTGTCACGCACAGTGGGAGTGTTGGGGCCCCTCAGGGGTCTGATCGCTTTCCCCCTTCCGACCAAATGGCTGGCGAGTCAGATTGAGGCCAGGAGACAGGTCCCGGGGACCTGACAGAGGACGTGGCAGTCTCGTCCATTCTGGCCACATCCGGTCAGGGGTTTCAGGTTGCGTTCATGGCTGATGCCAGCTTGAACGCTCTCAAGGAGCAAGCGGCACCACCTCCCTTGGACTCAGACCTCGAGCGGGTAGTCTGGGACCAAGGATGGCTGTGCCATGTCACGGTCCAGCAGAGCTTACTGGAGGAGTGACCTATGGACCGGCAGTTAGTAGAACTGACGGGGGACGTGGCACTCTGATCTATTCTGATCACATCCCACCAGAGGTTTCAGGTTGCGTTAGGGGCTAGCGCCAGCTTGAAAGCTCTCACGGAGCAGGTGACACGGCCTCCCTTGGACTCAGACCTCCAGATGGCGGTCTGGGACCAAGGACGGTTGTGTCAGGAAACGGTCCAGCAGGGCTCACTGGAGGCGTCGCCTAGAGACCGACAATTCGTGGTACCTTATCTGTTCAGGGAAGAGTTTTTGTGGATTTCGCATGAGATTCCTATGGCCAGATACCTAGGGGCCGCTAAGTCAGAGGCCTGGACTGGAGGCGTAGCCACCCCTGTGGTGTCGGTCATCGAGTGTGTCGTGCGCTTCCAGGAAAAGGCGCAGGCCCTGTTGCGGTTAGTGCATGACAGTATGCAGCAGGCCAAGACCAACCAGAAGCGGGGATGCGACCAGATGGCTTGTGAGAGGACCCACCAGATGGGTAAGCAAGCATGGATACTGGTTCCCGTACACCAAGACAAGATTCAGGCGGCCTGAGGGGGCCTGTGCCTCGAGCACCAGCGGCTCAATGCCAGGATGTACCTTGTCAACCTGGACCACGCCCCGGGAAGGCAGAAGGCAGAAGATCATTGCCGTCTTCGGTCCTACATAGCAGGATCCCCGAGAGCATCGGGTGCAGATGCTCAGGCAGAACTGCGAGGCAGCCTTGACCCTTACGCCAGGAAAGTGCCAGCTGACCTTAAGCAAGAGGCCCCAGGCAGGCAGAGCAGCTTTGAAACCGGAGCCTGTGAGAGTGGATGCCAGTGCATCCTGGTTCACCCCCCCCCAGAACAAGCACCAGGTGATGTCCTTCCTGGGCACCGCCGGGTACTATAGGGGTTTCGCGCCCCACAATAGTAGCCTGGTGAGGCCCCTGACGGACCACACCAAGAAGAAGCTGCCCTCCACAGTCGATTGGACAAACGACTGCGAGACGACCTTCCAGACGCAGAAGGACGCACTTTCCAGCTTCATGCAGCCGACTTCACGTGGCCGTGTATAGTACCGACCGACGCCAGTAATTTCGGCGTCATGCTCAGTCGGGGGGACTCCATTGGCCAAAAACGAATGGGAGGTGGGTACGCGGGAGTCTTGCGCTCCAGCCGTACCACTTTGCCATTCGCCACCAGAGAGGGTGCAGATGAGAGCATGGGGAAACACAGGAATGTGCTTCCCCTAGTGCCCTCTAATAGGGGGAGGCGTCAGGAATATGGATTATCGTTTATTGGCAGCCATGATTTTCATCTGATTCACCTTTGTCAGTGTACATGCAAAATAAGTTCTCACTTCAACCCTCTGCTTGTTAGATAGCGGAGGTAGTGAACTCCACAGGGGTTCTGGCTTCAAGGAGGCCACATGCGTACGAATTCACACCTCAACCAGTCAGCCAGGAACCAAGATGATGTGACAGGAAGAATCTCTCAGCATGAGTCCATTCCCCAGTTCAATCAAATCTAGCAGACAGCATGGAACCTGCGACTTATAAGGAATTATGAATCGCCCGGCCATCACAGGCACAAACCGGATACATATTTGTGTCCCTGTGGCCACAATGAACAGGCTCGTGGTCTTAGTATGGTGGAGGGAGGCCAGGGAAGGGAGATATACATATCTCCCCACAGACACTAAATAACTGTACCATGCTTGGACTCTACTGGTAGCCTTAACGCAGGCGGATCCGTTGGTCCCAGAACCATCTCCCTGTGACCTTCTGGTCTGGAGCTATGAACCCTAAAGGGTTTTGTGGGTCATTTGCTGCCAGTCCAGCAGAGGGGGGTGGACCCCTCCCAGAGGCCGGGAGGGGAGGGGCCGGCTATAGGTCAAAAGGCTTGAGCCAGCAAGCGGGCGTGTCTTTCTCTGAAAGGGGGTCACATCGTGCCATGTGTTTGGAGAGACATGGAAACTGCTGACATCACTGCCCCTACGTGACTGCAGCCAAGGACTATTCCACCATCATAACCCAAAGGATCATTCATCTACCCGGTAACTGACTTGTACTCTGTGTAATTCTGTTTGTACCATATTTCCTGTATTTGTAACCTCAGACAACTGTTTATATTCTTTGTGTATATTGTGTTATTTAGTGTGCCCTTAAGGCGATTAAATATATAATTTAATCTCGTGCTGTCTTGTATCTCGATCACGAATCCCCACGTCCATGTTTCGGCCTAGTTATAAGCTACCGCGGGTTGGTTTCTTACCCT
Organism: Bufo bufo; assembly: GCF_905171765.1. Taxonomy (NCBI): domain Eukaryota; kingdom Metazoa; phylum Chordata; class Amphibia; order Anura; family Bufonidae; genus Bufo; species Bufo bufo. Next base: position 236,105,901 of record NC_053390.1, read on the forward strand.
ATATAATCCCGTTAGCGGACTGGTCTTATAGCAAACGAGAAGCTGGTGGCAGTGACCAGGCTGCCTCATCTTGTTACCTCTCTGTGCCCGTGTGGACAGGAGCAGACGGGGTAAACTGTACCAAGCTTACCTTACATGCTCCTCCAGGAGGGCGTAACGTCACGTATTGGTAACCAGTGACCATACTGTATCTCGTGAGCTCGACATAGTTGATGTCCGGTGTCAGTCGGGGCACGAGGGGTATGGTATTCCTCACAGCCACCTGTGATCTGTAAGTTGACCGGAGATCGAAGCTGATCGCGCTGCCTCCATGGTCACAAAGATGGCCGCCACATCTCGCGAGATTTCCTGTGGTCACGTGAGCTCGTCACATGACCCCACATTGCTGGTCACCAAAGGAAATCATACTGGCGATGGGTGTGTCACAGGAGACGGATCCAATACTAAGCCACGCCATCCCCCCCCAACGGAAGGGAAGGGTGGGCCATAGTGACTGCAATGAGTCCGTTCTGAAGCGACCAAATATCGGCACTGCCGTCATTTTGGTTAAGGGCAATATTTTAACAGTTTCTATTTTTAATTTTGTATTTATGGTGTTATGATTTTAACTGTTTTGTTATTTTTAGTATCCTTTCAGTTAACCACTTTTGCTATATTTCTGAATTTTGGGCTTTACGCCATGATTACATCCTTGTGTTGTTGAGATATAAATGCCTGAGACAAGTTGTGAGCTAGCCGGTTGTGAACAGCTAGATACAATTGGAGGGCTTTTCACCATGTGGCTTCTGGATCTGAACATTGAGGAATAGGGGGGAACATATGATATCTTGAGCGTTCTTAAGCGTCATGGGTTTAGGTAGTCTATTATGTGTTCTTTATTGCTTGAACTCTCACTGCATGTCACTTATGCACTTGCACCAGCACTTTAATCGCCACATCATTTGGATTAGGCAGTGGCTGAGGGACAGACAACAGAGGGTTGTAGTCAATGGAGTATATTCAGACCATGGTCTTGTTACCAGTGGGGTACCTCAGGGATCTGTTCTAGGACCCATATTGTTTAATATTTTTATCAGCGAATATGCAGAAGGCCTCGATGGTAAGGTGTGTCTTTTTGCTGATGACACAAAGATTTGTAACAGGGTTGATGTTCCTGGAGGGATACACCAAATGGAAAAGGATTTAGCAAAACTAGAGGAATGGTCAAAAATCTGGCAATTAAAATATTATGTTGATAAGTGCAAGATAATGCACCTGGGGCGTAAAAACCCAACAGCAGAATATAAAATCAGTGATACAGTCCTAACCTCAGTATCTGAGGAAAGGGATTTAGGGGTCATTATTTCAGAATACTTAAAGGTAGGCAGACAATGTCATAGAGCAGCAGGAAATGCTAGCAGAGTGCTTGGGTGTATAGGGAGAGGAATTACCAGTAGAAAGAGGGAGGTGCTCGTGCCGCTGTACAGAGCACTAGTGAGACCTCATTTGGAGTATTGTGCGCAGTACTGGAGACCATACCTCCAGAAGGATATTGATACTTTGGAGAGCGTTCAGAGAAGAGCTACTAAACTGGTACATGGATTGCAGGATAAAACTTACCAGGAAAGATTAAAGGACCTTCACATGTATAGCTTAGAAGAAAGACGAGACAGAGGGGATATGATAGAAACTTTTAAATACATAAAGGGAATCAACAAGGTAAAAGAGGAGAGAATATTTAAAAGAAGAAAAACTGCTACAAGAGGACATAGTTTTCAATTAGAGGGGCAAAGGTTTAAAAGTAATATCAGGAAGTATTACTTTACTGAGAGAGTAGTGGATGCATGGAATAGCCTTCCTGCAGAAGTGGTAGCTGCAAATACAGCGAAGGAGTTTAAGCATGCATGGGATAGGCATAAGGCCATCCTTCATATAAGATAGGGCCAGGGGCTATCCATAGTACTCAGTATATTGGGCAGACTAGATGGGCCAAATGGTTCTTATCTGCCGACACATTCTATGTTTCTATGTTTCTATCACTTTGTATTTATTTTTATATTTTTTTTGTTTTTGTTTCACAGTGTTGATTTGCTTATATATGAGTTAATTTGTACTATAGTGTTAATTGGTATTTATTGTCTAAATGAATTTATGCGCACACTATCACTGTATTTACACCTTTTCTAATCATGATTTCTATGTAAGTTTTGGGTATATCAAATACTCAGTTATTATTATGATCAAACCTTATTGCAGATGCAAGAAGGGGGGACATGGTGTCATGAACCCGAAACTTATGTGCAATATGGGAATTCAACACTTTTCTTACCTGAGTCACAGATGCATTTTGGTGCAGTCTGTATGGATACTCGTGCAAGAGAAGAGGAGATTGATTGGAGATCTCTCTAACAGTCCAGCTCGTGGTTCCTATAAGAGATGTGAAGCGGTTAGTTGTTGTGTGGTAGCCAGGGCCGCTGATAGAAATCATGGGGCCCCGTACAGCATACATGACGGGGCCCCCTTCAGCTCCACCCCCTGATCCCTCCTTCAGCCACACCCCTGGCCCCGCCCTTGGCCCCTCCCCAGACGCCGCCTTGAAACAACATGCAGATTTGTCTACAAGTGATATTTATGGCGCTGGGGGGTCGTCTGTGAATGGCGCTGTTATGGAGGGGATCTGTGAATGGCACTGTTATGGAGGGGATCTGTGAATGGCACTTTTATGGAGGGGATCTGTGGATGGCACTGTTATGGAGGGGATCTGTGGATGGCACTGTTATGATGATGCTGAGTGTGATGCTGAGTGTGCACATACATAGCCACCAATCATATCCCGCCCGTAAGGTGACTGATGTGCTGGGGGGCCCTGTAGGCTCATAGAGGACTCAGGAGTACAGTGAGTAGGAGGAAAGCACATTGTCCTCCTGAGTCCTCTATGAGCCCACAGGCCCCCCCAAAAAAAATCCCAATGCTTGCTGCTGCCTTCCCCCATCAATGTACACCAATATATGACTCACTGAAGTGAGTACTCGTGCCAAGCCTGCACGTAGGATGAAACACCAAAGAAAAAAGGCCAGCACAGAAATGAATATATGATTAATCTTTATTATGGTCTCAAACCAGGACCAGAAGTAAAAATACAGATAAAATACAATACATTACAATGTATTGTATTTTATCTGTATTTTTACTTCTGGTCCTGGTTTGAGACCATAATAAAGATTAATCATATATTCATTTCTGTGCTGGCCTTTTTTCTTTGGTGTTTCTTCCCCCATCAAGAATACCCATCCTGATACACATATATGAACTTTTTATTGTCAGACCTCTTACTGTATGTGGCACACAAGTCTGTTTATTCCATCCCCCGGGTTCTATGTCCACTGACCGGAGCGGTCCTTCCTTCATTATGGGCCGGGGTGGGGGGCTGCACTCACTGGCACACTGATGATTTTTCTTGAGGGCGGCAGTCAGATGGCGGGCACTCCGTGCTTGAGCCTGCGCTGTTCCTGCTGTGCCAGCTATACACTGGCCAATCAGCAGCAGGATCTTTGCGCTGCTAAAAGCTGATTGGCCAGTGTGAAATGCAGATGAGCGCAGGCTCAGCCTGGAGGAGGGAGGGAGCCCGCAGCCCGGAGGTCAGACAGGGAGGGGTGGCGTGTCAAGGGGGGGCCCGGGGTAGGAGCCGGAGGTAGGAGCTGGGCTCGGGAGTCGGCAGCCCGGGCCCCCCTGCCAGCCGGGCCCGGTACAACTGGGCCAGCTGTACTGGCCTATCAGCGGCCCTGGTGGTAGCGCCAGACACAGCAAAAAATCTGGACCTGTGCCTGGCAAGATCATGGAAGAACTGCTAAAACAACTGTTACAGAAAGCTGAGTCTTCGGGTGGAGAAGCGTGGCTCCGTTCCTGTCTCCAGCAAGAAAGCAACGGGAACTCATTACCTAATCAGCCTTCTACTAATCCAGTCTGCCCTCCCACTCATCTCAGGAGCGCAGAGCTAGAAGAGAGTACAAGGAGCATTGCGTTGCCTCCTGCTGGCACGACACCTCTCTCCTCTCCTCCTAAGAAGAGACAGAGAAAAGAGAATAGATCTTTCTCCCCTTCTCTGGACAGGAAAAAGTGCAGAAATAAACCTGCTTCTGCGTCATTCAGCGCGAGCAAGGATCAATTGCTGCGCACCAACTCTTATCAGCGATCATCAGAAACAGCTGTGAGGAGGTCACGAGCTGCAGCTGAGGTCAAAGAAAATGTATTAAATAGTGACTGTGAATTACAGGGCACTAATATTCCTAATAGGCAGTCTCCGATATTTAATGAACCAGTAATGGAAGGGTTAAATATGAATAAGATTTTTATCATTCATGTATCAGAAGGACTCAGGTGTGATTCAGGAATCGGCTTGGTCCTCTTCAAGTGTAGTCGCTGATTCTGTTTGTCAAATAATACCTGAGTCTTCTAAGACATTACAGGACAAACACTGCCAGGATGGTTCGCGAATGCAATCGCGCGAACACGATCAAATGTTCGCAAACAGCAAGTTCGCGGTGGGTCCCATTCATTTTAATGGCAGGTGAACCTGAAAAACCTTCAGCTCATACTTGCAGCCAAGAAATAATTACTAGAAGTGCACAAATAGTCCCACAACATGGACAGTGACATACCAGAAGTATTATTTGAAATTTTCGATCTCCATTCATAATTTTTTTCAATGCAAAATATCGACAATATAATTTCCGCGTACGCGCATGCGCAAATGCACTATACAGTACCCAAATGCACCCAAATTATATTGGTATATAACATCCTGCTTCAATTAGTTTTTTTGGGGGGCGACTGGTATATCACACCAGTAGAAATTATTTGTTCCAATAACGCTTGTCCCTCTATATACCTGCAGTATCGCAGCAGAACCGCACACAACTGCCGCACAATATAAATGCACTATAATATACACTGCTCAAAAAAATAAAGGGAACACAAAAATAACACATCCTAGATCTGAATTAATTAAATATTCTTCTGAAATACTTTGTTCTTTACATAGTTGAATGTGCTGACAACAAAATCACACCAAAAAAAAATGGAAATCAAATTTTTCAAGCTATGGAGGTCTGGATTTGGAGTCACACTCAAAATTAAAATGGAAAAACACACTACAGGCTGATCCAACTTTGATGTAATGTCCTTAAAACAAGTCAAAATGAGGCTCAGTAGTGTGTGTGGCCTCCACGTGTCTGTATGACCTCCCTACAACGCCTGTGCATGCTCCTGATGAGGTGGCGGACGGTCTCCTGAGGGATCTCCTCCCAGACCTGGACTAAAGCATCTGCCAACTCCTGGACAGTCTGTGGTGCAACGTGACGTTGGTGGATAGAGCGAGACATGATGTCCCAGATGTGCTCAATTGGATTCAGGTCTGGGGAACGAGCGGGGCAGTTTATAGCATCAATGCCTTCGTCTTGCAGGAACTGCTGACACACTCCAGCCACATGAGGTCTAGAATTGTCTTGCATTAGGAGGAACCCAGGGCCAACCGCACAAGCATATGGTCTTACAAGGGGTCTGAGGATCTCATCTCGGTACCTAATGGCAGTCGGGCTACCTCTGGCGAGCACATGGAGGGCTGTGCGGCCCTCCAAAGAAATGCCACCCCACACCATTACTGACCCAATGCCAAACCGGTCATGCTGGAGGATGTTGCAGGCAGCAGAACGTTCTCCATGGCGTCTCCAGACTCTGTCACGTCTGTCACATGTGCTCAGTGTGAACCTGCTTTCATCTGTGAACAGCACAGGGCGCCAGTGGCGAATTTTTCAATCTTGGTGTTCTCTGGCAAATGCCAAACGTCCTGCACGGTGTTGGGCTGTAAGCACAACCCCCACCTGTGGACGTCAGGCCCTCATATCACCCTCATGGAGTCTGTTTCTGACCATTTGAGCATACACATGCACATTTGTGGCCTGCTGGAGGTCATTTTGCAGGGGTCTGGCAGTGCTCCTCCTGTTCCTCCTTGCACAAAGGCGGAGGTAGCGGTCCTGCTGCTGGGTTGTTGCCCTCCTACGGCCTCCTCCACGTCTCCTGATGTACTGGCCTGTCTCCTGGTAGCGCCTCCATGCTCTGGACACTACACTGACAGACACAGCAAACCTTCTTGCCACAGCTCGCATTGATGTGCCATCCTGGATAAGCTGCACTACCTGAGCTACTTGTGTGGGTTGTAGACTCCGTCTCATGCTACCACTAGAGTGAAAGCACCGCCAGCATTCAAAAGTGACCAAAACATCAGCCAGGAAGCATAAGAACTGAGAAGTGGTCTGTGGTCACCACCTGCAGAACCACTCCTTTATTGGGGGTGTCTTGCTAATTGCCTATAATTTCCACGTGTTGTCTATCCCATTTGCACAACAGCATGTGAAATTGATTGTCACTCAGTGTTGCTTCCTAAGTGGACAGTTTGATTTCACAGAAGTGTGATTGACTTGGAGTTACATTGTGTTGTTTGAGTGTTCCCTTTATTTTTTTGAGCAGTGTACTTTCTAACATAGAAAGTATATGATAACAATGTACAAGGAAGGCAATCCATTAGAATATACATAAAGATAAAATGTAACCTTTAATAATGTTACCATGAGGGTCCATTCACACGTCCGCAAAACACGGACACCGGCAATGTGCATTCCGCAATTTGCGGACCGCACATCGCCGGCACTATAATAGAAAATGCCTAATCTTGTCTGCAATTGCGGACAAGAATAGGACATGTTCTATTTTTTTACGGAAACGGAAGCACGGATGCGGAAGTGCGGATCCGCAAATGCGGATGCAGACAGCACATTCCGGCCCCATTGAAAATGAATGGGTCTGCACCCGTTCTGCAAAATTGCGGAACGGATGTGGACCCATTTTGCGGACGTGTGAATGGAAAAGATATCCCTCAAAATGAAAAAAAAAAAAAGCAAAAAGCATAGATGTGGTAGGCAATAGCAAGTGCTCGGCGGCACTAAATCAGGTGCTCGGCGGCACCAAATCAAAAACCATATGTCCTACCACAATCCGGGGGATTCCAGTGCACATCCATGAATCCCGGAGGGAAAGCAAAAAAATCTACCCCTGGGCTAGATGATGATGTGGTATTGAAGGACAGGGTGGGCAAAGAACTGTCCCTGATATTGCCCTACAGGGGGGTGCTATTCTGGCCCTGATAGCCTAACCACAGACCACCCGCCCTGATAAGAGCGACCCTGTCCGGAACCTTACCCTATAGCCCCTGACTTCCATGTAATCACTATATAGATCTATGTGTTTTTGACTCATTATAAAAGTATATCATAAGTATATCGCACCCCTCTGTGTATCACACATATCGATAGCACACCTATACCAGTCCTTAAAAGGACTTTTGTGGCCCTATTAGCTAGCGTTTGGTGTCCCTAACAGCCTGTCCCTGCTACACACAGCAACCTCTCCCTACACTGGCAAAACACTGAATGTAAAATGGCGGCCAGATCAGGTTTATTTATAAGGTAGGGGGTATGTCCATGTACTGAAATGTCTCAATTGGCTGTCCTGTATCACCTTATGGATGTGTCATGGGTCAAAGTTCTTCTCAATGTAAAAGAATATGGCGGGCGCGAATATCTCCATATGTTCGCATGTTCGGCAAATCGCGCACAAGCAAAGTTCGCTGTAAAACGACCGCCGGGTGAACCGCAAGGCCATCTCTACTTACTGTCTTCTTTTGAAGCTGGCATTGGTGTTAACAAATTGTCTATGAAAGAAACATTGCCTTGTCAATTATCTCCTTTAGGCTTTCATTTACCTAAGGCCTCATGCACACGAACGTTTTTTTTCACGGTCCGCAAAAACAGGGTCCGTAGGTCCGTGATCCGTGACCGTTTTTTCGTCCGTGGGTCTTCCTTGATTTTTGGCGGATCCACGGACATGAAAAAAAAGTCATTTTGGTGTCCGCCTGGCCGTGCGGAGCCAAACGGATCCGTCCTGAATTACAATGCAAGTCAATGGGGACGGATCCGTTTGACGTTGACACAATATGGTGCCATTTCAAACGGATCCGTCCCCATTGACTTTCAATGTAAAGTCCGGAGTCCCTTTTATACCATCAGATCGGAGTTTTCTCCAATCCGATGGTATATTTTAACTTGAAGCGTCCCCATCACCATGGGAATGCCTCTATGTTAGAATATACTGTCGGATATGAGTTAGATCGTGAAACCTCATTTCCGACAGTATATTCTAACACAGAGGCGTTCCCATGGTGATGGGGACGCTTCTAGTTAGAATATACTACAAACTGTGTACATGACTGCCATCCGATCTCTTACAGGGGGCCGTGATCAGCACAATTAACCCCTCAGGTGCTGCACCTGAAGGGGTTAATTGTACTATCATATCCCCCTGTAAGAGATCAGGGCTGCCAGGCAGCAGGGGGCAGACCCCCCCCCCCCTCCCCAGTTTGAATATCATTGGTGGCCAGTGCGGCCCCCCCCCCCCTTCCTCCATTGTAATAAATCGTTGGTGGCACAGTGTGCGCCCCCCCTTCCTCCCTCTATTGTAATAATTCGTTGGTGGCACAGTGTGCCCCCCCCCCCGCCTCCCCCCCCCTTCCTCCCTCTATTGTAATAATTCGTTGGTGGCACAGTGTGCGCCCCCCCCCCCCCCCCTTCCTCCCTCTATTGTAATAAATTGTTGGTGGCAATCATTGGCCCCCCTCCCTCTATAGCATTAACAACATTGGTGGCCAGTGTGCGGCCTCCCATCTTGCGCCCCCCCCCCCCCCCCCCCGATCATTGGTGGCAGCGGGTTACTAGCAATAGTACAAGATTCATACTTACCTGGGAGCTGTCATGTTCGTGTCCGGCCGGGAGCTCCTCCTACTGGTAAGTGACGGTTCATTTAGCAATGCGCCGCACAGACCTGAGGCTGTCACTTACCAGTAGGTGGAGCTCCCGGCCGGACACGAACATCGCAGCAGCAGGTAAGTATTAATCTTCTACTATTGTACTATTGCTAAGTAACCATGGCAACGAGGACTGTAGTAGCGTCCTGGTTGCCATGGTTACCGATCGGAGCCCCAGCGATTAAACTGGGACTCCGATCGGAACTCCGCTGCCACCAATGATGATGGGGGGGAGGGGGGGGGAGATGGGAGGCTGCCCACTGGCCACCAACGTTGTTAATGCTATAGAGGGGGGGGGGCAATGGGGGGCGCACACTGTGCCACCAACGATTTATTACAATAGAGGGAGGAAGGGGGGGGGGGGCGCACACTGTGCCACCAACGAATTATTACAATAGAGGGAGGGGGGGGGGGGCCGCACTGGCCACCAATGATATTCAAACTGGGGAGGGGGGGGGGGGTCTGCCCCCTGCTGCCTGGCAGCCCTGATCTCTTACAGGGGGATATGATAGTACAATTAACCCTTTCAGGTGCCGCACCTGAAGGGGTTAATTGTGCTGATCACGGCCCCCTGTAAGAGATCGGGTGCTGCCAGGCAGCAGGGGGCAGTCTTGTACACAGTTTGTAGTGTATTCTAACTAGAAGCGTCCCCATCACCATGGGAACGCTTCTGTGTTAGAATATACTGTCGGTTCTGAGTTTTCACGAAGTGAAAACTCAGCTTTGAAAAAGCTTTATGCAGACGGATCTTCGGATCCGTCTGTATAAAAACTAACCTACGGCCACGGATCACGGACACGGATGCCAATCTTGTGTGCATCCGTGTTCTTTCACGGACCCATTGACTTGAATGGGTCCGTGAACCGTTGGCCGTGAAAAAAATAGGACAGGTCATATTTTTTTCACGGCCAGGAAACACGGATCACGGATGCGGCTGCAAAACGGTGCATTTTCCGATTTTTCCACGGACCCATTGAAAGTCTATGGGTCCGCGAAAAAAAACGGAAAACGGCACAACGGCCACGGGTGCACACAACGGTCGTGTGCATGAGGCCTAAGCAAGTGAAAGAAAAAATTTGGAACAGGGATTATATAGACGTTTTTTCTTTGCTCCCTTCATCTAAGTAAAATTTTAAATTTGACAAGAAAGATGAGGACGAAAAAAAGAGAAGTCCTCAAAGATCCTTTTTAAATTGGATCCAAGCTTTTTGCATCTATGCAGCTGTGCTTGGCGAGAAACATCCAATGCATTGCAGTGGATTGTTTCATCATCTTGACAGCATTTTGGAGGCGTATCGAAGTTTCGGCGGATTTGCTTGGTGTGTCTATGACAAATCTTTTGTCAGAGGCTATCTGTTAATCCTGAACTCAACTGGGGTCATAAAGATGTGGGTCTTTGGTTACATTTAATGCTACCACAAGGATCTAGCAATTTTCGTCAGCTAATCCCAAAAAGAGGAGTTTCCTTCGCATATAATGAGACGTCTTGTAAGTGGAAAGCAAACGAAATATAAACATGAATTCACTTTCTGTGCCGGAACTCACTCTGCCACAAAATGCTTCAAGAAACACGGTCAGCAACTCAATAAAGAATTCAATAGACCAGGGGACTCCAATGAGGCTGTCAAGGCTTATTCAATGTATAAAATGGTACCCAAACAAGGAGAAAGCTCTGTTGTTAATTGAAAGCTTTTCAAATGGGTTTTATGTTCCACCTTTTAATGGTTCTGGTTGTATTATCGTTAATAATTTTAAATCTGTTCATATTCATAGGGACGTTGTTTTGGAAAAAATTTATAAGGAAATTTCTGAATTCAGGGTGGCTGGTCCTTTTTCTTCACCCCCATTTGAGAATTTTAGAATTTCCCCGAATGGTTTGGTTCACAATAAAGAACCGAATAGTTTCCGATTAATTCACAACCTTTCATATCCAAAAAATGTTTTCATTAAATGATTCAATAAATAAATATTCAGCTTCTGTACATTATTCTTCCTTTGATAAAGCCTTATCGTTATTGAGGAAAGCGGGTAGATATGCCCAATTAGCAAAAACCGATATAAAGTCTGCTTTTCGGTTATTACCGATAAATCCAGTGGGCTATAATTCTCCTGGTTTTCATTTCGAAGGAACATTTTATTACAATAAAGCCCTACCAATGGGTTTTTCGTTGTCATGCTTTTATTTTGAGGCCTTTTCCTCATTCTTACAATGGATGGTGGAATCTCATTATAGTGGAGGTTACGTGCTTCACTATTTAGATGATTTTTTATTTATCGGTAAGTCCATATCTGACGATTGTATCAACTTACTAAACACTTTTAAGAACATTTCTAATTATTTTAACATATAAATAGCGGAGGAAAAAACGGTTTACCCTACTCAAATTATAAAATTTTTAGGTATCGAAATTGATACTGATAATATGGTTTTCAGAATCCCTGAGGAAAAAATTATTTCTACAAGAATCGCTTTGAATAATTTATTGTCAACCTAGGGCTCTTTCACACTTGCGTTGTTCTGTTCCGGCTTAGAGTTCCGTCATCGGGGCTCTATGCCGGAAGAATCCTGATCAGGATTATCCCCATGCATTCTGAATGGAGAGAAATCCGTTCAGGATGCATCAAGATGTCTTCAGTTCCGGAACGGAACGTTTTTTGGCCGGAGAAAATACCGCAGCATGCTGCGCTTTTTGCTCCGGTCAAAAATCCTGAACACTTGCCGCAAGGCCGGATCCGGAATTAATGCCCATTGAAAGGCATTAATCCGGATCCGGCCTTAAGCTAACCGTCATTTCGGCGCATTACCGGATCCGACGTTTAGCTTTTTCTGAATGGTTACCATGGCTGCCAGGACACTAAAGTCCTGTTTGCCATGATAAAGTGTAGTGGGGAGCGGGGGAGCAGTATACTTACCGTCTGTGCAGCTCCCGGGGCGCTTCAGAGTGACGTCAGGGCGCCCCACGCGCATGGATGACGTGAACGCATGGATCACGTCATCCATGCGCATGGGGCGCCCTGACGTCATTCTGGAGCGCCCCGGGAGCCGCACGGATGGTAAGTATACGGCTCCCCCGCTTCCCACTACTACTATGGCAACCAGGACTTTAATAGCGTCCTGGGTGCCATAGTAACACTGAACGCATTTTGAAGACGGATCCGTCTTCAAATGCTTTCAGTTCACTTGCGGTGTTACGGATCCGGCGGGCACTTCCGGCAAATGGAGTACACAACGGATCCGGACAACGCAAGTGTGAAAGAGGCCTAAGAATGTACGTTAAGAAAACTACAGTCTGCCCTAGGTTCATTAAATTTAATTTCACGAGTAATTCCCATGGGGAGAATTTTTTACAAAAGACTTTATGCTGCCACGGCTGGGAAAAAGAATCCTCAAGATCATATTCGCTTGACCAGACAGTTGAGAGAAGATATTTCACTCTGGTTAAGTTTTAGACAAATTCAATGGGAATTCATTGTGGCAGGAGGAATTCGTTGATTCGGATTCTTTACTGTTATTCACAGATTCCACAGCCTCCAGAGGCTACGGGGAATTTTTCAATAAGCAATGGTCGGCAGAAAGATGGCCGACAGATTGGTTTCACAGTCCGATTATTAAAAATATAAATTTTCTTGAACTTTTTCCGGTATTAGTCTCCTTGGCTATCTGGAAGGTTCATTTTCGGAACAAGTGTATACTTCTGTCTTCCGACAACAAAGGTGTCGTTTTCGCTATCAATTGCTTATCTGCGAAATCAGACGCTGTTATTTAAATGTTGAGGCATATTATATTAATACGTCTAAATAATATTTGGATCAAGGCAAGATATGTTGAGGGTAAATCTAACATCACTGCCGATTCTTTATCTCGACAGATTCTCCCTGTTCCGAAAATTAGTTCCCGATGCAGAAGGAGATGGGATACCATGCCCTCAGGAAATCTGGAAATCGATTGGTATCTTGTCAACAAATTTAAGGGTTCATGCACACGACCGTTGTGTGCATCCGTGGCCGTTGTTCCGTTTTCCGTGATTTTCTGTGGACCCATTGACTTTCAATGGGTCCGTTGAAAACTCGGAAAAATGCACCGTTGTTCATCCGCTGTCGTGATCCGTGTTTCCTGTCCGTCAAAAAAATATGACCTGTCCTATTTTTTTGACGGACAACGGTTCACGGACCCATTCAAGTCAATGGGTCCGTGAAAAAACACGGATGCACACAAAATTGGCATCCGCGTCCGTGATCTGTGGCCGTAGGCTACTTTCAAACAGATGGATCGCAGATCCGTCTGCATAAAAGCTTTTTCAGAGCTGAGTTTTCACTTTGTGAAAACTCAGATCCGACAGTATATTCTAACACAGAGGCGTTCCCATAGTGATGGGGGCGTTTCAAGTTAGAATATGCTAAGAACTGCCCCCTGCTGCCTGGCAGCACCCGATCTCTTACAGGGGGCTGTGATCCGCACAATAAACCCCTCAGGTGCCGCACCTGAGGGGTTAATTGTGCGTATCATAGCCCCCTGTAAGAGATCAGGTGCTGCCAAGCAGGAGGGGGCACACCCCCCTCCCTCCCTAGTTTTAAATTCATTGGTGGCCAGTGTGCCCCCCCTCCCTCCCCTGTATTACATTCATTGGTGGCCAGTGCGGCCCCCCTCCCTCCCCTGTATTACTGTACATTCATTGGTGGCCAGTGCGGCCCCCCCTCCCTCCCCTGTATTACTGTACATTCATTGGTGGCCAGTGGGCCCCCCTCCCTCCCCTGTATTACTGTACATTCATTGGTGGCCAGTGGGCCCCCCTCCCTCCCCTGTATTACCGTACATTCATTGGTGGCCAGTGCGGCCCCCCCTCCCTCCCCCTCCTAATTAAAATCCCCCCCCTATCATTGGTGGCAGCGGAGAGTTCTGATTTGAGTCCCAGTTTAATCGCTGGGGCTCCGATCGGTAACCATGGCAACCAGGACGCTACTGCAGTCCTGGTTGCCATGGTTACTTAGAAATTTTTAGAAGCATTATACTTACCTGCGATGTCTGTGACCGGCCGGGCGCTCCTTCTACTGGTAAGTGACAGGTAAGTGACAGGTCTGTGCTATAAGCAATAGGAGGAGCGTCCGGCCGGTCACAGACAGCAAAGGTAAGTATAATGCTTCTAAAATTGCTAAGTAACCATGGCAACCAGGACTGCAGTAGCGTCCTGGTTGCCATGGTTACCGTTCGGAGTCCCAGCGATTAAACTGGGACTCCGATCGGAACTCTCCGCTGCCACCAATGATGGGGGGGAATTTTAATTAGGAGAGGGAGGGGGGCCCACTGGCCACCAATGAATGTACAGTAATACAGGGGAGGGAGTGGGGCCCACTGGCCACCAATGAATGTACAGTAATACAGGGGAGGGAGGGGGGGAACCAATGAGGGGTTAATTGAGGGGTTAATTGAGGGGTTAATTGTGCGGATCACAGCCCCCTGTAAGAGATCGGGTGCTGCCAGGCAGCAGGGGGCAGTCATGTACACAGTTCGTAGTATATTCTAACTTGAAGCGTCCCCATCACTATGGGAACGCCTCTGTGTTAGAATATACTGTCGGATATGAGTTTTCAACTCAAATCCGATGGTATATTCTAACATAGAGGCGTTCCCATGGTGATGGGGACGCTTCAAGTTAAAATATACCATCGGATTGGAGAAAACTCCGATCCGATGGTATAATAGGGACTCCTGACTTTACATTGAAAGTCAAAGGGGGACGGATCCGTTTGCAATTGCACCATATTGTTTCAACGTCAAACGGATCCGTCCCCATTGACTTTCATTGTAAATCAGGACGGATCCGTTTGGCTCCGCACGGCCAGGCGGACACCAAAACGACTTTTTCCTTCATGTCCGTGGATCCTCCAAAAATCAAGAAAGACCCACGGAAGAAAAAACGGACACGGATCACGGACCTACGGACCCCGTTTTTTCGGACCGCAAAAAAAATGGTCGTGTGCATGAGGCTAATAAGTACTGCACTAGCAAAAAATATTTTGGCTTCTTATTCTTAATGATTAAAAAATGTGATCCCGGCAATTCATTTTGTCGTCAATCTTTTAAGAAATGGTAAGAAAGGTAATTACATTCAAAAAAAATTGTCTGGAATTTCCTAATTCCAAAAATTGTTGGAAATACCCCCTTTCTCATCCAATTTCTTATTGACTCAGAGAACTTGTCCTTTATCTATAGATCATTTGAAGCAGTTTGTCAGTTACTTACCATCCATTTGCTTCTCTAGTTATGAATCTTTTTTATTCAAGGCTGCCTTCATTTTGTCATTCTTTGGTGCTCTTCGCATCAGTGAGATCACAGCTGCAAATAATAACTCATCAAGTCAACATTAAATATCGATGACATTTGTATTTTTCTTGATAAATTACACATTTTGGTCAAAAAATCTAAAATTGATCAGTCGGGTAAAGGAGTCTGGTTGTTTCTAAATAAGATTTCAAATTCTGTTATTTGTCCTGTTCAAGCCTTAGTAGATTGGTTGAAAATTAGAGGAACTCAGCCTGGCCCTTTATTTATGCATTTAGATTTTTCACCATTAACTAAATATCAATTTAACTTTATGCAAAAAAAAATTTGGTCTGGACAAATTGAAAATATCTTTGCATTTATTCCGCATAGGCGCTGCGACACATGCTTATAAAATTGGACTTTATGATAGAACTATAAAAAATATAGTTAGATCGACATCTAACAGGTTTATAATGTATGGAGAACCATATGAATTATAGGAACGGAAATCATTACAGAAGCTTCCTATCGGTCTGTTCAGAGATTAAATTCTGACAATCTGGATCTAGGTAACGATATAAAAAAATATTCGAAAGGGATTCCTGAGTTACGAGTTAGACATCTTTATAGTTGGGTTTTCTTTCTTATGCGACATTGGCCACTTCCTTATTTAATCATATTTCATGTTGGTTCTGACGATTTGGGCAGAGTCAATACGCACTTACTTATTAATGAATTGAAAAATACCATTTTAAACATTCAAAAACTTCTTCCAAGGGCAGTTTTTGCTTATTCTGAAATTTTTCGATTCGAGTGGAATTATTTAAGATTAAAAATTTCTTGAAAAAATCTGAATTAGGGTGAATAGGAATATTGAGAAATTTATGAAAAAGCATAATTGTTTATCTTATAGACATTCTGAGTTAGAAGGATTTTTACCTGGTTTATATGACAAAGATAAGATACCATTTTCTAACATTGGATTGGACATTCTAAATGTCGGCCTTTAGAATTTAATTGAGTTCGGCTACGATGTGGTTTAGCCATATGACCAATTTTGGCGTATGGCGGTTGGGGGTAATAGTCGCTGGGGGTAATAGTCGCTAGTTTTTAGTTATTTAATGATAGAGATGGTTGATTACTAATTGTTTGGTAACTTTCGGAGATAGAGTTAAATTGAATTAATTGGTTTACATAAAACACTGTGTCCTTATAATCCCATTACAAAATATTACTCAATAAAGTTATTATTAATTATTATAGAGTTGTCTATTTCATTATTGTAGATTTATTATGGAGTTAATTGGGTTTTTATGACACCATGATCAAACCTAATTGCAGATGCAAGAAGGGGGGACATGGTGTCATGAACCCTAAACTTGCATGTGCAATATGGGTATTCAACAGTTTTCTTACCAGAGTCACGTATGCATTATGGTGCAGTCTATATCCTCGTGCAAGAAAAGAGGAGATTGATTGGAGATCTCTCTAACAGTCCGACTCCTGGTTCCTATAAGAGATGTGAAGCAGTTAGTTGTTGCGCAGTAGCGTCGGACACAGTAAAGAATCTCCCTACCCCCCACCCTTTTTGGAAAAAAAAATTATATATATGTCATGGTGTTTGTATGGGGTAATAGTCGCTAGTGGAGCGGACTATTTGTTTTTAGTTATTTAATGATAGAGATGGTTGATTACTAATTGGCTGGTAACTTTCAGAGATAGAGTTAAATTTAATTAATTGGTTTACATAAAACACTGTGGCCTTATAAGCCCATTACAAAATATTACTCAATAAAGTTATTATTAATTATTATTCAGAGTTGTCTATTTCATTATTGTAGATTTATTATGGAGTTAATTGGGTTTTTATGACACCATGTATTTATTAGGGGTTATCACTGAATCATGATCTTAGTGGGTATATATATGCACAAATCATGTTTTTTGGTTTTAGGAATAAGCGGGTACCTATCATGTCATTGATTATATTTATATTAGAAATGTGGCCAATTTTAGATATTTAGTAAGAAGTATTTGGATTGTCTGTCCGATTATGCTGATACATTATAGTAGCAAGGAGTTTAATTCCCTTACATTTGATTCCTTTTTCTTCTCATTGGTTCAATTCTGTGGTTGCAATTTAATATGGAACATTCTTTTAAGCATAGGTTTCCTATTGGGGTTGTGGGCATGATTGCCCTCAACCAAAATGGCGCCAGTGCTGATATACGGTCGCTTCAGAACGGACTCATTGCGGTCACTATGGACCGCCCTTCCCCTCCGTTGGGGGGATGGCGTGGCTCACTATTGCATCCACACCCTGTGACACACTGATGGGAGTGCACCCATCGCCAGGATGATTTTTTTTGGTGGCCGGCGATGTAGGGTCACGTGACGAGCTTCTGCACATGACCGCGGGAAATCCCGCAAGATGTGGCAGCCATCTTTGTGAGCATGGAGGTGGCGTGATCAGCTTGGATCTTCAGTCAACTTACAGATCACAAGTGACTACTATCAGAAACGTCATTATTAGGATTTAGCCCTATTAGTTTGGGTATATATAGTGGGGTTTTTGAGTGGAGGGATACGCCCCCAAGAGGCGAAACACGCTTCGGGGTTGGTGTCCCTTCCTGACTCCTGGTCAGTATTTGTTCTGTTATGCTATTTTGCACAATTGTTTAATATGGCACTGCTTGACTTTTTATCCTGGGGATTAACTGTGCACATATGAGTATATCTTGGTGTGATGTTTAGTATAAGCCAATAACCGGGAGTATTTGTATTATGCTAGTGAGATAACCGTTGTTGCAATAGCCTTATATACTATGTGCAATCTGCATTTATTTAACACCTGTCTTCCACAGTGATGATGCATAGATTCTGCAGACATTGAGATGCTGACAGTGGGAGTTTAGAGGGGATTCATTCTTGTCACAGTATTGTCCTGCATTGCTGCTATTATTTGTATTTTGTTATATGTTATGTATTTATATTTTTTAAATAATAAAGAATGAATTTAGATTTTTGGTGAGACACTGACCTCATTGTGCAAACCTGTGCACCTTTTAAACGTCACTCCATGCAGTTGCCAGAGCAACCCTGACGCTAATTTATTTATTAAGACAAGTGATACAAATTAACACATAATATTAAAACCCATACATATTGTCGGCATTATACAAAAACACTCAGATCAGGAGTAAACTGTGTCTGTCCCCTCCATGCGGCATGCTTGGAACTAGTTCAATACCTACAAATCTCAAACAATTAGGGTCCCCTCCATGGACATCGCATACGTGAGTAATTAATCTCGGGCATTCTTTTCCTGTCTTTATGGAATTAATGTGTTCCCTAAATCTTTCATATAAGGGTCTGATTGTTTTGCCTATGTAAAAGGCACCACATCGGCAAAGAATCAAATAAACCACATAATTGCTCTTACATGTAATAAATTGGGCGACAGTGTGATATAAACCTTCAAAAACTAAAAACCTTTTTTGACCATTATATCTACAGAACAAACAATTCCCACATTTGTAATTCCCTATAGGTCTTCTGTCTAATTGCCCATTACTGTACTTCCCCTTTTTTCCTTAAAGCGACTCCTCACGAGTTTATCCCTAAGTGTGTGACACCTTTTAAACGTTATTAGTGGTCTATTCTCCACATACTTACCCAGACACTCCTCATTTATTACATATCACCTGTTCGATAGTACCTGCTATGGGACTAAATTTAAATGAAAAAGCAAATCTGCCTTTATTCTTGTTAGTTTTTTTCTGGCTCTTCATTCTACTATTCTCCAATAAGTCATTCTGTGTATATATTTACACCTTCCTCATAGCTTCATCTAAAGCATTCTCCGGGTACCCCCTACTAAGTAATCTCTCTTTTAATTCCTGAGCTTGTCCATCACATCCCTCCTTTGTGTTATTAATTATTTTTAATCTAATAAACTGCCCGTAGGGAACAGATTTTTTCACGCTAAGTGGATGAAAACTATCATGATGTAATAGTGAATTGGTGTCGGTAGGTTTGCGGTACCCTTTTGTAATCAGAGCACCACTCTGTACTGCCACCAAAACGTCAAGAAACTCCAATGAATTACCACCAAAATTTAGAGTGAATCACATGTTCATATCGTTATATTCGTTCAAATACGATACAAACTCACTACATTGGGCTTCAGTGCCAGACCATATCATGAAAACATCATCCACGTAGCGCAAAAAGAGCTGTATATAACGCAGAAAGGATGGGGGGATACAAACCTATCCTCAAACGTGGCAAAATAAATGTTTGCGAAAGTACAAGACACAGGTGTGCCCATCGCCATTCCAGCCTTAGTGTCAGAATAAGCACCAGCTGGGTGGAGAGGGGAGGCCGCCATGTACTGACAGAGCGCTACCTGGTCCTGGTGATCAGGGGTGAGGACTGTGTTTCCCAAGGATCATTTTCTACTGGTAAATACAGGGCACAGTATAATACACTAGAATCTATATACGATAAAGATAGATTGCTGCCCCCTGCCCCCGAATAATAAAACAATTAGGGGGTCATTTATTATATAGTAATACATCTATATTAGGCGTATTTCTGACACAGATTGTGGCGCAAAGGTCCTTAGTACCGCAATCTGCTCATGCCAGGTCTAAAAAAGGTGCCGTGGGCAGGGAAAGGGATACAGTTATTGGATACCACTGCAATTCAGTGACTGGATAACACCTCTGTACACTGACCAGATAACACCGCCATACAGTGACCGCATAAAAGGGTATAAGAGGGTACAGTACAGGGAATGACTAGGGGCACTGTACAGGGTGTGATACAGAGGGCCCACCAAAGGGGTACTGCGTAAGTGAAATGGCAGCAATGAGCGCTTCCATCTGTATTGTGCAGTGGGCCCGGCACTTGCCCAGGTTTGCTG
Organism: Bufo bufo; assembly: GCF_905171765.1. NCBI lineage: Eukaryota > Metazoa > Chordata > Amphibia > Anura > Bufonidae > Bufo > Bufo bufo. The sequence continues at coordinate 236,125,983 of NC_053390.1, forward strand.
GGTGCTGACGCCGGCCCTGGCTGGAGGTACATTAGGCAGTCACTGGATAAAAATTTTACTGTAGGCCACTGGAGTACAGGCCCCAAAAATTAGGCATTCACCTGACAGAAAATAAATTGTGATGATATGGCTGGTGGTACATTAGGAAGTCACTGGATAAACATTTTACTGTAGGCCAGTACAGGCCCCAAACATTAGGCATTCACGTGACAGAAAATAATTTGCAATTATGTGGCTGGAGGTATATAAGGCGGTCACTGGACATAGTTTATGCAACCTCCTAAAGTCTCTACTACCAGAACGGAAAGATACCTGACCCAGCTGCATGGGTTCCTCCCCTACCCCAGAGTTACATGTAATATCACCCTGGGGAACAGGTGAGACGAAACCACTCACAGGAGGGATCCTTTGGCGGAGGGAGCTTTACACCTCTCTCTAATACGTCTATCTAACGGTACTGCCTTTGCAGTATGTTCACCTTGTAATAAATTGCGCAATTTAGATTCCGCCATCGAGACCCGATCTGGATCATCATATATTAATCCCAAGGCTTCAAAAAATTCTTCCACCGACCGGAGGGCCAGAGAACCGGGCAGCACAGAAAAAGCCCAGGATTGCGCGTCCCCTTTAAGCAGAGAAATGATTATACCAACCTTCTGACTCTCATCACCAGATGAAGATGGACGCAGCCGAAAATTCAACTTGCATGATTCTTTAAAGCGGATAAAGTCATCCACACCCCCTGCAAATCTATCAGGGAGAGCGACTTTAGGCTCCCCATAAATTTGACTTCCACCTGATGCCAGAGCATTCTGACACCGTGTGTCACGACTGTGACTGATCCAGACAGGTCTGGGAGGAGAAGGTCGCAGCGACTTGCTACTCGCGATAGCTTGTGAGTTTGCTCCGTGGTTCAGGGTATGTCATCTGGGTTTTGCCTTGTGAACCTTTTTGTCCTGACTGGGAGTTTGTAGGCATCCTTCTCAGGTGAGTCCTGTATGCCACTCCCAGCTACTATATTAGTTTCACTTTCACTTGCAGTCATTGCCAGATATAGTCCTTACTTCCAGTTCTATTCTGACCTTTGAAGGAGATCGTTTGATGGTATTGCTGTGGAGCTCTTGTCCGGCGTGGACGGTCGTGATTGGGATCGCCTTCTCTGCTCGTGACTGGATAAGTCTATCTCTGATATAGTTTGTTTGTTGCTGTCTTCCCCTGCTGTTCTCCTAGACATGAGTGATGGTGACTAGTGCTCCCTTCGGCCTTTCCCCACTCTAGGCTTTAGGGTGACTGAGGGTTTAGGCATCCTGCTCGCCACACGGGTTCACACACCGTCTAGGGTATCAGGGCAGACAAGTGCCAGCTTAGGGTTAGTCAGGGGTGGCCATACGATTCCTATCCGTAGATAAGGGTCCCCCTTCCCCTCCGTCTGGTGCGACACGACTGCTGCTGGGGTAGCGGTCGTGACACCGTGTGACCGAATTACGCAGATCCGCAACCTCAAGGGATAATCCCTGCATGCGATCAACAAGCGCATCAAATGACTCCATCTCAAAACCGCTGAGCAATGGCAGTCAAAGTATTGGCGGGTTATAATGTCACGGCGGACAGGGTATAAGATACACAGAAAGATAAACAAACAAGTTTCTAGGCGAGAAGCTGGGGATCAAGGTCACCTCCTGACAATCCCTACCAGCTCTCCCTATATTGCTTTGCCCGTGTCCTCGTGCCTGGGCAGAAAATACCCTAAAATCCCTAAGATGGTAAAAGGGTGATTAGAGACAGCCTGCTCCCTCAGAACCTGCAGGGGCAGATGTCTCTCTAACAGCCTAGACAGCGAAACCACAAGAGAACAAAAAACCTCCTTCCTTGCATACACAGACCCAGACAGAAGCTATAACGCGCAGGGAACACTGAAGCTATAACGCGCAGTGCACCTGAAGGGAGGCGGATCTAGCTTGACTCCAAAACAAAACAAAAGGCTAGACACATGCTGCTAATCTTGTACAAAAAAAGAGCAAGGATTTAACAAGGTAAAAAAATCTCATTTTATTCAATATAAATCACATAATCATTACAGGTGAGACTCAAAAGGGACAGAACATGGAGACTGGGCCACAAGAGGGCTCTGCAATGTGGAGAATCACAATGGGGGATAATGTGACCATATACAGCAGGTAACAGACAATTAACAGAGGCTGTGAATATTGGAGTAGTTGCGTGTGCAATTGCTGTCCCCTAGTGTTGAACAACTACCTAGCTCTTATTCACAGCGTCCCAGCAATGGATGCTGTAGGGTGAAATTGGACGGTGCAATACTACCTCCTGACGAAGCCTACGTGGCGAAACACGTGTTAAGGTCGAAGCAGTGGGGGAACCGTGTCACCATTTTTCAGCAGCAACATGGGTAGGTAACATGGTATCTGGATTAGGGTGGGACTAGTGAGTCACAGTTATTCTTATATGCCATCTTTATGAGTAGTATTGCACCGTCCAATTTCACCCTACAGCATCCATTGCTTGGACGCTGTGAATAAGAGCTAGGTAGTTGTTCAACACTAGGGGACAGCAATTGCACCCGCAACTACTCCAATATTCACAGCTTCTGTTAATTGTCTGTTACCTGCTGTATATGGTCACATTATCCCCCATTGTGATTCTCCACATTGCAGAGCCCTCTTGTGGCCCAGTCTCCATGTTCTGTCCCTTTTGAGTCTCACCTGTAATGATTATGTGATTTATATTGAATAAAATTAGATTTTTTTACCTTGTTAAATCCTTGCTCTTTTTTTGTACAAGTTGCAGTAAATTGGGGAGTGAGGTTCAGTTTTTGGGTTATTGTAGGCTCTAACATGCTGCTAATCTGGCAGACCTCTGCACATAGCCTGAGCAGAGCATGACAGGGAGATTTCGTTAGCCATGTTTTCAATCCAATTTTATATTTTTAGTTCTTTTAAACATATGTATTTGACATGTATTTTGTACTGGACTACAGTAAAATCGTTATTCATTGACCGTCTAATATACAACCAGCCACATAATCACTGTGATGATCTTTTCTGTCCCGTGAATGCCTAATTTTGGGAGCCTATACTACACTAGCCTGCAGTAAAATTGTTATTAAATGACCGTCTAATATACCTTCAGCCACATAATCACTTGATCTTTTCTGTCCGTTGAATGCCTAATGTTTGGGGCCTGTATGCCACTGGCCTGCAGTAAAATTGATATCCACTGACCGTCTGATATACCTCCAGCCACATAATCACTTGATCTTTTCTGTCCGGTGAATGCCTAATGTTTGGGGCCTGTACTCCACTGGCCTGCAGTACAATTGTTATTTAATGACCATCTTATATACCTCCAGCCACATAATAACTTGATCTTTTCTGTACGGTGAAAGCCCAATATTTTGGGCCTGTACTCCAGTGGGCTACAGTAGAAATTTTTATCCATTGACCTCATAATGTACCTCGAGCCACATAATCACTTGTTTTTTTATGTCAGTTGAATCCCTAATTTTTAGGGCCCGTACTCCCATGGCCTAAAATAAAATTTTTCTAGGCTTCAGCAGGGCACATTTTTGAGAGGGTTTCTACAACCAGATTTTGACCTATTTAGCTGTCTGACACTAGCGATCTGCTAGTGTTTGCTGTACCTAACCATGTTCATGTATTACCTTTGTCTGGAGCGGTTAAGCTTAAAAACGTAGTTTTATTGATATGCAAATGAGCCTCTAGGTGCTATGGGGGCGTCATTTCAGCACCTAGAGGCTCCATCTACTCACTATTTCTACCGCCCAGCGCGCTCCAGCCCGCCCCTCTCCTCTAGATTGACAGCCTACTTCTCTCCATCTCGGCCGAATTCTCGCGCCTGCGCCGTGTGCTTCTGTATTCGGCGCAGGCGCAGTGACTGTCGGACTGCTCCCTGCACCTAGTATGACACTGACCATGTTGTGGGACTATTTGTGTACTTCTAGTAAGTGTTTGGTGGCTGTAAATATGACCTGAAGGTTTTCCAGGTTTTCCTGCCATTAAAGTGAACTTGCGCTTCGCGAACATTTGATCGCGTTCGCGACCCGTCCCGGCTGATGTTCATCAATTACTAGTGGAGACCAAGTAAAAAATATTAACAAAAAAGAGGCTGAATTTATAATATGCAGACCTTGCAGCAGAGAGGTCTAAATCACCGCGCAACAATGATTTTGCTATATAGAGAAAAACATGTTATTTATACTAAAATGAGATCGCTAATTCCAAATATGAACTTGGAATTTGCCTGACACGTCTAGATTTTAACCCCTTAAGGACCCTGAGATTTTTCCATTTTTGCTTTTTAGTTTTTCACATAAGGCGGGGGCCTTTCCATAGTTCTAACATTTTTATTTTTCCATTCACATATTTTTTGCGGGACAAGTTGTACTTTCTAATGGCACCATTTACGGTGGCATACCATGTAGTAGGAAACAGGAAAAAAATTCCAAATGGGGTAGAATTATGAAAAAACGCAATTCTAATAAAGGTTTTTATTATTTTATTTTTTACACTGTACACTATGCTGTAATAATTGACATGTTATCTTTATTCTCCAGGTCAGTACGGTTACAACGATACCACACTTGTATAATTTTTCTTGTGTTATAATACTTAAAAAATTTTTTTATTTAAAACCATATTCTGACCCCTATAACTTTTTGCTGGGTCTCTGCTATTTAAAATAGCAGAAACCTGGTGGCTATGTACGTGCAGCGGGCGCCATGTTCCGGGACAGTACTTCCGCCGTACATCTACGGCGGAGGTCCTTAAAGGGTTAAGGCTACTTTCACACTAGCGTTCAGAGAGGATCCGTCTGGTGTCTGCACAGACGGATCCGCTCCTATAATGCAGACGTTTGGATCCGTTCAGAACGGATCCGTCTGCATTATAGTTTAGAAAAAATTCTAAGTGTGAAAATAGTTCAGACGGATCCATTTTGACTTTACATTGAAAGTCAATGGGGGACGGATCCGTTTGAAAATTGAGCCATATTGTGTCATCTTCAAACGGATCCGTCCCCATTGACTTACATTGTAAATCTGGACGGATCCGCTTGCCTCCGCACGGCCAGGCGGACACCCGAACGCTGCAAGCAGCGTTCGGGTGTCCGCTTGCTGAGCGCAGCGGAGGCTGAACGCTGCCAGACTGATGCATTCTGAGCGGATCCGCATCCACTCAGAATGCATTAGGGCAGTACGGATGCGTTCGGGGGCCGCTTGTGAGACCCTTCAAACTGAGCTCACAAGCGGAGCCCCGAACGCTAGTATGAAAGTAGCCTAAGTTACACATGCAAAGCCGATTCAGTTATAATATTAATGCATTATATTGGAGATAATCCTGCTACATATGTGGCAAATACACTACTAATGATCAGCGCAAGAATCTGCCAAAGTGAGTGAGTCTTGCAGCTTGGGATGCATTTGTGCTAGTAGTGCAGCACTTCCTTGGGAATAGACGAGCAGCAAACTATGCTGAATTAGTAGACAACATGCTTACAGTTAGAGTTGAGAGGACAGCTGGATATTCGGGTTCGACAGGTTCGGCCGAACTTCGCTAAAAAGTTCGAATTTGGGACCCGAACTTGACCCCGAACCCATTGAAGTCAATGGGGACCCGAACTTTTGAGCACTAAAATGGCTCTAAAAAAGTCATGGAAAGGGCTAGAGGGCTGCAAAAGGCAGCAACATGTGGTTAAGAGCATGGCAAGTGCTCTGCAAACAAATGTGGATAGGGAAATTACTTAAAATAACATAAAATATGTTAAAAAAATAAAAATAAAATTTTGATCTAGGAGGAGTAGGTCCATATGAAGTAGGAGGTTGAGGAGGCGATGGATGTAGGTGGAAGCAGCGGGGAGGCTGAACAGGTAGCCAACACTGGTTTTTGGTTTAGTTTTTTATTTTATTATTTTCATTTTTTTGTTCAAATTTGGGTAGACCCCAAAACATTGGGAAATATAAAAAATAAAACAAAGAGAAAGTGCGCTGGAGTACAACAATTGCTGGGTGAGGCTGGTATACATGTCTATTCTGCACAAGGTACGGACAAGTCCTGTGGGATCCCTGCCTGGTTCATTTTAATGAACGTGAGCTTGTCCACATTGGCTGTGGACAGGCGGCTGCGCTTCTCGTTGATAGCCCCCTCCCGCCGTGCTAAACAAACATTTTAGACAATACACTGACTGCAGGGCAAGCCAGCACCTCCAAGGCGTAAAGGGCAAGCTCAGGCCAAGTGCTCAATTTGGAGACCCAGAAGTTGAATGGGGCAGACCAATCAGTCAGTACGTGTAGGCGTGTGCACACATACTGCTCAACCAAGTCGCACGTCCCTGTGACGGCCTTGATCCAATTGGATATCTTCTCTATCAACTTTCGATGTTCTTTTATGCGCCTACCATGGTGATCACGGGTAATGTGGAATCAGGGTTCCATGCCGGAGAGGGAGCCTGAGAAAAGGATACCACATCCAAGGGAGGTCAATTTATGAAATTAAATGTGATCGAGCGGAAATGTTGGACAAATTATTAAAGCAGAAGCTTCAAAGTAAAGGAGGGGGCGCGCGGCAATTACCCACTTTCAACTCTGGGAGGTAGTGACGATAAATAACAATACAGGACTCTTAAGATTCCCTGTTATTGGAATGATTAATAAAAAAATAACAGGGAATGTCACTTAGATTTGGAAACATTAGACAGGAGAGGCCCTGCTGCTGCTTTGTTGACTCTAGATAACTTCTGCCTGATCGCATGTCCCCGTGACGTCCACAATCCAATTGGATATCTTCTCTATCAACTTTCGATGTTCTTTCATGCGCCGACCATGGTGATCACAGGTAACAGGGAATCAGGGTTCCATGCCGGAGAGGGAGCCTGAGAAAGGGATACCACATCCAAGGGAGGTCAATGGCTGAAATGTGATCGAGCGGAAATGTGGGACAAGTTGTTAAAGCGGAACGATCGAACGAAAAGAGCGGGCGCGCGTCAATTAAAGACGAATTTTAGAAATTTAAGTCCCTGTCACGTATGCAGAGCAGGAGTTTTTCATCGGCAAAACTGGGTTCATGTCACCCACCAATTGAACAGACGATTTTACAAAAATTCGTTCCCTGTCACCTATGCAGAGCAGGAGTTTGTATACGGAAAAAATGGTAAAAGGTCACATGAGAATGTAACAGACGATTTTTTTGAAATTTAGGTCCCTGTCACCTATGCAGAGCAGGGGTTTATTCATGCCGGTATACATGTCTATTCTGCACAAGGTACGGACAAGTCCTGTGGGATCCCTGCCTAGTTCATTTTAATGAATGTGAGCTTGTCCACATTGGCTGTGGACAGGCGGCTGCTTTTGTCTGTGATAACGCCCCCCGCCGTGCTAAATACACGTTCAGAAAATACACTGGCTGCAGGGCAGGCCAGCACCTCCAAGGCGTAAAGGGCAAGCTCAGGCCATGTGCCCAATGTTGGTGGAGTACTTGAAACAGCGCAACAAGACACACAGGTCTCGCATGGAAGCCCACTCATTGGTGGTGAAGTGGTGCTGTTCCGCAGAGTGACTAACCCGTGCGTGCTGCAGCTGAAACTCCACTATCGCCTGCTGCTCACACAGTTTAGCCAGCATGTGCAAGGTGGAGTTCCACCTTGTGGGCACGTAGCATATGAGGCGGTGAGCGGGAAGGCCGAAGTTGCGCTGCAGCGCTGACAGGCGAGCAGCAGCAGGGTGGAAACGCAGAAAGGGCAAACAGATGGCCCGCACTTTCTGCAGCAGCTCTGACATATTGGGGTAATTTTTAAGGAATTTCTGCACCACCAAATTCAGCACATCCGCCAGGCAAGGGATGTGCATCAAACCGGCTAGGCCCAGAGCTGCTACGAGATTTTGCCCATTATCGCACACCACCAGGCCAGGCTTGAGGCCCACTGGCACCAACCAGTCATCAGTCTGTTGTTCCATGCCCGTCCACAGCTCGTGAGCGGTGTGGGGTTTGTCCCCCAAACAGATAAGTTTTAAAACTGCCAGCTGTCGTTTTCCCCTGGCTGTGCTGAAGTTGGTGGTAAAGGCATTACGCTGGGTGTTTTTTTTTAAACCAGAATATAATAGCGGTATTTAACACTTGTATTGGACTGTCACAAATGCAGCAAAGGCTCCAAATGTAGTGTCTTGCACAAAATGTTTTTTTTTTTTAAAAACAGAATATATTAGCGGTATTTAACGCTTGTATGGAACTGTCACAAATGCAGCAAAGGCCCCAAATGTGAGGACTTGCACAAAATAGGTGTTTTAAAAAAAACCAGAATATAACTGCAGTATTTAAAGCTTGTACTGGACTGTCACAAATGCAGCAAAGGCCCCAAATATAGTGTTTTTCACAAAATGGGTGTTTTTTTAAAACCAGAATATAACAGCGGTATTTAACGCTTGTATTGGACTGTCACAAATGCAGCAAAGGCCCCAAATGTAGTGTCTTGCACAAAATGGGTGTTTTTTTAAAACCAGAATATAACAGCGGTATTTAACGCTTGTATTGGACTGTCACAAAAGCAGCAAAGGCTCCAAATGTAGGTTCTTGCACAAAATGTTTTTTTTTTTTAACCAGAATATAACAGTAGTATTTAACGCTTGTATTGGACTGTCACAAATGCAGCAAAGGCCACAAATGTAGTATCTAGGTCAAAATGGGTTTAAAAAAAAAAGAATATAATTGCAGTATTTAAAGCTTGTATTGGACTGTCACAAATGCAGCAAATGTCTTGCACAAAATGGGTGTTTTTTTAAAACCAGAATATAACAGCAGTAATTAATGCTTGTATTGGACTGTCACAAATGCAGCATAGGCCCCAAATGTAGTGTCTTGGACAAAATGGGTGCTTTTTTAAAACCAGAATATAACAGCGGTATTTTTAACGCTTGTATTGGACTCTCACAAATGCTGCCAAGGCCCCAAATGTAGTATCTTGGAAAAAATTGGTGTTTTTTTTAAAACCAGAATATAACTGCAGTATTTAAAGTTTGTATTGGACTGTCACAAATGCAACAAAGGCCCCAAATGTAGTATCTAGGACAAAATGCGTGTTTTTCTAAAACCAGAATATAACAGCAGTATTTAATGCTTGTATTGGACTGTCACAAAAGCAGCAAAGGCCCCAAATGTAGGTTCTTGCACAAAATGTGTGTTTTTTTTTAAACCAGAATATAACAGCAGTATTTAACGCTTGTATTGGACTGTCACAAATGCAGCAAAGGCCACAAATGTAGTATTTAGGTCAAAATGGGTTTAAAAAAAAATATATATAATTGCAGTATTTAAAGTTTGTATTAGACTGTCACAAATGCAGCAAATGCCCCAATTGTAGTGTCTTGCACAAAATTGGTGTTTTGGACTCTCACAAATGCTGCCAAGGCCCCAAATGTAGTATCTTGGAAAAAATTGGTGTTTTTTTTAAAACCAGAATATAACTGCAGTATTTAAAGTTTGTATTGGACTGTCACAAATGCAACAAAGGCCCCAAATGTAGTATCTAGGACAAAATGCGTGTTTTTTTAAAACCAGAATATAACAGCAGTATTTAACGCTTGTATTGGACTGTCACAAATGCAGCACAGGCCCCAAATGTAGTGTATTGCACAAAATGGGTGTTTTTTAAAACTAGAATATAACAGCAGTATTTAACGCTTGTATTGGACTGTCACAAATGCAGCAAAGGCCCCAAATGTAGTGTCTAGGTCAAAATGGGTTTAAAAAAAAGAATATAATTGCAGTATTTAAAGCTTGTATTGGACTGTCACAAATGCAGCAAAGGCCCCAAATGTAGTATCTTGGAAAAAATGGGTGTTTTTTTTAAAACCGGAATATAACAGCAGTATTTAACGCTTGTATTGGACTGCCAGAAATTCAGCAAAGGCCCCAAATGTAGTGTCTTGCACAAAATGGGTGTTTTTTTAAAACCAGAGTAGAACAGCAGTATTTATAGCTTGTATTGGACTGTCACAAATGTAGCAAAGGCCCCGAATGTAGTGTCTTGCACAAAACATTTTTTTATTTTTTTTAAACCAGAATATAACGGGTATTTAACCACCTCCGGACCGCCTAACGCAGGATCGCGTTCCGGAGGTGGCAGCCCTGCGCAGAGTCACGCATATATGCGTCATCTCGCGATGGCCGAGATTTCCTGTGAACGCGCGCACACAGGCGCGCGCGCTCACAGGAACGGAAGGTAAGAGAGTTGATCTCCAGCCTGCCAGCGGCGATCGTTCGCTGGCAGGCTGGAGATGTGTTTTTTTTAACCCCTAACAGGTATATTAGACGCTGTTTTGATAACAGCGTCTAATATACCTGCTACCTGGTCCTCTGGTGGTCCCATTTGTTTGGATCGACCACCAGAGGACACAGGTAGCTCAGTAAAGTCCCACCAAGCACCACTACACTACACTACACCCCCCCCCCCGTCACTTATTAACCCCTTATTAGCCCCTGATCACCCCTGATCACCCCATATAGACTCCCTGATCACCCCCCTGTCATTGATCACCCCCCTGTCATTGATTACCCCCCTGTAAAGCTCCATTCAGATGTCCGCATGATTTTTACGGATCCACTGATAGATGGATCGGATCCGCAAAACGCATCCGGACGTCTGAATGAAGCCTTACAGGGGCGTGATCAATGACTGTGGTTATCACCCCATATAGACTCCCTGATCACCCCCCCTGTCATTGATTACACCCCTGTCATTGATCAACCCCCTGTAAAGCTCCATTCAGACGTCCGCATGATTTTTACGGATCCACTGATAGATAGATCGGATCCGCAAAACGCATCCGGACGTCTGAATGAAGCCTTACAGGGGCGTGATCAATGACTGTGGTGATCACCCCATATAGACTCCCTGATCACCCCCCTGTAAAGCTCCATTCAGATGTCCGCATGATTTTTACGGATGCACTGATAGATGGATCCGATCCGCAAAACGCATCCGGACGTCTGAATGAAGCCTTACAGGGGCATGATCAATGACTGTGGTGATCACCCCATATAGACTCCCTGATCACCCCCCTGTAAAGCTCCATTCAGATGTCCGCATGATTTTTACGGATGCACTGATAGATGGATCCGATCCGCAAAACGCATCCGGACGTCTGAATGAAGCCTTACAGGGGCATGATCAATGACTGTGGTGATCACCCCATATAGACTCCCTGATCACCCCCCTGTCATTGATCACCCCCCTGTAAAGCTCCATTCAGATGTCCGCATGATTTTTACGGATGCACTGATAGATGGATCCGATCCGCAAAACGCATCCGGACGTCTGAATGAAGCCTTACAGGGGCATGATCAATGACTGTGGTGATCACCCCATATAGACTCCCTGATCACCCCCCTGTCATTGATTACCCCCCTGTAAAGCTCCATTCAGATGTCCGCATGATTTTTACGGATGCACTGATAGATGGATCGAATCCGCAAAACGCATCCGGACGTCTGAATGAAGCCTTACAGGGGAGTGATCAATGACTGTGGTGATCACCCCATATAGACTCCCTGATCACCCCCCTGTCATTGATTACCCCCCTGTAAAGCTCCATTCAGATGTCCGCATGATTTTTACGGATGCACTGATAGATGGATCGGATCCGCAAAACGCATCCGGACGTCTGAATGAAGCCTTACAGGGGCGTGATCAATGACTGTGGTGATCACCCCATATAGACTCCCTGATCACCCCCCTGTCATTGATTACCCCCCTGTCATTGATTACCCCCCTGTAAAGCTCCATTCAGACGTCCGCATGATTTTTACGGATCCACTGATAGATGGATCGGATCCGCAAAACGCATCCGGACGTCTGAATGAAGCCTTACAGGGGCGTGATCAATGACTGTGGTGATCACCCCATATAGACTCCCTGATCAACCCCCCTGTCATTGATCAACCCCCCTGTCATTGATCAACCCCCCTGTCATTGATCACCCCCCTGTCATTGATCACCCCTCTGTAAGGCTCCATTCAGATATTTTTTTGGCCCAAGTTAGCAGAATTTTTTTTTTTTTTTCTTACAAAGTCTCATATTCCACTAACTTGTGTCAAAAAATAAAATCTCACATGAACTCACCATACCCCTCACGGAATCCAAATGCGTAAAATTTTTTAGACATTTATATTCCAGACTTCTTCTCACGCTTTAGGGCCCCTAGAATGCCAGGGCAGTATAAATACCCCACATGTGACCCCATTTCGGAAAGAAGACACCCCCAGGTATTCCGTGAGGGGCATATTGAGTCCATGAAAGATTGAAATTTTTGTCCCAAGTTAGCGGAACGGGAGACTTTGTGAGAAAAAAATTAAAAATATCAATTTCCGCTAACTTGTGCCAAAAAAAAAAAATTTCTATGAACTCGCCATGCCCCTCATTGAATACCTTGGGGTGTCTTCTTTCCAAAATGGGGTCACATGTGGGGTATTTATACTGCCCTGGCATTCTAGGGGCCCCAAAGCGTGAGAAGAAGTCTGGTATCCAAATGTCTAAAAATGCCCTCCTAAAAGGAATTTGGGCACCTTTGCGCATCTAGGCTGCAAAAAAGTGTCACACATCTGGTATCGCCGTACTCAGGAGAAGTTGGGGAATGTGTTTTGGGGTGTCATTTTACATATACCCATGCTGGGTGAGAGAAATATCTTGGTCAAATGCCAACTTTGTATAAAAAAATGGGAAAAGTTGTCTTTTGCCAAGATATTTCTCTCACCCAGCATGGGTATATGTAAAATGACACCCCAAAACACATTCCCCAACTTCTCCTGAATACGGCGATACCACATGTGTGACACTTTTTTGCAGCCTAGGTGGGCAAAGGGGCCCATATTCCAAAGAGCACCTTTAGGATTTCACAGGTCATTTACCTACTTACCACACATTAGGGCCCCTGGAAAATGCCAGGGCAGTATAACTACCCCACAAGTGACCCCATTTTGGAAAGAAGACACCCCAAGGTATTCCGTGAGGGGCATGGCGAGTTCCTAGAATTTTTTATTTTTTGTCACAAGTTAGTGGAAAATGCTTATTTTTTTTTTTTTTTTTCATACAAAGTCTCATATTCCACTAACTTGTGACAAAAAATAAAAAGTTCCATGAACTCACTATGCCCATCAGCGAATACCTTGGGGTCTCTTCTTTCCAAAATGGGGTCACTTGTGGGGTAGTTATACTGCCCTGGCATTCTAGGGGCCCAAATGTGTGGTAAGGAGTTTGAAATCAAATTCTGTAAAAAATGACCTGTGAAATCCGAAAGGTGCTCTTTTGAATATGGGCCCCTTTGCCCACCTAGGCTGCAAAAAAGTGTCACACATCTGGTATCTCCGTAATCGGGAGAAGTTGGGGAATGTGTTTTGGGGTGTCATTTTACATATACCCATGCTGGGTGAGAGAAATATCTTGGCAAAATACAACTTTTCCCATTTTTTTATACAAAGTTGGAATTTGACCAAGATATTTATCTCACCCAGCATGGGTATATGTAAAAAGACACCCCAAAACACATTCCTCAACTTCTCCTGAATACAGAGATACCAGATGTGTGACACTTTTTTGCAGCCTAGGTGGGCAAAGGGGCCCACATTCCAAAGAGCACCTTTCGGATTTCACAGGTCATTTACCTACTTACCACACATTTGGGCCCCTAGAATGCCAGGGCAGTATAACTACCCCACAAGTGACCCCATTTTGGAAAGAAGAGACCCCAAGGTATTCGCTGATGGGCATAGTGAGTTCATGGAAGTTTTTATTTTTTGTCACAAGTTTGTGGAATATGAGACTTTGTATGAAAAAAAAAAATAAAAAAAAAATCATCATTTTCCACTAACTTGTGACAAAAAATAAAAAATTCTAGGAACTCGCCATGCCCCTCACGGAATACCTTGGGGTGTCTTCTTTCCAAAATGGGGTCACTTGTGGGGTAGTTATACTGCCCTGGTATTCTAGGGGCCCAAATGTGTGGTAAGGAGTTTGAAATCAAATTCAGGAAAAAATGAGGAGTGAAATCCGAAAGGTGCTCTTTGGAATATGGGCCCCTTTGCCCACCTAGGCTGCAAAAAAGTGTCACACATCTGGTATCCCCGTACTCAGGAGAAGTTGAGGAATGTGTTTTGGGGTGTCTTTTTACATATACCCATGCTGGGTGAGATAAATATCTTGGTCAAATGACAACTTTGTATAAAAAAATGGGAAAAGTTGTCTTTTGCCAAGATATTTCTCTCACCCAGCATGGGTATATATAAAATGACACCCCAAAACACATTCCCCACCTTCTCCTGAGTACGGAGATACCAGATGTGTGACACTTTTTTGCAGCCTAGGTGGGCAAAGGGGCCCATATTCCAAAGAGCACCTTTCGGATTTCACAGGTCATTTTTTACAGAATTTGATTTCAAACTCCTTACCACACATTTGGGCCCCTAGAATGCCAGGGCAGTATAACTACCCCACAAGTGACCCCATTTTGGAAAGAAGAGACCCCAAGGTATTTCGTGATGGGCATAGTGAGTTCATAGAAGTTTTTATTTTTTGTCACAAGTCAGTGGAATATGAGACTTTGTAAGAAAAAAAAAAAAAAAATCATCATTTTCCGCTAACTTGTGACAAAAAAGAAAAAGTTCTATGAACTCACTATGCCCATCAGCGAATACCTTAGGGTGTGTACTTTCCGAAATGGGGTCATTTGTGGGGTGTTTGTACTGTCTGGCCATTGTAGAACCTCAGGAAACATGACAGGTGCTCAGAAAGTCAGAGCTGCTTCAAAAAGCGGAAATTCACATTTTTGTACCATAGTTTGTAAACGCTATAACTTTTACCCAAACCATTTTTTTTTTTACCCAAACATTTTTTTTTTATCAAAGACATGTAGAACAATAAATTTAGAGCAAAATTTCTATATGGATCTCGTTTTTTTTGCAAAATTTTACAACTGAAAGTGAAAAATGTCATTTTTTTGCAAAAAAATCGTTAAATTTCGATTAATAACAAAAAAAGTAAAAATGTCAGCAGCAATGAAATACCACCAAATGAAAGCTCTATTAGTGAGAAGAAAAGGAGGTAAAATTCATTTGGGTGGTAAGTTGCATGACCGAGCAATAAACGGTGAAAGTAGTGTAGGTCAGAAGTGTAAAAAGTGGCCTGGTCTTTCAGGGTGTTTAAGCACTGGGGGCTGAAGTGGTTAACGCTTGTATTGGACTGTCACAAATGCAGCAAAGGCCCCAAATGTATTATCTAGCACAAAATGGGTGTTTTTTTAAAACCAGAATATTACAGCAGTATTTAACGCTTGTATTGGACTGTCACAAATGCAGCAAAGGCCGCAAATGTAGTGTCTTGAACAAAATTGGTGTTTTTTCAAAACCAGATTATAACAGCGGTATTTAACGCTTATATTGGATTGTCACAAATGCAGTGCAGGGCTCAAATGTATTTTTTAGCAAAAAATTATAATAATTTATCCCCACAGAATCTAACAGATGGATTTACTTGGATTGTACTTTACAGAAAAAAATGTGAATAAGTCACCCCCTGGGTCCCTGAACTCACAGACCGATTCCCTATATTATTTTACCTTCCCCTGGCACATATGCAGTGCAGGTGCACATAAAAAATGGGTATATGTTGCCCACTGAACTAAAAGAACAGTGTTAAATTATTGTCCCTGGCACATATGCAGTGCTGGTGCACTGAACTTGCACAAAATGGCCGCCGACACCCACCTAACTAACAGACGGATAAAACTTTCTGTGTCACTGGGCTCAGGGCAGGGTAAAGAAATGTTGCACTGCACCCACAAAACAAAATCGCTGTAGATCGCAGAGTTAACAACAAGCACTTCTAATAACAGATAGATTCTTTCCTATTCTCTCCCTCACAGCAGCAGCATCCTATCCCTACACTAGTAAGAGCAGAGTGACGTGCAGCGCAACGTGACTCCAGCTTATATAGAGGCTGGGTCACATGCTGCACTGGCCAATCACAGCCATGCCATTAGTAGGCATGGCTGTGATGGCTTCTAAAGGCACATGAGTTAAACGCTTGTTGATTATCTGCTCTGCAGCCTTTCAAAAAGTGCCATTATCTTGCCAAACACCGAACTCGAACCCAAACTTTTACTGAAAAGTTCGGGTTCGGATCCGGGGTCCAAAAATCCTAAAGTTCGGTACGAACCCGAACTTTACAGTTCGGGTTCGCTCAACCCTACTTACAGCATATGAACAACTTGGCTGCCGAATGTCATTGAAAGTGCATTTCTTACATTCCCATCTTTTCTTTTTCCCACCCAATTTGGGACACGTAAGTGACGAAAATGGAGAGCTGTTCCATAAAGATATCTCTACAATGGAGAACAGGTATCAAGGCCGCTGGAATCCCAACATGATAGGGGACTACTGCTGGTTTTTGCAACAGGAAAATATGACCGTTCACAAACACAAAAGCAGATGCCTGAAGCACTTTTAACAGTACTGGGCCTTGCTTAAGTAAGACTTTTAAACTGAAAAACACGACTTTTTGAAATTTTGTTATTCCATTACATTTTCATACACTGTTTACTACTCAAACTTTGATGTAGATCAGGTAATTGTTGGAGTAAAACTCGTTCTGTTCAAAATTATTCAATGCTTACCAATTTTTTTGTTTAATTCATTTAAGCACGCTTATGCATAGCAAAATTTTGTGACGTGTTACAACAATTCTGACTTCGGATTTGTAATCTGCACACTCGATTTAGTATAGGACAAATGTTTTTTGCCTAGTAGCAGACGTAAAGTTTTTTTTGTTGCGTGGTGATATAGAATGGGATATTAAATCAATTTGTATGTATTAGCAAAAGTAAACCGCTGAGGCAACAGGCCGACAATGCCGTTTTATATCTTAGGATATTGGAGAAAGAGTTGAGAATCTTGTTAAAGTGCATGATATCTTGACTATACTGTAGCGGTACATAAGGAGAATATAGGTAGAATGGGAATTGAGTAGTGATTTTGAAATCGGGAGGACTGTATAGTGAGGGAAAGAAATCCTATTGGTAGATATGATCAGGGGACCCATTTACAAACATGAGCGAAGGAATAGTATAGAAGGGGGAAGCCTCTAGATAGGTGGAAACTTTGCTCCATTAAGAGAGACATGAAAAACGGTGTCTAATAGGAATTTTCTATTGGTTAGAGGAGACACGTTACCCATAGAAGGAAAGAAAAAGGAAAAGCTTTCTGGGAAAGCCGCCTGATGTAGTTATGGAACAAGATGCAGAGAGTTTTATTGTTATTATATAAGGTGATATGGACAAATATGTATTTTTTAATATTTTCAATGTTTTTTAAACATTTCCATATTCTTTTATAGCAATAAGGTTTTTGTAGCATTTGGGCGTTATTTAATTAAGAAAGATAAATGAGGTAGATCGGGAATATAAACACTACCCTGAATTAAGTGATTTGAAGGTTCCCCTGAAGAAGCTGGAGCGAAACCCGGGTTGGGCATATTTGGACTTTTGGTGATGATTGATTTTATGCTGTTGAAAACGTTTTATCCTGTGAGTGAATAAATTGTCCTTGTTACATCTTATGTTGCGGAACTTTACTATATATTTTTCTTATTGAGAATTTTGCATGAACATACTTTTCTGCTGTTGATGGTGCTCCATTGAAAGAGTGATAGAATAAACTTGGAAGGAGGATCACCCCATGAAAAAAGATCAGGAAAATGAGCTGGAATATTTTTACCTTTTAGAGACCACTGCAGGGAGAATCGGCATGGATTCGGTAATATTTTGCATTGTCCCAGTGAAAACGCAGGAGCCGAGTGCCTCCATTTTTGGATGATGAATTAAACAGTGCTCAGCGAGATGTTCAGAGCTTGGGATACTTTTTGTCATAACCTAACACTGCTTTACAATTCTCCACAACTTTATCCCTGACCTGACTGGTGTGTTCCTTGGTTTTCATGATGCTGTTTGATGCTGTTTGATCTCTAATGTTCTCTAACAAACCTCCGAGGCCTTCACAGAACAGCTGAGAATAAATTACACACAGGTGGTCTATATTTACTAATTACATGACTTCTGAAGGCAATTGGTCGCACTGGATTTTACTTAGGGGTATCAGAGTACAGGAGGCTGGATGCCCTCCACACTTCTTAGATTTTTATTTATTAAACTTTTTTAAAACCATGTTTTATTTTCCTTTCCCTTCACACATACTTGCTACTTTGTGTTGGTCTACCATATAAAATCCCAATAAAATGCATTTAAGTTTGTGGGTGTCAAATAAAAAAATTTGAATAATTCAAGGGGGTATGAATACTTTTTCAAGGCACTGTACCTGCATAAAGTATTTTTGCTTTGTAGAATTTAAATTGCATGGTCCCCAAGGTTAGAGACATGTCTGAGACTGTACCCGCTATAGCTATTCTATTCATTGCAAATAAGAATATGTAAGAAGAGCCTTTAATATAACAGTCACTATAATAGACACGTTGCATATTTGCTGCTCCCACAACTACCACACTGGACACATGTTGAACCCACCCTACCACAGCGCATACATACTACAAAGGGGGTGGTTCTTCTCAGAAAAGGGGCAAAGGCTAAGGTGTGCTAATATTGCAGCACAATTCTGGCATAAAATTCTGTCCCAAAGTAAGCCAACCAATAGTTAGTATACAGCTAGACCAAAGTCTACCTCTGCCCTACATTTACCATACTGCCTGAGCCTCTGTGATAAATCTGATGCAGGTCTATACAATCCTTTTTAGTTTACGCCAGCTATAGGATTATAAAATATATATACAGTAGGGCAATAATCGGGAGTGAACCTTTACTGCTTGCCCATGTGAACAGCATTTATATGTAGCCATGACCCCTCTTTTGTATGTTGATTGATTGCTACTGCACTTATCAGGAATGAGATTTAATATGAAAATTTGTTCCTGATAATCAGTGCTGTTCTTCATCATGAAAGGATATCGAAAATGGGATATCTTTAAATCCTAATAAATGCTGTGGCTAATGCCAGCATTACTGCATGACTGCATAAGTGGTGATTATCTGTCAGTTTGCTATTTCATTCTGGGTATTAATGTGTAATCCAGAAGGCTCAAAGTAAATCTAGGAGCAGTCTCAATGAATCTAGGTTTTAAGGAAGATCAGTAAGTTTCCATTATATCAGCCAACTTTTTTTTTGGATTAGGGCAATTCAATGGCACTTAACAATCCATCAATTTTGCCAAGAAATCCTGTGAAAATACAAGACATTGCTGCAATGATATCTGAGTAAAGTATAGCATAAGAATTGTAATTTTAGCAGTAGTCACCCAATAAAAAGGCTTTTACAGTTATGTATTTTCAGTGTTCTATTTTATCTGTGCCTGTAGGCCTCTGATGGGTTTTAAGCTCAGGTCCATAGCCAGGCATGAGAGTGGGATATTTGATGTTTATGTGCAATCAATGGTGAAATGGATAACATCCCTGGTTCTATTTTATTCATCACACTTGCAGTCAGATCAGAAACTGGCCTTGTTAGGCTCATTACTGTTAAATTGAAATCAATTATTTCTTTGACACCCGTGAACCTTAGAAGTGCTTCACAGTCTGGTAATATTCAATCACATTTTTCTTTATGTCTTGGGTAATGCATTTCACATTTCTTACATCCATTTCAGCATTAGCATGCAAAGGACAATCTAGAATTTTTTTTCCTAAAACCTTCATGTGTTCTTCCTTGCATACAGAATGTCATTCTTAAAACCTCTGTTCCATAACGTTTAGACAATCAAAACAGGGACACATAAAGCCATTGCTTTCTACAAGATTTAATTTTTACGTTTTCCACCTAGCTAGATTAATTATTTTATCAGTTGTTTGTAAAGCTGGAAAATACCTGCAGACAACACAATAATTAATAACAAGGACTAAAAGCATAAAGTCAATACAATTGTGTTCAAGTAGAAAAAAGTATAAATAAATAAAAAAATGCTGCATGGTTGCGTAATCATATATGTCACGGTTTATCAAGGATTTCCATACTGAGCAGCAAGTCCTAAAACAAAGGATTTACTAAACAAAATGAAGCCTCCTTCATTATGTTACCATAGCTCCATGTGAGGTTCTCTGTGATAATTAAAAAGCATAGATAGGTTTTGGTTAGTGTTGAGGGAAGTTTACAAAAATCTGATTCGGCAGCTTTGCCGAACTTCACAAAATAATTCTCCTTGTGACGACTGCGCCACCCCCGTCATTGAACAGCTCAGATGCTCCCCATTGTGCTGCATCTGAGGTGTTAAATCAGTTAAAATCAGTTAATCATTTGTTAAAAAACCCCATCTTGATTGAAGATCCCACGCGAAATATCGCATGGTGAGTGATGTCATCACGCTGGCCGGTGTGGTGGCATCATACATCACCGCACACAAGATTTTGTGCAGGTTCTTCTATCAAGATGGCCTCTGCGGCCTTTTTTCACAAAGCACAAGGAAATTTCGATTCGCAGTGAATCGAATTTTCCCTGCCATTCGATCGAAGTCCACTTCGGAAACTTTGATTTGCTTAACCGTTGTTTTGGTAAGGTTAGCAGTTTAACTGCCCCTAGGACATAAAAAGAACTTGTCACCACTAAGTGTACAATCTGCCGGCATCAGGTATAGAGCAGAAAGAGCTGAGTAGATTGATGCATGTGACAAACTGCCATTTGCCACTGGGCATTGTAGAGGACTTATGGCTAGCCTCCTGCCCTACGACTATGGCCCCGGGACATATTACCCTTCAGGAACAGAACTATGCCGCATGTCTGGACTGTTCTTAGGACCGAACGCGGTCAGCGGTGTATACTAAAGAATCTATGGAACTGTTTTGGGCAGGAAGTTGTGCTTGCGGTCGGTCATAAAGGACTTCCACTAAACTTTTGATCCGCTGGAGGGATTTGTGTGATTTTTGGAAGTGTTTATGTTTGATGTATGCAGAGTTTAAATATGTAATTTTTATGGAGATGGAATATATGGTTTTAAAGTTACAGTGTATGTTTAAAAACTGTATTTTTACTGTCTGTGATAGTTATGTTAATCCATAATTATATCCCAGACAGAAAGGAGGATTTTGTGTATTCGGGTGGGGATTCCTCTCCTATTGTTCCCACATGTGTATTGGTGGTCTCCCTTTGTCCTAGGAGATAATTGAATTGCACTTCGGGTGTCTCCAGGGCAGAGAGGAGGAGACCATGATGCATTGTGGGGACCTGCATAAATACGGGCGGGTAGACCTCAATAAAGAGTTCATGCTGAGTTCCTGTTTTAACCCTTCAAAACGCAGCCTCGTCTCGTTATTGGAGAGAATTGCTGCATCACGCTGGGGATTGCTATGCTCTGCATATTCCCTGGAGGAGAGATCTTTCCCACACGGTCCTGAATGCTGGAGGTTCATTCAGGGTGGAAGGAAGACGGCGCGGCTCCAGTTAAGCTACGGCGGTTGTGGAGTCTGCGGTGCTTGTGGTGTCCAGTACGGTGCTTGTGGTCCTCGGCGCAAGCTAGGAAGCGTCCACTAACAGAAGGGGATCCGTTACATTGGTGGCAGCAGTGGGATGGCTTCCCTAGTGCGAGGAGCAGCATCCTGGGAACACCAAGCAAAACTGGACTATTGGTATAGTCACGTACAGTTTGACGCTATGCTGAAGAGGCGGTTGGCTATCTACAGGCCCCACCTAACAGAGGAAATTGTACCGGAAGTGAGGAGAGAACTGGCGGAGTATCTGCAGCAGGAAGCAGAATATCGGGCAGAGATAGCGAAGTATTCCGTCCCTGCGCCCCAGCAAAAACGTGAGTTACAGGGGGCCGAAGGTGTCGTCCTTCCCCCCCAGCGGCAGTGTGTACCCCAGGGGGCCGAAGGTGTCGTCCTTCCCCCCCAGCGGCAGTGTGTACCCCAGGGGGCCGAAGGTGTCGTCCTTCCCCCCCAGCGGCAGTGTGTACCCCAGGGGGCCGAAGGTGTCGTCCTCCCCCCCCAGCGGCAGTGTGAACCCCAGGGGGCCGAAGGTGTCGTCCTTCCCCCCCAGCGGCAGTGTGTACCCCAAGGGGCCGAAGGTGTCGTCCTTCCCCCCCAGCGGCAGTGTGTACCCCAGGGGGCCGAAGGTGTCGTCCTTCCCCCCCAGCGGCAGTGTGTACCCCAGGGGGCCGAAGGTGTCGTCCTTCCCTCCCAGCGGCAGTGTGTACCCCAGGGGGCCGAAGGTGTCGTCCTTCCCCCCCAGCGGCAGTGTGAACCCCAGGGGGCCGAAGGTGTCGTCCTTCCCCCCCAGCGGCAGTGTGTACCCCAGGGGGCCGAAGGTGTCGTCCTTCCCCCCCAGCGGCAGTGTGTACCCCAGGGGGCCGAAGGTGTCGTCCTTCCCTCCCAGCGGCAGTGTGTACCCCAGGGGGCCGAAGGTGTCGTCCTTCCCCCCCAGCGGCAGTGTGAACCCCAGGGGGCCGAAGGTGTCGTCCTTCCCCCCCAGCGGCAGTGTGTACCCCAGGGGGCCGAAGGTGTCGTCCTTCCCTCCCAGCGGCAGTGTGTACCCCAGGGGGCCGAAGGTGTCGTCCTTCCCCCCCAGCGGCAGTGTGAACCCCAGGGGGCCGAAGGTGTCGTCCTTCCCCCCCAGCGGCAGTGTGAACCCCAGGGGGCCGAAGGTGTCGTCCTTCCCCCCCAGCGGCAGTGTGTACCCCAGGGGGCCGAAGGTGTCGTCCTTCCCCCCCAGCGGCAGTGTGTACCCCAGGGGGCCGAAGGTGTCGTCCTTCCCCCCCAGCGGCAGTGTGTACCCCAGGGGGCCGAAGGTGTCGTCCTTCCCCCCCAGCGGCAGTGTGTACCCCAGGGGGCCGAAGGTGTCGTCCTTCCCCCCCAGCGGCAGTGTGTACCCCAGGGGGCCGAAGGTGTCGTCCTTCCCCCCCAGCGGCAGTGTGTACCCCAAGGGGCCGAAGGTGTCGTCCTTCCCCCCCAGCGGCAGTGTGTACCCCAGGGGGCCGAAGGTGTCGTCCTTCCCCCCCAGCGGCAGTGTGTACCCCAGTGGGCCGAAGGTGACGTCCTTCCCCCCCAGCGGCAGTGTGTACCCCAGGGGGCCGAGAGTGTCGTCCTTCCCCCCCAGTGGCAGTGTGAACCCCAGGGGGCCGAAGGTGTCATCCTTCCCCCCCAGCGGCAGTGTGTACCCCAAGGGGCCGAAGGTGTCGTCCTTCCCCCCCAGCGGCAGTGTGTACCCCAGGGGGCCGAAGGTGTCGTCCTTCCCCCCCAGCGGCAGTGTGTACCCCAGGGGGCCGAAGGTGTCGTCCTTCCGCCCCCAGCGGCAGTGTGAACCCCAGGGAGCTGAAGGTGTCCTCCTTCCCCCCCAGTGGCAGTGTGTACCCCAGGGAGCTGAAGGTGTCGTCCTTCCTCCCCAGCGGCAGTGTGTACCCCAGGGGGCCAAAGGTGTCCTCCTTCCCCCCCAGCAGCAGTGTGTACCCCAGGGAGCTGAAGGTGGCGTTCTTCCTCCCCAGCGGCAGCCTGTGTTTCAGGGAGAGGAGCGAAGCACCCTCTCTCCCCAGCGGCAGCTTACCCTAACAAGGGGAGACACCAATCGCCCAGAAGGCGCAGATGGGACCGTGGTCTCTGCGCCTGACCTACCGGGATGCTGGACAGCCTATCCAGATCCCCCACTACCCTCACCAGGACAACAGGAGGAGGGGGTGAGTACAAATTCCCCTCCCCAGTTAACTCCTAACGTGGCCTCAGGGTTAACAGAGGCGATGTTAACCCCTGTTGACTCCCATGTTCCTCTGGCTACTGAGCCAGACTATGGTCTCAGCACCCCAGCAGAAGAGCTGACAGCTGGGCAGAGTGCAGTCGGCCTCTGCCCTCCCTCAAGTCCCCACAGCATGTTGCCCCATCACCACAGCAAAATACCCAGGTGCAGTAACTGTTTCTTGTGGGTGGGTCACCCTTGTACCTGTTTGTTGTGGGTGGGTACTCGGGCATCTGGTTACTGTGGGTTAGTGGATCGACTAACAGAGGCACTGACCGACAGAAGGTCAGGTGCCTGGTTAGTCTTCCCCCCAAAGGGGAGATGTGTGACAAACTGCCATTTGCCACTGGGCATTGTAGAGGACTTATGGCTAGCCTCCTGCCCTACGACTATGGCCCTGGGACATATTACCCTTCAGGAACAGAACTATGCCGCATGTCTGGACTGTTCTTAGGACCGAACGCGGTCAGCGGTGTATACTAAAGAATCTATGGAACTGTTTTGGGCAGGAAGTTGTGCTTGCGGTCGGTCATAAAGGACTTCCACTAAACTTTTGATCCGCTGGAGGGATTTTTGTGATTTTTGGAAGTGTTTATGTTTGATGTATGCAGAGTTTAAATATGTAATTTTTATGGAGATGGAATGTATGGTTTTAAAGTTACAGTGTATGTTTAAAAACTGTATTTTTACTGTCTGTGATAGTTATGTTAATCCATAATTATATCCCAGACAGAAGGGAGGATTTTGTGTATTCGGGTGGGGATTCCTCTCCTATTGTTCCCACATGTGTATTGGTGGTCTCCCTTTGTCCTAGGAGATAATTGAATTGCACTTCGGGTGTCTCCAGGGCAGAGAGGAGGAGACCATGATGCATTGTGGGGACCTGCATAAATACGGGCGGGTAGCCCTCAATAAAGAGTTCATGCTGAGTTCCTGTTTTAACCCTTCAAAACGCAGCCTCGTCTCGTTATTGGAGAGAATTGCTGCATCACGCTGGGGATTGCTATGCTCTGCATATTCCCTGGAGGAGAGATCTTTCCCACACGGTCCTGAATGCTGGAGGTTCATTCACGGTGGAAGGAAGACGGCGCGGCTCCAGTTAAGCTACGGCGGTTGTGGAGTCTGCGGTGCTTGTGGTTTCCAGTGCGGTGCTTGTGGTCCTCGGCGCAAGCTAGGAAGCGTCCACTAACGGAAGGGGATCCGTTACAATGCATATAGTAGTTTTGTCTGAAAACATTCAGCAAAACTTTGTTTTAGAGCAGAAGGAGCTGAGCAGATTGATAAATCGTTTGTAATTACAAAACTTGTAATTTAGACATTGAGATCTCTGCTATTTCTGAGTTCATTTGTACACAGGGGTCATATTATCAGTGATGAATAGCATTCCTTGTATAAATGAGTATACAGAGATAGCTGTCAGTCACGGATAAACCTGCCCCATGCATAACTATCACATACCACCTAGCTTTTTGGAAAATCAAAGCGGGACACTGATGGCTCATTTAGTAAAAGATCCAATCTCCGGCTGAGGCGAGTCATGGCTGCAGCCAGTAATTGGCTGAGCAGCAATCACAGCCATTTTGAGACAGTAGCAAGAAGTGGGTTGTATCAGCAACCCGTTACTGTCATAACTACAGCACCGGAGAATCGGTAAGGTGGGTATAAAGATTCTTTCACACTAGCATTAGGCTTGCCGGCAGGCTGTTCCGGCAGGGGAACAGCCTGCCGGATCCATACTTGCGCGCTGCGGTTTTTGTCTGCCCGCCTCTTGGCATCTTTGCCATGCTGCGGCAGGATCTCCGCCTATCCCCATTATAGTGAATGGGGCCGTTATGAACTTATGTTCCCCTGCCGCAACAGCCTGCAAGACAAGCCTAATGCTGGTGTGAAAGAAGCCTAAGTTCTGCTATATTGTTTTTACAAAATGTGCAACCCCTGTGCTGGAATAACTCTTTAAATAGCCACACAAAAATCATCTATTTTAGATATTTTAAGGTCAATTTAACCAAATAATGGAATATATTCTCTGATTAAGTGGAGTTAAAGAAAAGGAGTTTAAATCAAGGAGCAGGAAACTAAGGTTGGATATAATTTCCTTGTGTGTTGTTGGCTTGATTCTAGCTAGTCCTTCAACTACAGCAGACAGGGTCTAATTCTAACTCATATTTACTGTTTTTATTTGGAAGCCCAGATCTTGGATCTAAATAAGCAGCTTGAAATACTTTGGGGCATTGCAAAACTAGAGAGAGGCTTAGACCTCACTGTGCAGACACTGGCTGGGGTCAGTGAAATGGAGGGGGATGGAGGAGGGCAAGATCAGGACTATCAGATGAGCAGTTGGGTTAATGTAGAAAGAAGGGGTAAAGAGAAAAGTGCCAAGAAGGCTAGTCCTGAGCTGGCACGCCCTAGTAAATATGCCTGTTTGGCTGATATTTGGGATGAAAGCCCAGGGCCAGCAACACTGCAGCAGGTCGTTTCTATAGCAACCAGGAGGATGACCACTGCAGGAAGGATGGGAGGATGGGAAAAGGAGTGCAGGAAAGGTCAGACAGATGCTGGTGGTAGGGGACTCTATTATTAGACGGACAGACAGGGTCATCTGTCGCCGAGACCGTGAATGCCGAACAGTGTGTTGTCTGCCGGGTGCTTGGGTTCAGCATATTGCTGATCGAATTGACAGATGGGTGGGGCTGGGGAAGACCCAGCGGTCATGGTACACATTGGCACCAATGACAAAGTCATTGGGAGATGGAAGGTCCTTAAAAATGATTTTAGGGACCTAGGTAAGGAGCTCAAGTCCAGGACCTCCAAGGTAGTGTTTTCAGAAATACTACCAGTGCCACGAGCGTCACTAGAGAGACAACAGGAGCTTAGGGAGTTAAATAAGTGGCTCAGAAGCTAGTGCAGGAAGGAAGAGTTTGGGTTCATGTTGAACTGGGCCGACTTAACGGTCGGTTACAGGATCTACAGTAGGGACGGGCTGCACCTCAATGGGGAGGGTGCAACTTCCCTGGGAGAAAAAATGGTTAGATGGCTGGAGGAGCTTTTAAACTAGGATCTGGGGGGGGAGGTGTCATACTAATAAGGGGGTAGATAGTGTAGATAGAGAGTAGATTATAGAAGGGGACAGTGGGGATTTAGTGGGGGCCGGGGTTAGCAAGGAAAATAGGGAGAAGACTGGGAATAACTATACATTTATAAAAAATAGAACTGCTGGTAACAATAACCTGTTACATACAAAAATTAACCAAGGTAACCAAAAAATACAGGTAATAGTAATTTTAAATGTATTTTCACAAATGCCAGAAGTCTAGGTAGAAAAATGGGGGAGCTGGAGGCTATGGTACTAGAAGAACACATACATGTAGTTGGTGTGGCTGAGACATGGTTGGACTCTTCGCATGACTGGGCTGTTATTATTGAGGGTTTTACACTATTTAGGAAAGACCGGGTCAATAGAAAAGGTGGTGGCGTGTGCCTGTATGTGAGGAGTGATCTGAAGACAAGTGTGAAAGAGGCAATTGTGCGTGAGGATGGTGAGGATGTGGAAACCTTATGGGTGGAAGTTCAAAGGGATATAAACACTGAATAAATAATACTTGGTGTAATCTATAGATCCCCTAACATCACAGAAGAGATAAAGATGCAACTGTATTACCAAATAGAGCAGGCGGCAGAGGCTGGTACAGTAGTCATAATGGGAGATTTTAACTTCCCAGACATTGATTGGTGTCATGGTTCTGCCTCAACTGCAAAGGGGAGAAAATTCCTCAACTTTCTGCAGGACCACTTTATGGGCCAGTTTGTAGAAGCTCCCACTAGGGGCGATGCTCTGTTGGACCTTGTAATTTCTAATGATGCAGAGCTTGTTGGTAATGTTACTGTTCGAGAAACACTAGGTAATAGTGACCACAATATAATTATATTCCCCATAAAGTATAAGAAGAAAACTGCCAGGCAGAGCAAAGACACTGAATTTCAAAAAGGAAATTACCCTGGGTTGAGGGCAGAATTTCAGGGAATAGACTGGGAGCAGCTACTGTCACTTAATAATACAGAGGATAAATGGGAGAGCTTCAAGTCAACATTGAGTAATTGCACTAAAAAATGTATCCCTTTAGGTAACAAGTATAAATGGCTAAAATTAAACCCCTTACAGCTACTGTAAAAAGAGCAATAAAAGACAAAAAGAGTAAATTTAAAAAATACAAATCTTATGGGTCAGCTGTAGCATTTGGAGATTACAAAGGGCTTAATAAAATCTGCAAAAAGGAGATACAATTAGCAAAGATACAAAACGAACAGCAGGTAGCAAAAAAAAGCAAAACAAATCCCAAAAAGTTTTTTCAATATATAAATGCTTAAAAACCTAGGTCTGAGCAGGTAGGAACCCTAAATAATGGTATGGGGGGGGGGGGGGTAGTCACTGAAGATAAGGAAGAGGCAGAGTTCCTAAATAGGTTTTTTAGCTCTGTATATACAAAAGAAGAGAAAGGAGCTGATATCTGTGGCAACGGAGTTGTTAGTACATCTAGTGATATACTCAATTGGCTAACTGTAGATATGGTCCAAGAGAAGTTAAATAGGGTAAATGTGAACAAAACTCTGGGTCAAGATGGATTACACCCAAGAGTAGGGATGAGCGAACCCGAACTGTATAGTTCGGGTTCGTACCGAATTTTCGGGTGTCCGTGACGCGGACCCGAACCCGAACATTTTCGTAAAAGTCCGGGTTCGGGTTCGGTGTTCGGCGCTTTCTTGGCGCTTTTTGAAAGGCTGCAAAGCAGCCAATCAACAAGCGTCATACTACTTGGCCCAAGAGGCCATCACAGCCATGCCTACTATTGGCATGGCTGTGATTGGCCAGTGCACCATGTGACCCAGCCTCTATTTAAGCTGGAGTCACGTAGCGCCGCACGTCACTCTGCTATGATCAGTATAGGGAGAGGTTGCAGCTGCAACGTTAGGGCGAGATTAGGCAGATTAACTCCTCCAAAAGACTTCATTCTGTGATCGATCTGCAGCTGTGGATCATTGAAGTGCTATTATTGACTTGCTCACTTTTTTGAGGCTGCCCAGAGCGTTTTTAGATCACTTTTTTTCTGGGGTGATCGGCGGCCATTTTGTGACTTGTGGTGCGCCAGCACGAGCTATCACCAAGTGTATTTAACCATCGATAGTGTGGTTATTTTGTGCTATATCCTACATCAGCTGCAGGCTGAGCCTGTGTCACCGAAGTGCATTTAACCATCAACAGTCTGGTTATTTTTTGGCCATATACTACATTAGCTGCAGGCTGAGCCTGTGTCAAAGAAGTGCATTTAACCATCAACAGTCTGGTTATTTTTTGGCCGTATACTACATCTGGTGCAGGCTGAGCCTGTGTCACCCAAGTGCATTTAACCATCAACAGTGTGGTTATTTTTTGGCCATATATTACATCAGGGGCAAGTTGAGCCTGTCACCCAGCGCCTAAAAAATAGACCTGACATTTCTATTCAACCAAATCTGCACAGTTTTAGCTGGTCAAGTTATTTGTAGTGACCGTAAAAGCAGACTTTTTGTTCTGGGTTGAAAAAGCATTCCCAAATTTGCCATTCTCAAAATAACTAGTTTGTGGTATTTGAGGCCTACTTGAAATCTATCCCAAAAATAAAAACTTACATTGAAGGTATTGAAAGTGTCATTCTGAAAAACCTAAGAATCAAGCTAGCGTGCTGATAGAAGTGTCATTCTGTGATTAAACCTATAACTGTCACACAGCGCAAAAAAAAACAGGTCTCACATCTCTATTCAACCAAATCTGCACAGTTTTAGCTGGTCAAGTTATTTGTAGTGACCGTAAAAGCAGACTTTTTGTTCTGGGTTGAAAAAGCATTCCCAAATTTGCCATTCTGAAAATAACTAGTTTGTGGTATTTGAGGCCTACTTGAAATCTATCCCAAAAAGAAAAACTTACATTGAAGGTATTGATAGTGTCATTCAGAAAAACCTAAGACACACGCTAGCGTGCTGAAAGAAGTGTCATTCTGTGATTAAACCTATAACTGTCACACAGCGCAAAAAAAAACAGGTCTCACATCTCTATTCAACCAAATCTGCACAGTTTTAGCTGGTCAAGTTATTTGTAGTGACCGTAAAAGCAGACTTTTTGTTCTGGGTTGAAAAAGCATTCCCAAATTTGCCATTCTCAAAATTGTGGTGAACGGGAACAATGAGGAAAACATCTAATAAGGGACGCGGACGTGGACATGGTCGTGGTGGTGTTAGTGGACCCTCTGGTGCTGGGAGAGGACGTGGCCGTTCTGCCACAGCCACACGTCCTAGTGAACCAACTACCTCAGGTCCCAGTAGCCAGCAAAATTTACAGCGATATTTGGTGGGGCCCAATGCCGTTCTAAGGATGGTAAGGCCTGAGCAGGTACAGGCATTAGTCAATTGGGTGGCCGACAGTGGATCCAGCACGTTCACATTATCTCCCACCCAGTCTTCTGCAGAAAGCGCACAGATGGCGCATGAAAACCAAGCCCATCGGTCTGTCACATCACCCCCATGCATATCAGGGAAACTGTCTGAGCCTCAAGTTATGCAGCAGTCTCTTATGCTGTTTGAAGACTCTGCTGCCAGGGTTTCCCAAGGGCATCCACCTAGCCCTTCCCCAGGGGTGGAAGAGATAGAATGCACTAACGCACAACCACTTATTTTTCCTGATGATGAGGACATGGGAATACCACCTCAGCACGTCTCTGATGATGACGAAACACAGGTGCCAACTGCTGCGTCTTTCTGCAGTGTGCAGACTGAACAGGAGGTCAGGGATCAAGACTGGGTGGAAGACGATGCAGGGGACGATGAGGTCCTAGACCCCACATGGAATGAAGGTCGTGCCACTGACTTTCACAGTTCGGAGGAAGAGGCAGTGGTGAGACCGAGCCAACAGCGTAGCAAAAGAGGGAGCA
Organism: Bufo bufo; assembly: GCF_905171765.1. Lineage (NCBI taxonomy): Eukaryota > Metazoa > Chordata > Amphibia > Anura > Bufonidae > Bufo > Bufo bufo. Next base: position 236,156,728 of record NC_053390.1, read on the forward strand.
GTGGGCAAAATCAGAACACCCGCAGCCAAGAGACTCCGCCTGATACTGACCGCCTCCATCTGGGACCGAGCACCCCAAAGGCAGCTTCAAGGAGTTCCCTGGCATGGCACTTCTTCAAACAATGTGCTGACGACAAGACCCGAGTGGTTTGCACGATGTGCCATCAGAGCCTGAAGCGAGGCATGAACGTTCTGAACCTTAGCACAACCTGCATGACCAGGCACCTGCATGCAAAGCATGAACTGCAGTGGAGTAAACACCTTAAAAACAAGGAAGTCACTCAGGCTCCCCCTGCTACCTCTTCTGCTGCTGCGGCCTCGGCCTCTTCTGCTGCTGCCGCCGCCTCGGCCTCTTCTGCTGCTGCTGCCGCCGCCTCGGCCTCTTCCTCCGCCTCTGGAGGAACGTTGGCACCTGCCGCCCAGCAAACATGGGATGTACCACCAACACTACCACCTGCGTCACCAAGCATCTCAACCATGTCACACGGCAGCGTTCAGCTCTCCATCTCACAAACATTTGAGAGAAAGCGTAAATTCTCACCTAGCCACCCTCGATCCCTGGCCCTGAATGCCAGCATTTCTAAACTACTGGCCTATGAAATGCTGTCATTTAGGCTGGTGGACACACACAGCTTCAAACAGCTCATGTCACTTGCTGTCCCACAGTATGTTGTTCCCAGCCGCCACTACTTCTCTAAGAGAGCCGTGCCTTCCCTGCACAAACAAGTGTCCGATAAAATCAAGTGTGCACTGCGCAACGCCATCTGTGGCAAGGTCCACCTAACCACAGATACGTGGACCAGTAAGCACGGCCAGGGACGCTATATCTCCCTAACTGCACACTGGGTAAATGTAGTGGCGGCTGGGCCCCAGGCGGAGAGCTATTTGGCGCACGTCCTTCCGTCGCCAAGGATCGCAGGGCAACATTCTTTGCCTCCTGTCTCCTCCTCCTCCTACTCAGCTTCCTCCTCCTCTTCTTCCACCTGCTCATCCAGTCAGCCACACACCTTCACCACCAACTTCAGCACAGCACGGGGTAAACGTCAGCAGGCCATTCTGAAACTCATATGTTTGGGGGACAGGCCCCACACCGCACAGGAGTTGTGGCGGGGTATAGAACAACAGACCGACGAGTGGTTGCTGCCGGTGAGCCTCAAGCCCGGCCTGGTGGTGTGCGATAATGGGCGAAATCTCGTTGCAGCTCTGGGACTAGCCGTTTTGACGCACATCCCTTGCCTGGCGCATGTGCTGAATTTGGTGGTGCAGAAGTTCATTTGCAACTACCCCGACATGTCAGAGCTGCTGCATAAAGTGCGGGCCGTCTGTTCGCGCTTCCGGCGTTCACACCCTGCCGCTGCTCGCCTGTCTGCGCTACAGCGTAACTTCGGCCTTCCCGCTCAGCGCCTCATATGCGACGTGCCCACCAGGTGGAACTCCACCTTGCATATGCTGGACAGACTGTGCGAGCAGCAGCAGGCCATAGTGGAGTTTCAGCTGCAGCACGCACGGGTCAGTCGCACTGCGGATCAGACCCACTTCACCACCAATGAATGGGCCTCCATGCGAGACCTGTGTGCCCTGTTGCGCTGTTTCGAGTACTCCACCAACATGGCCAGTGGCGATGACGCCGTTATCAGCGTTACAATACCACCTCTATGTCTCCTTGAGAAAACACTTAGGGCGATGATGGAAGAGGAGGTGGCCCAGGAGGAAGAGGAGGAAGAGGAGGAAGAGGGGTCATTTTAGCACTTTCAGGCCAGTCTCTTCGAAGTGACTCAGAGGGAGGTTTTTTGCAACACCAGAGGCCAGGTACAAATGTGGCCAGACAGGGCCCACTACTGGAGGACGAGGAGGACGAGGATGAGGAGGAGGTGGAGGAGGATGAGGATGAAGCATGTTCACAGCGGGGTGGCACCCAAAGCAGCTCGGGCCCATCACTGGTGCGTGGCTGGGGGGAAACACAGGACGATGACGATACGCCTCCCACAGAGGACAGCTTGTCCTTACCTCTGGGCAGCTTGGCACACATGAGCGACTACATGCTGCAGTGCCTGCGCAACGACAGCAGAGTTGCCCACATTTTAAGGTGTGCAGACTACTGGGTTGCCACCCTGCTGGATCCCCGGTACAAAGACAATGTGCCCACCTTACTTCCTACACTGGAGCGTGATAGGAAGATGCGCGAGTACAAGCGCACGTTGGTAGACGCGCTACTGAGAGCATTCCCAAATGTCACAGGGGAACCAGTGGAAGCCCAAGGCGAAGGCAGAGGAGGAGCAAGAGGTCGCCAACGCAGCTGTGTCACGCCCAGCTCCTCTGAGGGCAGGGTTAGCATGGCAGAGATGTGGAAAAGTTTTGTCAACACGCCACAGCTAAGTGCACAACCACCTGATACGGAACGTGTTAGCAGGAGGCAACATTTCACTAACATGGTGGAACAGTACCTGTGCACACCCCTCCACGTACTGACTGATGGTTCGGCCCCATTCAACTTCTGGGTCTCCAAATTGTCCACGTGGCCAGAGCTAGCCTTTTATGCCTTGGAGGTGCTGGCCTGCCCGGCGGCCAGCGTTTTGTCTGAACGTGTATTCAGCACGGCAGGGGGCGTCATTACAGACAAACGCAGCCGCCTGTCTACAGCCAATGTGGACAAGCTGACGTTCATAAAAATGAACCAGGCATGGATCCCACAGGACCTGTCCATCCCTTGTGCAGATAAGATATTAACTACCTCCCCTTAACAATATATTATTCTACTCCAGGGCACTTCCTCATTCAATACTATTTTTAATTTCATTTTACCATTATATTGCGGGGCAACCCAAAGTTGAATGAACCTCTCCTCTGTCTGGGTGCCGGGGCCTAAATGTGTGACAGTGGCCTGTTCCAGTGGTGGGTGACGTGAAGCCTGATTCTCTGCTATGACATGAATACAGATTCTGCGCTGACATAAGGCCAGATTCTCTGTTACGGGACCTCTCTCCTCTGCCTGGGTGCCTGGGCCTAAATGTGCGACAGTGGCCTGTTCCAGTGGTGGGTGACGTGAAGCCTGATTCTCTGCTATGACATGAAGACAGATTCTGCGCTGACATAAGGCCAGATTCTCTGTTACGGGACCGCTTTCCTCTGTCTGGGTGCCGGGGCCTAAATGTGTGACAGAGGCCTGTTCCAGTGGTGGGTGACGTGAAGCCTGATTCTCTGCTATGACATGAATACAGATTCTGCGCTGACATAAGGCCAGATTCTCTGTTACGGGACCGCTCTCCTCTGCCTGGGTGCCTGGGCCTAAATGTGTGACAGTGGCCTGTTCCAGTGGTGGGTGACGTGAAGCCTGATTCTCTGCTATGACATGAAGACAGATTCTGTGCTGACATAAGGCCAGATTCTATGTTACGGGACCTCTCACCTCTGTCTGGGTGCCGGGGCCTAAATATGTGACAGTGGCCTGTTCCAGTGGTGGGTGACGTGAAGCCTGATTCTCTGCTATGACATGAAGACTGATTCTGCGCTGACATAAGGCCAGATTCTCTGTTACGGGACCTCTCTCCTCTGTCTGGGTGCCGGGGACTAAATGTGTGACAGTGGCCTGTTCCAGTGGTGGGTGACGTGAAGCCTGATTCTCTGCTATGACATGAAGACAGATTCTGCGCTGACATAAGGCCAGATTCTCTGTTACGGGACCTCTCTCCTCTGCCTGGGTGCCTGGGCCTAAATGTGTGACAGTGGCCTGTTCCAGTGGTGGGTGACGTGAAGCATGATTCTCTGCTATGACATGAAGACAGATTCTGCGCTGACATAAGGCCAGATTCTCTGTTACGGGACCTCTCTCCTCTGCCTGGGTGCCTGGGCCTAAATGTGTGACAGTGGCCTTTTCCAGTGGTGGGTGACGTGAAGCCTGATTCTCTGCTATGACATGAAGACAGATTCTGCGCTGACATAAGGCCAGATTCTCTGTTACAGGACCGCTCTCCTCTGTCTGGGTGCCGGGGCCTAAATGTGTGACAGTGGCCTGTTCCAGTGGTGGGTGACGTGAAGCCTGATTCTCTGCTATGACATGAAGACAGATTCTGCGCTGACATAAGGCCAGATTCTCTGTTACGGGACCGCTCTCCTCTGCCTGGGTGCCTGGGCCTAAATGTGTGACAGTGGCCTGTTCCAGTGGTGGGTGACGTGAAGCCTGATTCTCTGCTATGACATGAAGACAGATTCTGTGCTGACATAAGGCCAGATTCTCTGTTACGGGACCTCTCACCTCTGTCTGGGTGCCGGGGCCTAAATATGTGACAGTGGCCTGTTCCAGTGGTGGGTGACGTGAAGCCTGATTCTCTGCTATGACATGAAGACTGATTCTGTGCTGACATGAAGCCAGATTCTCTGCTATGGCATGAAGAGACTGATTCTCTGCTGACATGAAGCCAGATTCTTTGCTATGGCATGAAGAGACTGATTCTCTGCTGACGTGAAGCCAGATTCTCTGCTATGGGACCTCTGTCCAATTGATATTGGTTAATTTTTATTTTTTTTATTTTTATTTTAATTCATTTCCCTATCCACATTTGTTTGCAGGGGATTTACCTACATGTTGCTGCCTTTTGCAGCCCTCTAGCTCTTTCCTGGGCTGTTTTACAGCCTTTTTAGTGCCGAAAAGTTCGGGTCCCCATTGACTTCAATGGGGTTCGGGACGAAGTTCGGGTCGGGTTCGGATCCCGAACCCGAACATTTCCGGGAAGTTCGGCCGAACTTCTCGAACCCGAACATCCAGGTGTTCGCTCAACTCTACCCAAGAGTACTAAAAGAGCTCTGTTCAGTCATTGCTGTGCCCCTGTTTATAATTTTTAAGGATTCTCTAGGGACTGGTACAGTGCCAAGAGATTGGCGCAAGGCAAGCGTGGTGCCCATATTCAGAAAAGGATCAAGGTCCTCCACAGGTAATTATAGTTAGTTTAACTTCTGTTGTGGGAAAAATGTTTGAAGGAATCTTAAGGGACTATATACAGGAGTATGTGACCATAAATAATATTATAAGTGATAATCAGCATGGGTTTACCAGGAACAGAAGTTGTCAGACTAACCTGATTTGTTTTTATGAGGATGTGAGTAGTAGCCTGGACAGAGGGGCGGCTGTGGATGTAGTGTTTCTGGATTTTGCAAAGGCTTTTGATACTGTCCCTCATAGAGGCTTAATAAGTAAAGTAAGGTCTATTGGCTTGGAAAGTATAGTTTGTAATTGGATTAAAAACTGTCTGAAGGACCGTGTCCAGAGTGTTGTGGTCAATGATTTATATTCAGAATGGTCCCAGGTTATAAGTGGTGTACCCCAAGGTTCAGTGCTGGGCCCTTTATTATTTAATTTATTTATTAATGATATTGAGGACAGGATTAACAGCACCATATGTATTTTTGAAGATGACACTAAACTGTGTAGAACTGTACGGTCTATGGAAGATGTCCACAAACTACAGGCTGACTTGAACACTCTGAGTGATTGGGCATCAACTTGGCAAATGAGGTTCAATGTGGACATGTAAAGTTATGCATCTTGGTAGTAATAATTTCTGTGCTTTATATGTCCTAGGTGATGTAGCACTGGGAGAGTCACTTATAGAGAAGGATTTGGGTGTCCTTGTGGATGGCAGATTAAATTATAGTATACAATGTCAATCAGCTGCTTCTAAGGCCACCAGAATATTGTCATGCATTAAACGAGGCATGGATTCGTGGGGCAGGGATGCAATACTACCACTTTACAAAGCGCTGGTGCGGCCTCATCTAGAATACGCAGTCCAGTTCTGGGCACCAGTACATAGAAAGGATGCACTGCAGCTGGAAAAAGTACAGAGAAGAGCGACTAAAATGATAAGGGGCATGGAGGCTCTTAGTTATCAAGAAAGATTAAAATAATTGAATTTATTTAGTCTTGAGAAGAGACGTCTTAGGGGGGACATGATTAACCTGTACAAATATATAAATGGGCCATACAAAAAATACGGCGAAAAGCTGTTCCATGTAAAATGTGCTCAAAAGACAAGGGGGCACTGTGTCATGACCGGCGCCACGCAAAGGGAGGGAAATGGGAAGGCCCTGTCCAAGGGAGAGGGAAAGGTGGTGACCCCTGACTCACCTTGAGGCTGGCACCTGACTGCCCTGACGTCCCTAGACGGGTTCCTCACCCGTACGCCGATCACGTGCCTAAACCCTGGTTTTCCCTAAGATGAGCCCTACGTAGTGAACAGGGCGGTGGGATCACTAGTCCGCACCACTGACACTAAAGGAAAACACCAAGGAGAGGACAGACAATACAGACAAAACATATAATCCCAGGTGGGTGACAACAGCAGACAACAAAAGCCCAACAGGGATCCGGAGGGTAACGCTCTGGAACAACAACCAGGGATCACAGCTACTCAGCTCCAGTGGGTCAGTATAGAAGTCCAGGCAGGAAGCTCTATATCTGGCAACCAGAGAAGTGGGAGAGGGGAATATAAGGAGGTTGGGAGTGCTGGACAAGAAACAGCTGAGGAGAAGAAGCTACGGATCCCTGAGTGAGCCAAAAAGGGTTGCAAGGCAAACCCAGAAAGGTACCATTAAAAAACAGCACTATCTTTATACATAGAGCGCGCAGCCACCCGCTGCGACTTCCTGACCCCGGGTATAACGGAGTCAGACGTGGCTCTTGACACCCTCGTGACAGGACCCCCCTTTCCACGAGGGGCCTCCGGACACTCAGGACTAGGTTTCTTAGGATGAGAGGCATGAAAAGCCCGAACTAACCTGTCGGCATTTACCTCAGATGCTGGAACCCACATTCTTTCCTCGGGACCGTAACCCCTCCAATGCACCAGATATTGAAGAGAGCGGCGGACCCGACGAGAATCAACAATTATGGATATTTGAAACTCTAGATTACCATCCACAATAACAGGAGGGGGTGGCAGCGGTGATGGTTCTAGAGGTGGAACATAATTTTTGAGTAACGACTTATGGAAGACGTTATGAATTTTAAAAGTCTGAAGTAGCTCCAGGCGAAAAGCAACGGGGTTAATGATGGCTACTATTTTGAACCAATGAACCTAGGACCCAGTTTCCAAGAGGGAACCTTTAATTTATTATTCCTAGTAGATAACCACACATAGTCATTCACACCTAGGTCCGGACCTAGCGACCGTTTCTTATCAGCCATGCATTTATATTTACCTCCCATATTTTTCCAATTAGCTTGCACTTTCTGCCATACAGATGAAAGAGATGACGAAAACCGTTCCTCTTCGGGAACCCCAGAAGACCCCCCCCTCTTTGAAAGTACAGAATTGGGGATGAAAACCATATGCACCAAGAAATGGTGACTTGCCAGTGGATTCCTGACGGCGATTATTTATGGAAACTCGGCTAACGGTAAATATGATGACCACATCTCTTGGTTTTCAGACACAAAACACCTTAGATATGTCTCAAGGTTTTGGTTGGTACGCTCAGTCTGTCCATTCGACTGAGGATGGAAAGCTGAGGAAAAGGACAAGTGTACCTCCAAACGGGAGCACAAAGCTTTCCAAAACTTAGAAATAAACTGGGTTCCCCGATCCGAAACAACATCGGAAGGGACCCCGTGAAGCTTCACGATTTCACTGATGAATACCTGAGCAAGAGTCTTAGTATTAGGTAGTGCGGGTAATGCAATGAAGTGTACCATCTTGCTAAACCTGTCTACTACTACCAAGATAACTGTTTTACCCGCAGACAAAGGTAAGTCAGTAATAAAATCCATTGACAGATGTGTCCATGGCCTATTGGGAATGACAAGTGGCAATAAAGACCCTGCAGGACGTGTATGAGAGACTTTCGCGCGTGCACAAGTAGAACAAGTAGACACAAAATCCATTACATCCTGACGCTACCTTGGCCACCAAAAACTACAAGATAATAGTTCCAAGGTTGCTTTACTACCCGGGTGCCCAGCAAGTGCCGAATTATGATGTTCCTTTAATAATTCGAGATGCAGGTTTAACGGTACAAATAATTTCTCTGAGGGGCAAGAGACCGGTGCGTCCCCCTGGGCCTCTAACACCTTCCCCTCCAGAACAGAGTGTACCGCAGAGACAACCACTCCTCTTTGTAGAATGGGTACCGGATCACTCACATTACCCCCTCCAGGGAAACAACGAGATAATGCATCTGCCTTGCTATTTTTTGCTTTAGGACGATAGGTAATAAAAAAGTTAAACCTGGTAAAAAATAGCGACCACCTAGCTTGTCTAGGGGTGAGACGCTTAGCTGATTCGAGGTACAGAAGGTTTTTGTGGTCTGTAAACACCGTGACGGGGTGGATTGCCCCTTCTAAAAAGTGACGCCATTCTTCAAACGCTAGTTTAATAGCTAATAGTTCCCTATTGCCAATATCATAGTTCTTCTCCGCTGCAGATAGTTTTTTAGAAAAGAAAGCACAAGGACGCCATTTGCTAGGAGACGGACCCTGAGAAAGTACAGCCCCCACTCCCACCTCTGACGCATCTTCTTCAACAATAAAAGGCTGGGAGACATCAGGTTGGATTAGTACAGGTGCCAAGGTAAACCTCTCTTTTAGAGAGTAAAAAGCAATTTTAGCGGCGTCAGACCATTTAGAAAAGTCAGTCCCCTTCCTAGTCATGTCAGTAAGGGGTTTGACAATCACCGAATAATTTTTAATGAACTTTCTGTAGAAATTTGCGAAGCCCAAGAACCGTTGCAGTGCTTTGAGGTTCTCAGGAAGATCCCAATCTAAAATTGCATGGACCTTCCTAGGATCCATACGGAAACCTGAAGCAGATAATAAATAACCTAGGAACTGTATTTCCTGAACGGCGAAGACACACTTTTCAATTTTCGCATATAATTTATTTGTCCGTAGGACCTGCAGTACCTGTCTGACATGCACCTCATGTGTTTTCAGATCCGACGAATAAATTAAAATATCATCTAGGTATATCACCACAAACCTGCCGATAAGATGACTAAAAATGTCATTAACGAAATGTTGGAAGACAGCAGGAGCATTGGTCAGACCGAAAGGCATGACTAGATTTTCATAATGCCCCTCAGGGGTGTTAAAAGCTGTCTTCCACTCATCCCCTTCCTTGATACGAATCAGATTGTAGGCCCCCCTAAGATCAAGTTTGGAGATCCACCTAGCACCCGCAATCTGATTAAACAGGTCAGGAATGAGAGGAAGAGGGTAAGGGTCTCGGATTGTTATCCGGTTTAGTTCACGGAAATCTAGGCAAGGACGCAGGCCCCCATCTTTCTTTTTAACAAAGAAAAACCCTGCAGCCACGGGTGAAGAAGAGGGTCTGATGTTTCCCTTAGCCAAGCTCTCGGAGATATAATCTTTCATGGCTTGTCTCTCCGAACCCGAAATATTATATAACCTGGTCTTGGGTCATTTTGCACCGGGAATCAGATTAACCGGGCAATCATAAGGACGGTGAGGTGGTAACTTCTGGCAACCCTTTTCAGAAAAAACGTCCTCAAAGTCCGAAACAAATTTAGGTAGGGTAGCTATGGAGGCGACTAAGCAATTGCTATTTAAGCAATTTTCTCTGCAATGCTCACTCCACTCCAATATCTCCCTGGCCTGCCAATCCACCACTGGATTGTGCGCTACCAACCAGGGAAGACCCAATACCACAGTGGGAAGCCCCTCCAGAACATAACATGAAAGACACTCATTATGGTGGTCCCCTACCCAAAGGTGTAAGTTATGGACAATGTGAGTGAGGTTTCTCTGAGACAGAGGAGCAGAATCAATAGCGAATATGGGAATAGGTCTCTGTAGCGTACAGAGAGACAAACCCATAGTGTGGGCAAAATGAGCATCTATCAAATTTACTCCTGCTCCACTGTCTAGAAAGAAAGAAATCGTCTCCGTCTTAACACCAAAAACAACAACCGCTGGCAACACAAATTGAGATGTTCGTATGGAGGAAACGTATACCCCCCGGCTGACATCCTCCACAAAGCCTGGGGTTAGTAGTTTTCCGACGGTCTCTTGTTTTTGATAAAGGAAGGACAGACATTAATGAAATGACCCCTCCCCCCACAGAAAAAACAAACCCCACGCCTACGGCGAGCCTCAGGAGGACGGACCTGACGAGTAGTTCCTCCTAGCTGCATAGGCTTGTCTAAGTCCGTACAGACTAACTGCTGCTTGGGAGGGGTTACCAATTGCTCCGGATTTTTCAATCTGTCCCTCAGACGTCTATCTATTCTGATGGAAAGGGACATAACAGCATTAAGGGAAAAGGGAGTCTCATACAGCGCAAGCGCATCCTTAATTCTTTCGGATAACCCAGAGCAGAACTGACTCCTGAGAGCCGGGTCGTTCCACTGGGTATCCGTAGCCCACCTACAGAACTCTGAGCAATACTCCTCTGCTGGCCACTCTCCTTGTAGGAGTCTCCGTAATTTTGATTCAGCCAGAGCGACTCGGTCAGGGTCATCATATATGAGACCCAAAGCCCCAAAAAATTCATCCACTGACCAGAGAGCCTGGGAATCAGTGGGTAAAGAGAACGCCCAGGATTGCGGGTCCCCCTGAAGCAGGGAAATAACAATCCCCACCCGCTGTTCTTCATTACCAGAGGAGTAAGGGCGCAGCTTAAAATATAACTTACAGGCCTCACGGAACGTCACAAATTTGTCCCTTCCCCCAGAAAATCTGTCAGGAAGAACAACCTTGGGTTCAGCAACAACCTGGTTACCAGTAGCAACCGCTGGGCTTGCGGTCTGTTGCAATTGCGGCTGTTGCTGGAGGACCGACGCCTTCAATCCTGCCACCTCCAAAGACAGGCCTTGAAGTTGCTTTGTCAAAGCAGCAATTGGATCCATACTGGATTCTAAATAGGCAGAAAAAGAAAAAAGTATTTTTTTTATATTTTTTTTTTTCCTACCTACACAAAATAAGGGCCAGATATAATGTCATGACCGGCGCCACGCAAAGGGAGAGAAATGGGAAGGCCCTGTCCAAGGGAGAGGGAAATGTGGTGACCCCTGACTCACCTTGAGGCTGGCACCTGACTGCCCTGACGTCCCTAGATGGGTTCCTCACCCGTACGCCGATTACGTGCCTAAACCCTGGCTTTCACTAAGATGAGCCCTACGTAGTGAACAGGGCGGTGGGATCACTAGTCCACACCACTGACACTAAAGGAAAACACCAAGGAGAGGACAGACAATACAGACAAAACATATAATCCCAGGTGGGTGACAACAGCAGACAACAAAAGCCCAACAGGGATCCGGAGGGTAACGCTCTGGAACAACAACCAGGGATCACAGTTACACAGCTCCAGTAGGTCAGTATAGAAGTCCAGACAGGAAGCTCTATATCTGGCAACCAGAGAAGTGGGAGAGGGTAATATAAGGAGGTTGGGAGTGCTGGACAAGAAACAGCTGAGGAGAAGAAGCTACGGATCCCTGAGTGAGCCAAAAAGGGTTGCAAGGCAAACCCAGAAAGCTACCATTAAAAAACAGCACTATCTTTATACATAGAGCGCGCAGCCAACCGCTGCGACTTCCTGACCCCGGGTATAACGGAGTCAGACATGGCTCTTGACACCCTCGTGACACACTGCCTCCGACTGAAGAAGAAAACGTTGAGTCTCCAGAAGCGTCAAAGCTTCTTTACTGTAAGAACTGTGAATCTGTGGAATAGACTTCCTCAGGACGTGGTCACAACAGGAACAGTGGACAGTTTCAAAAAGGGTTTAGACGAATTCTTAAAAGTAAAAAACATAAATGCTTATGAAAACGTGTAGAAATCTGAGTCTCACTTCCTTCTGGGATTCGCGTCCCCACCTATCCCTTGGTTGAACTTGATGGACATTTGTCTTTTTTCAACCGTATTAACTATGTAACTATATATATATATATATATACAGTACAGACCAAAAGTTTGGACACACCTTCTCATTCAAAGAGTCTTCTTTATTTGCATGACTATGAAGGCATAAAAACTATGAATTAACACATGTGGAATTATATACATAACAAACAAGTATGAAACAACTGAAAATATATCATATTCTAGGTTCTTCAAAGTAGCCACCTTTTGCTTTGATTACTGCTTTGCACACTCTTGGCATTCTCTTGATGAGCTTCAAGAGGTAGTCCCCTGAAATGGTCTTCCAACAGTCTTGAAGGAGTTCCCAGAGATGCTTAGCACTTGTTGGCCCTTTTGCCTTCACTCTGCGGTTCAGCTCACCCCAAACCATCTCGATTGGGTTCAGGTCCGGTCAGGGACGTGCACACATAGGGCTCAAAGGGAACATGAGCCCCTGCCCCCTTCTGCCCCTGCCCCTATAATGCCCTTACAAAACAGCGGCACTCCAGAGCGAACTATGAGAGTGTGAGAGCTGTGGAAGCAAGGACCTTACATGACATCATCACCATGTGACCAGTAACATAGCGATATTACTGGTCACATGGCAATAAGGTAATCAAAGGTCCTTTCTTTCTTCCAGGACTCAGTGTAGCTGCAGCCTGCAGGAGAAGGGTAGGTCACGTGGTTCGGCAGCGCTCTGCTATCACAGGCCGACTGTCTGCAGAGTAGGAAGATCAGGGATGGCTGCTCAGCAGCGTCTGTAGTGGGGAAAAAATCTGTCAGCACTGGAGAGGTGGATGTAACTACTGGGGAGGGTCTGAGGATTGTATGCTGGGGGAGACTGTGTGGGATTATATACTGAGGGGCTGCTGTGTGTGATTATATACTGGGGGGCTGCTGCTGTATGAGATTATATACTAGGGCCGGGGGGGCTGCTGTATGGGATTATATACTGGGGGGGCTTCTGTGTGGGATTATATACTGGGGGGCTGCTGTATGAGATTATATACTGGGGGGCTGCTGTGTGGGATTATATACTAGGGGGCTGCTGTATGAGATTATATACTGGGGGGCTGCTGTGTGGGATTATATACTGGGGGGCTGCTGTATGAGATTATATACTGGGGGGGCTGTTGTATGAGATTATATTCTGGGGGGGCTGCTGTATGAGATTATATACTGGAGGGGCTGCTGTATGAGAGTATATACTGGGGGGTACTGTCTGAGATTATATACGGGGGGCTGCTGTATGAGATTATATACTGGGGGCTGCTGTATGAGATTATATACTGGGGGGCTGCTGTATGAGATTATATACTGGGGGCTGCTGTATGAGATTATATACTGGGGGGGCTGCTGTATGCGATTATATACTGGGGGGGCTGCTGTGGGAGATTATATACTGGGGGGGCTGCTGTATGTGATTATATACTGGGGGGGCTGCTGTGGGAGATTATATACTGGGGGCTGCTGTATGAGATTATATACTGGGGGCTGCTGTATGAGATTATATACTGGGGGGGCTGCTGTATGAGATTTTATACTGGAGGGGGTGCTGTATGAGATTATATACTGGGGGGCTGCTATATGAGATTATATACTGGGGGGCTGCTTTGTGGGATTATATACTGGGGGGCTGCTGTATGAGATTATATACTGGGGGGCTGCTGTATGAGATTATATTCTGGGGGGGCTGCTGTATGAGATTATATACTGGGGGGGCTGCTGTATGAGATTATATACTGGGGGGTGCTGTCTGGCATTATATACTGGGGGCTGCTGTATGAGATTATATACTGGGGAGCTGCTGTATGAGATTATATACTGGGGGGCTGCTGTATGAGATTATATACTGGGGGGGCTGCTGTATGAGATTATATACTGGGGGGCTGCTGTATGAGATTATATACTGGGGCTGCTGTGGGAGATTATATACTGGGGGCTGCTGTATGAGATTATATACTGGGGGTGCTGTATGAGATTATATACTGGGGGGGCTGTTGTATAAGATTTTATACTGGGGGGCTGCTGTATGAGATTATATATTGGGGGGCTGCTGTATGAGATTATATATTGGGGGGCTGCTGTATGAGATTATATACTGGGGGTGCTGTATACTGTGGGGTGCTGTATACTGTGGGTGCTATACTGCTCTACTGTATACTGTGGAGTGCTGTATATTGTGAGGTGCTGTATACTGGGTGCTATACTGCTCTACTGCATACTGTGGGGTGCTGTATACTTGGTGATATACTCCTCTACTGTATACTGCGGGGTGCTGTATAATGTGGGGTGCTGTATACTGGGTGCTATACTGCTCTACTGCATACTGTGGGGTGCTGTATACTGGGTGCTATACTCCTCTACTGTATACTGTGGGGTGCTGTATATTGTGGGGTGCTGTATACTGGGTGCTATACTGCTCTACTGTGGGGTGCTGTATACTGGGTGCTATACTGCTCTACTGTATACTGTGGGGTGCTATACTGTATGCTATAGGATGCTATGCTGCATACTGTGGGGTGTTATGCTATGTATTGCATACTGTGGGGTGCTGTATACTATAGGGTGCTATACTGCATACTGTGGGGTGCTATATACTATAGGGTGCTATACTGCATACTGTGGGGTGCTAGGGTGAGCTGAGCCCCGGTCTCCTTCCTGAATTGCAGAGCGGTGCCCAATTCATGCCCTGAGCCCAGCTGCCCAGAGCACTGATCCTGAGCCGCTGGAGTCTTCAGAACTGGAAGTATTTACAGTCATTCACTGTAAGCTATATTATATATAGTGGTGGAGGGCATGATTGCCTGCTAGGGTGTGGGAAGGCGGGATCCAGGGGGCCCAAGTAAATTCTTGCCCAAGGTCCAATCAATATTAAAGACGGCCCTGCCCAAGCCGACCCACTACAGGCGCGCCGCGAGTCTGCACGCACCCCCTCCACCCTGCCCACGGCAGTGCAATTTATTAGATACAATTTATTCGCCAGTCCGCCCGCTCACCAGTGCAGCGTGACAGGGTCTTTTAAGGCTAGCGCAGGGGCTGCCTGGGTAGCAGATGTGCGTGATGCACATCTGCTACATCACGTGACCCCCAGCGGGATTAATGCAGGGGAGAAATCGCCGGCCTGTGTGACTCAGTCTGCTGCCTAAGTTCCTAACCTCTCTCAAAACAAGTATGCAAAGGAACAATAATTGTAGTGTTTTGTCCCTTTGCATACTGGGGGTTGTAGTGCTTTGTCTCTTTGCATATTAGAGTCTGTAGAGTCTTGTAATGACATCACTCATTTTACCATAATATGTACGGTGAAACAAAAAAAGTAATATTTGTGGATTCTGTCGTGTTTACAATTACAGTATCAAAAAATTAATGGAGAACAAGGTAGGACTTCTAGAAAAGTAAGCTTCGTTGTACAAACATTTTTTGAAATTATGACAAGTGCTCTTTTTTTTTTTTACTTAAGCCCCTGCCCTTCAAAATGTCTGTGCACGTCCCTGGGTCCGGTGACTGTGGAGGCCAGGTCATCTGGCGCAGCACCCCATCACTCTCCTTCATGGTCAAATAGCCCTTACTTTCAAAGTTTTCCCAATTTTTTGGCTGACTGACTGACCTTCATTTCTTAAAGTAATGATGGCCACTCGTTTTTCTTTACTTAGCTGCTTTTTTCTTGCCATAATGCAAATTCTAACAGTCTATTCAGTAGGACTATCAGCTGTGTATCCACCTGACTTCTCCTCAACGCAACTGATGGTCCCAACCCCATTTATAAGGCAAGGAATCCCACTTATTAAACCTGACAGGGCACACCTGTGAAGTGAAAACCATTTCAGGGGTCTACCTCTTGAAGCTCATCAAGAGAATGCCAAGAGTGTGCAAAGCAGTAATCAAAGCAAAAGGTGGCTACTTTGAAGAACCTAGAATATGACATATTTTCAGTTGTTTCACAGTTAATTCATAGTTTTGATGCCTTCAGTGTGAATCTACAATTTTCATAGTCATGAAAATAAAGAAAACTTTGAATGAGAAGGTGTGTCCAAACTTTTGGTCTGTACCGTATATATATATATATATATATATATTAGTTGAAGTGTAATGTACAGGTATGAACCAGGAAGATTGTTCCTCAAGCAGTTAATAAGTTTATTAATGTGCATTTATTACCCAGGTCAAAAAGAGGTACAGTGGAAGGGGTTATCTAGGAATTGATAATTATGACCTATCCTGCTGAAAAGGCACCCCTGCCGAAAAGCTGTTTCAGGAAACTGCCATGCTCACAAGAGCTCTGGTGAGCGCTGTGGACTCCCGGCAGTTTACCAAGTACAGCGGCAAACATTGTATAATGGCTGTGCCTGGTATTGCAGCTCAGCCCTATTGATTTGAATGGGGTTTAGCTGCAACTGGGCCATGTGACAAATGCACGGTGACCTCACATGGCCTAGGAAAAGGCTGCAATGCTCATGGAGTCCCAGCCTCTTCTAAGAGCTGATCAGCGTAGGTCCTGGGTGATGGGCACCCACTAATATTGATGAACTACCCATAGTTCATTCATATAAATTCTTGGATAACCCCATTAAGTAGCAAAGAGAGACTTGGGTCAAAAAGAGGTAAAGTCCCTCAAAAAGGATACTTGGGAGGCATTCTATTAGTGACTGACAGCTTTCTATGCATACACACATACAGAGAATGGTATCAATCACTGATAGGACGTCCCCCGTGTACAACGGAACTCAGAAATAGCAAAGATTTAAGCAGGAGGCTAATCATATCTTCACTTGCTCTCTTAAATAACAGTGAACACTTTTTGTCAGGAAATTACCTAGTTGTGATCCAGTGGGTGGCTATTTAAGAATAGTAGATATGCCAACCAGCTAAGCTCCGGCTGGTCAAGCTATCAATGAGACTGGACTTCAGGTCAATCAGATTTCTAATCCTAGAGCTAGATGGGAGAATTAAGCCTTGTGATCACTGCTGTCCTTCCCTGTGACTTTGTATCCTGGTTCCTGTGCATTTTGCTACTCATTACTACTACATTTGAACTCCTGGTAATCTGACTGTGGTTTGTTTTCTGGATTAACGTCTTCTGATCTGGCTTCTACTGATTCTTCTGGTATCCTGACTGTAGCTTGTATCTGGATTTTCTTATTGTCTGAAGAATTTTCTTCTACTGCTTTTCCTGGTATCCTGACTGTGGCTTGTTTTCTGGATTTACCCCTTGTCTGCTGAATTGGCTTTTACTGATTCTCCTGGTATTCTGAATGAGGTCAGTTTCTGGATTAACCCCCATACAATGTTTTGGCGCTATCTGTCTCTACTGGCTTTGACTATGCTTGCTTACTAGAGTAACTCTGTTTAAAGATAGGTTTGCGTACTTATGCCTGAAAATACTATTTACTGCCTGACAAGAACACTAAAAATTGTTAATTTATTCGGAGAATGTTAAAATGTAGTGGCTACCAGCCAACAATACAATTCAGGCTAGGTGCAGTGGGGTAGTGGACTGTTGGTATAATGATCCAGCCACTAACTCCACTCGTACCAATAATGAATCTGTGGGCAGTATTGGAAATGTAATGTATCCTCCACAAAGATAACTGCTCACAGTGTGGATACACTATATGTATTTAGTGTGTATCATAAGTATAAAGGTCAGTTAGAGCTAATGGCAGCACTCACAAAGTGAGGAGGTGATTGCTTTAGTATGCGTTTGTAGCCATCAATTATAACCCTATACAGCTGTCAGGCTCTGAGACCTAGTATTGTGATCTATTTTGTATAATCCCTGTCTAATGTAGCTTCCACTCGATGCGTTTCTATGCTGACCAGTAGGGGCAGTCTGTCATCAGGAGCAGAGTGACTTAACTCCCATTGCGTCTCGCCTATATACTTTAGCGTGACTGCATATGGGAGAAACAGGGAATGGTGCTGCACGCTGGAGGAGCCACACGTGCAGCTTGGTAATCGCACAGCCTCCGGCTCTATGACAGCCGTAGTCGCGGCGGCCGCCGAGAGCACTCTTTACATAGATGGGGCCACTCCCACTAGGCTGAACTGCAGGCGGCAGGAATTGGACGAGGCAGAATAAGACCTCCCCTCATGCCGTCCTTCATATTGTGCATAGCGCTGACGTGGGTGACAGTTAATTGGCTGTAATAGCTACTTGGAACCCAGAGATATAAATCCTGTCTGCGGATTATGGACTAAACAGAGTTACTCCATTACTTTTGCACACATTATGGCAGGCTTCTTGTCAGGAGATCTTGATCCAGAAAAGTGACTGGGCAACCCAAAGGAAGTTTTCTCAGACAAAGATTTACCAGCACAGACTAAAACACCTAGCATTTCAGCGGCATTCAGGAATCTCACCAGGGTCTACAAAAATCAGGTACGATCTTGGTGGGAGGTGCAAACCTTAGAGACGTATTTGAAAAATAAAATAGTCCCACGTGGTTTGAGGAATCCTGTTTTACCTAACATATGCCTGAGATCAGAATCATTCATTAAAAAGTGGGAAAAAGAGTCAGTGGAGGGTACTCTACGTCTAATGAAATTGCTCCTGGAAGAGGAAAAAGAACTTCTAGCGAAGAATACATCTGAATTACAGGAGTGCATTGAAATTGCTAAAAATTTCTCTGCAGCAACTAACTTTGAGAAAAGAGAGCTATTACTGCAGCAGTCAATAGAAAGATTCACAGGCTTCCTCAGGGAGCGCAAGCACTTTCAGTTTGTTGGGGATACTAGGGACTTTAAGGAGGGGAAAATATTTGATTTAATTAAAACTGGCCAAAAAACAACGGTGGATAGTGATAGAGAACAATCATCCTCGGAATACAACACTGAGTCAGAAAGTCAGAGCACATCTACAGTACCCAGAGGCGGGGGGAGGGGCCGTTACCGCACTCATGGCCGTGGCCGAGGCGCAAGTGATAGAAGTGACAGGGGGGGGGGGGGTTTACGGACAGTACTCCCCACTTCAGACTACCAACTGCGAAGGAGGAGAGACAAATAGGGATCGATAATACAACTGACAAATTACAAATCATCAACATCTCTAAATGTCCCCTCAATAAAGTGGAAATGGAAATACTATATAAAGGCCTCTCTTTTGTCCCAGACTGCCGCTTTAACCCCTTCCATTGGGTTAAAGATATTAACCTGTTCATTAGAAAGCTCAAATGGAAGAAATTCTTCCTACAAAATGACAGTCAACAGTGTCACAGACTAGGTATTGAACCTGAAGATTTACAGGATGTCAGAGTACTAGCCGGTCTGTTGGAAGAAGAGGAAAAACATCTTGGCCAGGGCCCATTTACTAATTTGAGGCTACAATCACGTAAAAGACCCCCATAAGTGACTATTCCCCACTAGATGCGTTTCTTACAGTCATTACGGATAAACTGAAATCTCTCAGTTTACATACATCTTCATCATCCAATCTCACAATGGAAGAACTTGTGGCTCTTGAAACCATACAAAAAGATTCCACTATAGTGATCAAACCCTCGGATAAGGGGGGTAACGTTGTGATTTTGGATGTGGATAAATATGAAGACATGTGTTCACGCATTCTAAATGACAGTTCATGTTACAGGCGTCTGGACCATAATCCTATGGATTTATTTAAACTTAAACTTAAGCACATCCTAATAAAGGCTGAGCAATGTCACCTTATTGATAAGACAGAATTCTCTTTCCTGCTACCTGAATGTCCGGTGATAGCTGCTTTTTACAATGTGCCAAAAATCCACAAAGGGCTTAGTCCCCTAAAAGGCAGGCCCATAGTGTCAGGGGTAGGGAGTCTCACTGAGAAAATCTGTATGTACAAGGACGAAATTTTTAGACCTTTTGTACTTAACCTGTTAGGGACATATGACGTACCGGTACGGCATGATGTCCCGGTACTTAAGGAAACATGACGTACCGGTACGTCATGTGTAGTTACGATCACGGTCGCGCGGCCGGCGGTGATCGTAACCCTGTGCCTGCTGAAATCAATCAGCAGGCACCATGGTACAATGCCCAGGGGGATACTGTGATCCCCCCGTGTCGGCTATCGCGGCAAACCGCAGGTCAATTCAGACCTGTGGTTTGCAGCGTTTCCGGGTTATTCGGGTCTCTGATGACCCAATAACCCAGAAAGGATGGTGATGATCGGTGGTGTGATAATACACCACCAATCACCGTCCTGCGATCCTGAGAGGTGGCGGTCACGCCACCTCTCAGGATCGCTTCTGATTGGCTGGCAGGGAGGCTGGGCGGGCGGAGCGGCAAATTTGAATTGCCGGAGCTCCTCTCCCCACTCATTCCGGTTCATGGAGAGGGAGAGAACGAAGCTCCGGCTGTGCTGCGCAGAAAAAGTTAGTTTTTGTGCCATCAGTAGTCTGTAGGGAGAGGTAGGGATAGGCGATTTCGGCAGGGATAGTGAGGGATAGATATGGGGAAAAAGTGCATTTTTTCTAAAGCACTTTTAGCACCTTGATCGGGTGTCTGGGGTCCACAGCACTTTGCTGTGTGACCCTAGACCCCCCCAGGGGTGCTGCAGCTTGCCCCCTTCCCCGTTCCGCAACACTTTTTTTGGGGAGGACGTTTTTTTTTTTTTTTTTTATGCGCTGAGTGTGGCCGGCACTTTTCGCGTCCAGCCACTGTTAGCGCATCGCCCAACCCACCTCACAGCGCTTTTTTTTTTACACTTTAAAAAAAAAATTGTTAGTTTTTCTTTATCTCTTAATTTTTTTAGCTGTAGGGCAAAGTTCGCGAACACCCATGCCCCCACTGAATAAAGATTTACACGCACGCACACACACTCCCCTATGGCCCACCGGACGTTCTCGGCCGAGGAGGCATAAGCCCTGCTTGCCTCCGAGTCCGAGAGCCCCAGTGAGGACGAGGGTGACCCCACTTTCCTGTTGTCATCTGTGTCCTCATCATCTATCGATGATGATGAACCCCCAAGGCGGCGGAGACGCCGCCAGGCGAATCAAGGGCATCTCCATGCCAGGGACCCTGTGGCCCACACTAATACGAGCAGCTCTGGGGCTCGTACTAGTTTTCCAGCCCACCAGATAAGTCCACCTGAGCCCTCTGCCGGTGAACTTTGAGCCCGCGATTCCTGATTTTGTAGGCCAACCAGGAATCCAGATTTCCATAGTGGGCTTCACTGAATACGACTACTTTAGTCTTTTTTTCAGCGACCACTTTGTAAATCTGATGGTGGGGCAAAAGAACCTGTACGCCCCAACAGTTCGTTGCTCAAAACCCGGGCTCCCTTATGGCTAGGGCCGGTGGCTGGACTTCGTCCAGTGCAGCCGAGATGAGGACATTTTAGGGTCTCGTGCTGCACATGGGCCTAGTCAAAAAACCCAGTGTCAGGCAGTACTAGAGTGGGGACATCCTCTACCAGACGCCAATCTACAGTATGGCCATGACACGTACCCGGTTTGAGGCCATCCGGAAATGACTGCATTATGCAGATAATGCAGCATGTCCCCCCCAAGGTGATCCTGCTTATGACCACCTGTACAAAATTAGGCTGGTCATCAATCACTTTGGGGCCAAATTTGTGGAGGCCTATGTACCTGGAAGGGAGATCGCGGTTGATGAGTCTCTCATTGCTTTCAAGGGGATCGTCCCTGGCGAACACTTTCCAGGTGTGGTCCCCCATACTGGAAAGAAGGGACGGACCCAAAAAAGGGGCAGAGTGTGTCAGAGGAGGGGAATACGAAAGGACGCCACCACATGGACACATGCCCCGATCTTCTGGGCCTCTGCATTATTGGTTGCTTCAGGGAGTACCACACTTCCATGGAGTACTAAATTTATAATTCCCTTCCCCAATTTAGCCACTGACTATCAAAAAAAACTATGGTTCTCAGACTTGAGAAAATGATACTTAGTAAAAAAAAAAAAAAAGGAGACATATTAGGTATCGCCGCGTCCATAAGAATCACCTCTATAAAAATACCCCATGACCTAACCCCCCACTTTAACACTGTAAAAAAAAAATAATACGGTGCAAAAAAAGGTATTTTTTTGTCACCTTACATAACAAAAAGTGTAATAGCAAGCGATCAAAAAGTCATATAGCCCCCAAAATAGTGCCAATAAAACCGTCCCCTCATCCCACAAAAAATACGCAAAAAAAAAACTGACTCAGACTATGGAGATACTAAAATGTTTTTTTTTTTGTTTATAGAAGGATAATATACGGTAAAACCTAAATAAATGCAAAAAAGTAGACATTTTAGGTATTGCCACGTCCGTAAGAATCTCCTCTATAAAAATACCCCATGACCTAACCCCCCAGATTAACACGGTCCAAAAAAATAATTTAAAAAACAGTGCCAAAACAGCTATTTTTGGAACATTTTCCATTTTAATCTATTTTTTCCGGCAACAAAGCAACGGTTAACAACCAAACAAAACCTAATATTTATGACCCTGATTCTGAAGTTTACAGAAACGCCCCATATGTGGTCATAAACTGCTGTATGACCAAACGGCAGGGGGCAGAAGAAAAGAAACGACATATGGTTTCTGGAAGGCACATTTTGATGACCTTTTTTTTTTACACCATGTCCCATTCGAAGCCCCCCTGATGCACCCCTAGAGTAGAAACTCCATATAAATAACTCCATCTAAGAAACTACACCCCTCAAGGTATGCAAAACTGATTTTACAAACTTTATTTACCCTTTAGGTGTTCCTCAACAGTTTAGGGCAAATGGAGATAAAATTTCAGAATTTCTATTTTTGGTAACCTTACCTAAAAAAAAATGTAATATAGAGCAACTAAAAATCATATATACCCTTAAAATAGTCCCAACAAAACTGCCACCTTATCCCGTAGTTTCCAAAATGGGGTCACTTTTAGGGAGTTTCTACTGTAGGGGTGCATCAGGGGGGCTTCAAATGGGACATGGTGTAAATAAACCAGTCCATCAAAATCTGCCTTCCAAAAACCAAACGGCGCTCCTTTCCCTCTACGCCCTGCCGTGTGGCCGTACAGTAGTGTACAACCACATATGGGGTGTTTCTGGGCAATAAATATAGAGTTTAGTTTGGCTGTTAACCCTTGCTTTGTTAGTGGAAAAAATGGATTAAAATGTAAATTTGGCAAAAAATTGAAATTCTGAAATTTCATCTTCATTTGCCAATAACTCTTGTGGAGCACCTAAAGGGTTAATGATGTTTTGAATACCTTGAGGGGTGTAGTTTCTAGATTGGGGTAATTTTTGGGTGGTTTCTATTATGTAAACCTCACAAAGTGACTTCAGACCTGAACTGGTCCCTAAAAATTGGGTTTTCGAAAATTTCTGAAAAATGTCAAGATTTGCTTCTAAATAGAGATGGCCTTGCGGTTCGCCCGAACATGCGAACATATGGAGAAATTCGCGCCTGCCATATTTTTTTACATTATGAAGAACTTTGACCCATGACACATACATCAGGTTGTACAGGACAGCCAATTGAGATATTTCAGCACATGGACATACCCCATGCTTTTTGCTTAGCTTTAATAATTAAATTTATTTTCATTTTGAGGGATATCTTTTCCATTCACACGTCCGCAAAATGGGTCCGCATCCGTTCCGCAATTTTGCAAACCCATTCATTTTCAATGGGGCCAGAATGTGCTGTCCATATCTGCATTTGCGGATCCACATCCGCATTTGCGGATCCGCACTTCCGCATCTGTGCTTCCGTTTCCGGAAAAAAATAGAACATGTCCTATTCTTGTCCGCAATAGCAGACAAGATTAGGCATTTTCTATTATAGTGCCGGCGATGTGCGTTCCACAAATTGCGGAATGCACATTGCCAGTGTCCGTGTTTTGCGGATCCGCAAAACACTTACGGACGTGTGAATGGACCCTCATAGTAAAATTATTAAAAGTTACTTTTTATCTTTATGTATATTCTAATGGATTGCCTTCCTTGTACAATGTTATAATATATACTCACCTAAAGAATTATTAGGAACACCATACTAATACGGTGTTGGACCCCCTTTTGCCTTCAGAACTGCCTTAATTCTACGTGGCATTAATTCAACAAGGTGCTGATAGTATTCTTTAGAAATGTTGGCCCATATTGATAGGATAGCATCTTGCAGTTGATGGAGATTTGAGGGATGCACATCCAGGGCACGAAGCTCCCGTTCCACCACATCCCAAAGATGCTCTATTGGGTTGAGATCTGGTGACTGTGGGGGCCATTTTAGTACAGTGAACTCATTGTCATGTTCAAGAAACCAATTTGAAATGATTCGAGCTTTGTGACATGGTGCATTATCCTGCTGGAAGTAGCCATCAGAGGATGGATACATGTTCTCATTCTGTTTACGCCAAATTCGGACTCTACCATTTGAATGTCTCAACAGAAATCGAGACTCATCAGACCAGGCAACATTTTTCCAGTCTTCACTCTTCAACAGTCCAATTTTGGTGAGCTCGTGCAAATTGTAGCCTCTTTTTCCTATTTGTAGTGGAGATGAGTGGTACCCGGTGGGGTCTTCTGCTGTTGTAGCCCATCCGCCTCAAGGTTGTGCGTGTTGTGGCTTCACAAATGCTTTGCTGCATACCTCGGTTGTAACGAGTGGTTATTTCAGTCAACGTTGCTCTTCTATAAGCTTAAATAAGTCGGCCCATTCTCCTCTGACCTCTAGCATCCACAAGGCATTTTTGCCGACAGGACTGCCGCATACTGGATGTTTTTCCCTTTTCACACCATTCTTTGTAAACCCTAGAAATTGTTGTGCGTGAAAATCCCAGTAACTGAGCAGATTGTGAAATACTCAGACCGGCCCATCTGGCACCAACAACCATGCCACGCTCAAAATTGCTTAAATCACCTTTCTTTCCCATTCTGACATTCAGTTTGGAGTTCAGGAGATTAGGAGATTGTCTTGACCAGGACCACCCCCCTAAATGCATTGAAGCAACTGCCATGTGATTGGTTGACTAGATAATTGCATTAATAAGAAATAGAATAGGTGTTCCTAATAATTCTTTAGGCGAGTGTACTTTCTATGTTAGAAAATATATTATAGTGCATTTGTATTGTGCGGCAGTTGTGTGTGCGGTTCTGCTGCGATACTGCAGGTATTTAGAGGGACAAGCATTATTGGAACAAATAATTTCTACTGGTGTGATATATCAGTCGCCCCACAAAAAAACTGTGTGTTATATACCAATATACTTTCTGTATAGTGCATTTGGGTACTGTATAGTGCATTTGCGCATACGCGAAAATTATATTGCCGATATTTCACATTGAAAAAAATAATGAATGGAGATAGCAAATTCGAATAATACATCTGGTATGTCAGTGTCCATGTTGTGGGACTTCTAAACTTAAACTTCTAAGCCTTGTAACATCCCCAAAAAATTTAATATCATTCCCAAAATGATCCAAACATGAAGTAGACATATGGGGAATGTAAAGTAATAACTATTTTTGGAGGTATTACTATGTATTATAGAAGTAGAGAAATTGAAACTTGGAAATTTGCAATTTTTTATTTTTTTTTGTAAATTTGGTATTTTTTTATAAATAAAAATTCATTTTGTTGACTTTGTTTTACCAGTGTCATGAAGTAGAATATGTGACGAAAAAACTCAGAATGGCCTGGATAAGTCAAAGCGTTTTAAAGTTATCAGCACTTAAAGTGAAACTGGTCAGATTTGCAAAAAATGGCCAAGTCCTTAAGGTGAAATAGGGCTGAGTCCTTAAGGGGTTAAGTGCGGTAACTGTATAGCTTGCAAAGCGATCAAGAAAGGCAATGCTGTCAGATGTACTGTTACAGGACGCACGTATAACATCAGATCCTTCATAAATTGTAGGACAGATGGTGTCGTATATGTAGCCACATGTATTTGCCTCAAGCAATATGTGGGCAAAACTAAAAGAGGGTTCCGGAGGCGTATAGGGGAACATCTTTCCAACATTAGCAAACAGGACGATACACCAATCGCGCAACATATCATGGAATGTCATCCGGGAGTGAACAATTGCATCACATTTCAAGGCATCGAACAAGTGAGGGGTTCCCCCAGAGGGGGTGATGTGGACAATCTACTGTTGCGTAAAGAAGCGCAGTGGACCTTCACATTACAGACACTCAAACCAAGTGGCTTGAATGACTTTATTTCATATACCAGTTTAATCTAATTTAGATATAAAAACTGCTGCACATTAGCGGCAGCCAGGTATAATATATAAATCATGCCGCATCTATGCCAAAACAATATGATGCATTATATCATATCATTTCCCTTTAGGGGAGACTGAATTAAACTTTTCATAAATTTAGCCTGTAATCCGCAGACAGGATTTATATCTCTGGGGGACGGCATGAGGGGAGGTCTTAATCTGCTTCGTCCAATTCCTGCCGCCTGCAGCTCCGCCTAGTGGGAGTGGCCCCATCTAGTAAAGAGTGCTCTCGGCGGCCGCGACTACGGCTGTATATAGGCGAGACGCAATGGGAGTTAAGTCACTCTGCTCCTGATGACAGACTGCCCCTACTGGTCAGCATAGAAACGCATTGAGTGGACGCTACATTAGGCAGGGATTATGCACAATAGAGCACAATACTAGGTCTCAGAGCCTGACAGCTGTATAGGGGTATAATTGATGGCTACAAACGCATACTAAAGCAATCACCTTCTCACTTTGTTAGTGCTGCCATTAGCTCTAACTGACCTCTATACTTATGATACACACTAAATACATATAGTGTATCCACACTGTGAGCAGTTATCTTTGTGGAGGTTACATTGACTTTCCAATACTGCACACAGATTCATTATTGGTACGAGTGGAGTTAGTGGCTGGATCATTATACCAACAGTCCACTACCCCACTGCACCTAGCCTGAATTGTATTGTTGGCGGGTAGCCACTACATTTTCACATTCTCAGAATAAATTAACAGTTTTAAGCGGTCTATGCTTGCTTACTACTCTTTGCACCCTGGTCATTCTGGTAAGTTTGCTTCTAGAGATCTGGTATCAGTTTTACGTTACCTTAACCCGTTGATGTAACTTGGGTCCCTAGCAACCAAATCCATTCCAGTTTGTTGTGGGTTATGGTGAATAGCTAGCCTTAGCTTTCTACCAACTGGAATGGTTAAGGAAGACTGGTAGCGTTTCTGGTTCCGGACACCAACTTAAGTTTTTCTGACACTTTTAAGTCTGTTTTAAGGAACAAGGAGAAACTGAGTGAACCTGAGCCCCAAGCACCAGCAACTTTAAAGTACCTGGACACCAACAAGCATCAGGACTCCCCATAGCTACCATGCATAAAGCTTAGAGCAGAGCCACTATAGATATTTTTGCATTTTATCTATTAACATTTCTTATATCTAATTCATTATAGGGGTTCTCCAGCTCTTTTTTTGTTTTTTGTATTTAAACCCCGCTTTCTATACCGATGGAAAAAACATATTACCTGCTGCCTACTGCTCTGTTCCAGTCCCCTGGCAACTTGTCTCAATGGATTTCCAGTCCCATTTATAAACGTCTGGATGAATGGGGTCACATGCACTGCCAGCCAATGACTAGCCTCGGCTATGACCCCAACCAGACAGAAGTTTACAGATGCAGAGAAGACAACCAGTGAAAGTTGCCAGGGAGCTCAAACAGAAATGGAGGGAGCAGGTATGTATTTTTTTTCATAGGTACAGCAGGCTGGGGTGGAAATTTAAAAAAGAAAGAAATGTGTTCAGAATAGGGCAGAATATCTATATTCTAAGTTTGTTAATTATTTTAAATTTGCATTGTCATTTGTAAACTCTGACTCCATACTCGTTATACGGGTATCTGATTTTTTTAAATCAAAATTAAACTGAAAATACTGTTAACTTTATGCTTCACCAAGAAAATGTTTACTTGAATGAAAGCCTTTGGGAATTTCTTAAAATACAAACTTAAACATTTTCAAGAGCTTCAGCAATTGTTTTAAAATATTCACTACTGTGGTCCCTAGGGATGCATTTTGAGCTCTTTTTAGATAGCATCGCTTTTTCCAAAGAAACTCTTCCAATTTTAAGATAACATGGTCTTCATCCTGCTGGACCCATCACAATGCAAGGGTGAAATCTATGAACACAAAGACGAACATCAGCTGACAGCTTCAATCGATCGTAAAAGGTTTTTAAAAGATTTATATCTCAAACTGAAGTAACATTTGGGGAGATAAAGCACACATTTACCCCTTCACTTCAGGAGCACTGATTCCATTTAACACATGATTGAACATAATACCACTATCACAAAATACTGTATATAGACTTCCTGTTTAACAGTCTACCAAGTGCCGTATGTCTATAATTTAAAAGAAATAGGATCCAACTCATTGTGTTGTAACTAAATTGTGCAACAGTGAGATCCATATTTAGAATTGGTGTTAGTATAGGATTTGCCAATCAATTCTAGACAACGATAAGGGGATAGTATTGAGATAGGTGTTTTCTATTCCAGTCTTAATAGCAAACCAAACTGGCATATGCTGTTTAAAGAGGTTCTCCAGGAATAGAGTTGAGCGGACACCTGGATGTTCGGGTTCGACGGGTTCGGCCGCAATTCACAAAAAAGTTTGAGTTCGGGACCCGAACTTGACCCGAACTTGACCCCGAACCCCATTGAAGTCAATGGGGACCCGAACTTTTGAGCACTAAAATGGCTCTAAAAAAAGTCATGGAAAGGGCTAGAGGGCTGCAAATGGCAGCAAAATGTGGTTAAGAGCATGGCAAGTGTTCTGCAAACAAATGTGGATAGGGAAATTATTTCAAATAACATAAAATACATACAAATAAAAATTAAGAATCTTGATCTAGGAGGACAAGGTCCATATGGAGTAGGAGGTTGAAGAGGCGGTGGATGTGGCGGTGTAGGTGGAAGCGGCAGTGGAGGAGGCGGTACCCAACACTGGTTTTTGTATTTTATTTTATTATTATTATTTATTTATTTTTTTTCTAATTTGGGTAGACCCCCAAACATTGGGAAATATAACCTGTGATAACCCTCTCCATCCGTGCCAAACAAACGCAAAATACACTCGCTGCAGGGCAGGCCAGCACCTCCAAGGTGTAAAGGGCAAGCTCAGGCCATGTGCCCAAGTAGGAGACCCAGAAGTTGAAGGGGGCAGACCCATCAGTCAGTACGTGTAGGCGTGTGCACACATACTGCTCCACCATGTCGCATGTCCCCGTGATGTCCACGATCCAATTGGATATCTTCTCTATCAACTTTCGATGTTCTTTTCTGCGCCTACCATGTTGATCACAGCGAATCAGGGTTCCACACCGGAGAGGGAGCATGAGAAAGGGATACCACATCCAAGGGAAGTCAATGGCTGAAATGTGATTGAGCGGAAATGTGGGACAAGTTGTTAAAGCGGAAGGATCGAATGAAAGGAGGGGGGGGGGGCGTCAATTAAAGACGAATTTTAGAAATTTAAGTCCCTGTCACCTATGCAGAGCAGGGGTTTTTCATCGGCAAAAATGGGTTAATGTCACCCACTAATGGAACAGACGATTTTAAAAATTTCGGTCCCTGTCAACTATGCAGAGCAGGGGTTTGCATACGGCAAAATTGGTAAAATGTCACCTGACAATGTAACAGACAATTTTTTAAAATTTAGGTCCCTGTCACCAATGCAGAGCAGGGGTTTATTCATGGCAAAAATGATAAAATGTCACCTAAGAATGTAACAGACAATATTTTGCACCCTGCTCCCTCTTTTGCTGTGCTGGTGCCTCTGTGCGACGACCCCCTCTTCCTCCGAACTAGACAGGTCACTCGCATGACCTTGATTCCATGTGGGGTCTAGTATCTCATCATCCTCCACATTATCTTCCACCCACTCTTTACCCCTGCCCTCCCTGTCGGACTGCAGAAAGCCGCAGCAGTTGGCACCTGTGTTTTGTCATCATCAGAGATGTGCTGCGGTGGTCTTCCAATGTCCTCATCCTGAAACTGTGCACTCAATCTCTTCCACTTCTGGTGCAGGGCTATGTGGATGGCCCATGGAAACCCTGCCAGCAGAGTCATCAAACATAGAAACATAGAAAAATAGAATGTGTCTGGCAGATAAGAACCATTTGGCCCATCTAGTCTGCTCAATATACTGAATACTATGAATAGCCCCTGGCCCTATCTTATATGAAGGATGGTCTTATGCCTATCCCATGCATACTTAAACTCCTTCACTGTATTTGCAGCTACCACTTCTGCAGGAAGGCTATTCCATGCATCCACTACTCTCTCAGTAAAGTAATACCTCCTGATATTACTTTTAAACCTTTGCCCCTCTAATTTAAAACTATGTCCTCTTGTAGCAGTTTTTCTTCTTTAAATATTCTCTCCTCTTTTACCTTGTTGATTCCCTTCCCCATCAAAAAGCAGAAGAGACTGCTCCCCGTGACTAGGGGCTCAGACTGCCTGGATGATTTGCAAGGGGGTGAGGTGAAGGACTGATGGACATGAGCTGCAGGTGCCAACTCTGATCTTTCAGCAGGAGACTGAGTGGGAGACAATGTGAAGGAACTGGAGGCACTGTCAGCCACCCAATCTACTATTGCCTGTACTTGTTCTGGCCTCACCATTCGTAGAGCCGCATTCGGCCCTACCAAATAACGCTGAAGGTTCTGTCGCCTACTCGAACCTGAGGAAGATGTTTCACTTGTGCGTATAGCTGCCACAGATCGACGATGTCCTCTCCCTGCAACAGGAGCTCCACCAGCAGCACCACGATCGGGGCCACGTCCCTTATTTGACGCTCTCCTCATTCTTTGCGTTCACCCACCAAACTAACAGATAGTTTATGTCAGGCGACAATGTAACCGCCTAGTCAACAATTAAATACACTGAGACTAAGGCAGTGCCGGTGTCATAAAGAGGAAAAATTTATTGAAGTCACACAACAGTGGGACAGGCGAATTTTATACAATTTCTTCACGGTCCCAAAATTTTTTAATTTGTCAACCAACAATGTAACTGGAGTATTGACTGGTTGTATTTGACTGTGACAAATGCAGCAAAGGCCCCAAATGTACGGTATTGCCCAAAATTGGTGTTTTTTTAAAACCAGAATATAACAGCAGTATCTAACGCTAGTATTTGACTGTCACAAATGCAACAAAGGCCCCAAATGTATTATCTTGCCCAAAATGGGTAGTTTTTTTTATACCAGAATATAACAGCAATATGTATCACTTGTATTGGACTGCCAGAAATGCAGCAAAGGCCGCAAATTAATTATCTTGCCCAAAATAGGTGTTTTTTTAAGCCCAGTATATAATTGCAGTATTTAAAGCTTGTATGTCACTGTCAGAAATGCAGCAAATGCCCCAAATGTAGGGTCTTGCCAAAAATGGGTGTTTTTTTAAACCCAGAATATAATTGCAGTATTTAAAGCTTGTATTTCACTGTCGCAAATGCAACAAAGGCCGCAAATGTATTATCTTGCCCAAATTGGGTCTTTTTTTTAAAACCAAAATACAGTATAACAGCAGTATCTACCGTATTTATCGGCGTATAACACGCACTTTTTCCCCCTGAAAATAGGGGGCAAATCATGTATGCGTGTTATACGCCGATATTCATTGCGCTGTATGAGCCGGGAGAGAGGAGGGGCTGGAGTCCGTAACTAGGGGCGGGGCCCGGTGCAGTCACTGTACTCTTACACCGGGCCCCGCCGCTCACCAAAGTATTTATAAACGTGAATCCTTATCCTGTTATTAGGCTGCCCTCTCCCATGTTCCCATGTCCCCCCTGTATCCCCATAGCACTTACTTAAGCTTCAATAGCAGGCAGAGCGGACGGCAGCAGTAACGTCACTCACTGACGTTGAGCGCCTGCTCCGCCCCCTTTATGAATGAAGCAGGCGGAGCAGACGCGCGACGTCAGTGAGTGACGTTCCTGCTGCCGTCCGCCCTGCCTGCTATGGAAGCGTGTGAATCGTAAGTGCTGTGGGGATACAGGGGAACATGGGAAAATGGGAGAGGGCAGCTTAATAACAGGATAAGGATTCACGTTTATAAATACTTCGGTGAGCAGAGGCCCGGTGTATTGGGGGACACTGTTATGAGGGGGATCTGTGGATGACATATAGCAGTGTCATCCACAGATCCCCCCCATAACAGTTCCATCCACAGATCCCCCCACCCCATAGCAGTACAATTTGAAATGGACACTGTTATGAGGGGGATCTGTGGATGACATATAGCAGTGTCATCCACAGATCCCCCCCATAACAGTTCCATCCACAGATCCCCCCACCCCATAGCAGTACAATTTGAAATTTAATTATTTTTCCTGAAATTTCCCTTAAAATGAAGGGTGCGTGTTATACGCCAGTGCGTGTTATACGCCGATAAATACGGTAACACTTGTATTGGACTGCCAGAAAGGCAGCAAAGGCCGCAAATTTATTGTCTTGCCCAAAATAGGTGTTTTTTTAAAACCAGTATATAATTGGAGTATTTAAAGCTTGTATTTCACTGTCAGAAATGCAGCAAAGGCCCCAGATGTAGGGTCTTGCCAAAAAATGGGTGTTTTTTTAAACCCAGAATATAACTGCAGTATTAAAAGTTTGTATTTGACTGTCACAAATTCAGCAAAGGACCCACAATGTATTATCTTGCATTAAATTGTTTTTTTTAAACCCAGTATAGAATTGCAGTATTAAAAGCTTGTATTTCACTGTGACAAATGCAGCAAAGGCCCCAGATGTAGGGTCTTGCAAAAAAAGGGTGTTTTTTTAAACCCAGAATATAATTAAAGTATTTAAAGCTTGTATTTCACTGTGATAAATGCAGCAAAGGCCCCAGATGTAGGGTCTCGCAAAAAATGGGTGTTTTTTTAAACCCTGAATATAACTGCAGTATTTAAACCTTGTATTTGACTGTTACAAATGCACATATGCTGTGCTGGTGCACTGAACTTGCACAAAATGGCCTCAGATGCCCACCTAACTAACAGACGGATAAAAGTTATTTTTCTGTTTCACTGGGCTCAGGGTAGGGTAAAAAAAATGGTGCATTGCACCCACAAAACAAATCGCTGTAGATCGCTGAGTTAACAAGCACTTCTGATAACAGATTCTCTCCTATTCTCTCCCTCACAGCAGCAGCATCCTATCCCTACACTAGTAAGAGCAGAGTGACGTGCAGCGATACATGACTCCAGCTTCTATAGAGGATGGGTAACATGCTGCACTGGCCAATCACAGCCATGCCATTAGTAGGCATGGCTGTGATGGCTTTTAAGGGCACACAAGACAAGTGCTTGTTGATTGGCTGCTCTGCAGCCTTTCAAAAAACGCCATTTACTTGCCGAACACCAAACTCGAACCCAAACTTTTACTGTAAAGTTCGGGTTCGGGGTCAAAAAATCCTAAAGTTCGGTATGAACCTGAACTTTACAGTTCGGGTTCGCTCAAACCTATCCAGGAATAAAAATAATCAAAATACTTAATATTATTTTATTATAAATATATTCACAATTACCTTTCATTACTTAGAATGGCTTGTTTTGTCTAGGGAGCAATCATTAGGAGAAATAAAATGGCCGCCGTCCTATTAGTACACACAAAACCTGTCCTAATCACACAGAAGGGCAAGTTACTTCACCACAATGAGCCATAGTGCGGCCTTATCCTCCTCTCTGCTCTCCTTGTTTACAGTCTCCATTACCACAGCAACACATTACCACAGCCTGTTCTGTCTGTCCTCTCTGTACTTCATGTCTCCTCATGAACTAAATTCCCCAGAGATTCAGCTACAGTTCTTATCATATGTATTCAGGATCATAATCCCCGACAAGTAGAGAGAAGGAGGAGGATGAGGCAGCTCTTTACCTCAGTGTTGTAAAGTAACTTGTCTTCATGTGTGATCAGGAGAGGTTTTGTGTGAACTAATGGGTGAGTGGCCATTTTGTTTCCCCTGATTTTCGCTCCCCAGACAAAACGAGCCATTATAAATAAATGAAAGTTATTTGAGAATATATATTTTTTTCCAAAATATTTATTAGAAGAAAAAGTAAAAGTATAACAATTATTATCATACAAATTAATCAACAAAAATATTACTTTTCCCATTTCACCTCTTTTGAACCTTACCCCCCACCCTTGCGATGCGTCTCCTATCCCCTCCATCTACAAGACGGAGATGGGATACTGATGAGGTGGAGGCCAAGAACCATTCGATTAAACTCAAGGCTTCCAATTCCCCCATCCTAATCCATTTCTCCTCAGTATTTCTTTGTTTATATAGGATATTTTCATATCTCTTGATCTTATTAATAGAGTTGAGCGAACACCTGGATGTTCGGGTTCGAGAAGTTCGGCCGAACTTCCCGGAAATGTTCGGGTTCGGGATCCGAACCCGATCCGAACTTCGTCCCGAACCCGAACCCCATTGAAGTCAATGGGGACCCGAACTTTTGGGCACTAAAAAGGCTGTAAAACAGCCCAGGAAAGAGCTAGAGGGCTGCAAAAGGCAGCAACATGTAGGTAAATCCCCTGCAAACAAATGTGGATAGGGAAATGAATTAAAATTTAAATTAAAAAAATAAAAATGAACCAATATCAATTGGATAGAGGTCCCATAGCAGAGAATCTGGCTTCACTTCAGCAGAGAATCAGTCTCTTCATGCCATAGCAAAGAATCTGGCTTCATGTCAGCAGAGAATCAGTCTCTTCATGCCATAGCAGAGAATCTGGCTTCATGTCAGCGCAGAATCTGTATTCATGTCATAGCAGAGAATCAGGCTTCACGTCACCCACCACTGGAACAGGCCACTGTCACACATTTAGGCCCCGGCACCCAGACAGAGGAGAGCGGTCCCGTAACAGAGAATCTGGCCTTATGTCAGCGCAAAATCTGTCTTCATGTCATAGCAGAGAATCAGGCTTCACGTCACCCACCACTGGAACAGGCCACTGTCACACATTTAGGCCCAGGCACCCAGGCAGAAGAGAGAGGTCCCGTAATAGAAAATCTGGCCTTATGTCAGCGCAGAATCTGTATTCATGTCATAGCAGAGAATCAGGCTTCACGTCACCCACCACTGGAACAGGCCACTGTCACACATTTAGGCCCCGGCACCCAGACAGAGGAGAGCGGTCCCGTAACAGAGAATCTGGCCTTATGTCAGCGCAGAATCAGTCTTAATGTCATAGCAGAGAATCAGGCTTCACGTCACCCACCACTGGAACAGGCCACTGACACACATTTAGGCCCCGGCACCCAGACAGAGGAGAGCGGTCCCGTAACAGAGAATCTGGCCTTATGTCAGCCCAGAATCTGTCTTCATGTCATAGCAGAGAATCAGGCTTCACGTCACCCACCACTGGAACAGGCCACTGTCACACATTTAGGCCCAGGCACCCAGGCAGAGAAGAGAGGTCCCGTAACAGAGAATCTGGCCTTATGTCAGCGCAGAATCTGTATTCTTGTCATAGCAGAGAATCAGGCTTCACGTCACCCACCACTGGAACAGGCCACTGTCACACATTTAGGCCCCGGCACCCAGACAGAGGAGAGGTTCATTCAACTTTGGGTTGCCCCGCAATATAATGGTAAAATGAAATTAAAAATAGTATTGAATGAGGAAGTGCCCTGGAGTAGAATAATATATTGTTAAGGGGAGGTAGTTAATATCTAATCTGCACAAGGGATGGACAGGTCCTGTGGGATCCATGCCTGGTTCATTTTTATGAACGTTAGCTTGTCCACATTGGCGGCTGCGTTTGTCTGTAATGACGCCCCCTGCCGTGCTGAATACACGTTCAGACAAAACGCTGGCCGCCGGGCAGGCCAGCACCTCCAAGGCATAAAAGGCTAGCTCTGGCCACCTGGACAATTTGGAGACCCAGAAGTTGAATGGGGCCGAACCATCAGTCAGTACGTGGAGGGGTGTGCACAGGTACTGTTCCACCATGTTAGTGAAATGTTGCCTCCTGCTAACACGTTCCGTATCAGGTGGTGGTGCACTTAGCTGTGGCGTGTTGACAAAACCTTTCCACATCTCTGCCATGCTAACCCTGCCCTCAGAGGAGCTGGGCGTGACACAGCTGTGTTGGCGACCTCTTGCTCCTCCTCTGCCTTCGCCTTGGGCTTCCACTGGTTCCCCTGTGACATTTGGGAATGCTCTCAGTAGCGCGTCTACCAACGTGCGCTTGTACTCGCGCATCTTCCTATCACGCTCCAGTGTAGGAAGTAAGGTGGGCACATTGTCTTTGTACCGGGGATCCAGCAGGGTGGCAACCCAGTAGTCCGCACACGTTAAAATGTGGGCAACTCTGCTGTCGTTGCGCAGGCACTGCAGCATGTAGTCGCTCATGTGTGCCAGGCTGCCCAGAGGTAAGGACAAGCTGTCCTCTGTGGGAGGCGTATCGTCATCGTCCTGTGTTTCCCCCCAGCCACGCACCAGTGATGGGCCCGAGCTGCTTTGGGTGCCACCCCGCTGTGAACATGCTTCATCCTCATCCTTCTCCACCTCCTCCTCATCCTCGTCCTCCTCGTCCTCCAGTAGTGGGCCCTGTCTGGCCACATTTGTACCTGGCCTCTGGTGTTGCAAAAAACCTCCCTCTGAGTCACTTCGAAGAGACTGGCCTGAAAGTGCTAAAAATGACCCCTCTTCCTCCTCTTCCTCCTGGGCCACCTCCTCTTCCATCATCGCCCTAAGTGTTTTCTCAAGGAGACATAGAAGCGGTATTGTAACGCTGATAACGGCGTCATCGCCACTGGCCATGTTGGTGGAGTACTCGAAACAGCGCAACAGGGCACACAGGTCTCGCATGGAGGCCCAGTCATTGGTGGTGAAGTGGGTCTGATCCACAGTGCGACTGACCCGTGCGTGCTGCAGCTGAAACTCCACTATGGCCTGCTGCTGCTCGCACAGTCTGTCCAGCATATGCAAGGTGGAGTTCCACCTGGTGGGCACGTCGCATATGAGGCGGTGAGCGGGAAGGCCGAAGTTACTCTGTAGCGCAGACAGGCGCGCAGCGGCAGGGTGTGAACGCCGGAAGCGCGAACAGACGGCCCGCACTTTATGCAGCAGCTCTGACATGTTGGGGTAGTTGCGAATGAACTTCTGCACCACCAAATTCAGCACATGCGCCAGGCAAGGGATGTGCTTCAAACCGGCTAGTCCCAGAGCTGCAACGAGATTTCGCCCATTATCGCACACCACCAGGCCGGGCTTGAGGCTCACCGGCAGCAACCACTCGTCGGTCTGTTGTTCTATACCCCGCCACAACTCCTGTGCGGTGTGGGGCCTGTCTCTTAAACATATGAGTTTCAGAATGGCCTGCTGACGTTTACCCCGGGCTGTGCTGAAGTTGGTGGTGAAGGTGTGTGGCTGACTGGATGAGCAGGTGGAAGAAGAGGAGGAGGAAGCTGAGTAGGAGGAGGAGGAGACAGGAGGCAAAGAATGTTGCCCTGCGATCCTTGGCGGCGGAAGGACGTGCGCCAAACAGCTCTCCGCCTGGGGCCCAGCCGCCACTACATTTACCCAGTGTGCAGTTAGGGAGATATAGCGTCCCTGGCCGTGCTTACTGGTCCACGTATCTGTGGTTAGGTGGACCTTGCCACAGATGGCGTTGCGCAGTGCACACTTGATTTTATCGGACACTTGTTTGTGCGGGGAAGGCACGGCTCTCTTGGAGAAGTAGTGGCGGCTGGGAACAACATACTGTGGGACAGCAAGTGACATGAGCTGTTTGAAGCTGTGTGTGTCCACCAGCCTAAATGACAGCATTTCATAGGCCAGTAGTTTAGAAATGCTGGCATTCAGGGCCAGGGATCGAGGGTGGCTAGGTGGGAATTTACGCTTTCTCTCAAATGTTTGTGAGATGGAGAGCTGAACGCTGCCGTGTGACATGGTTGAGATGCTTGGTGACGCAGGTGGTGGTGTTGGTGGTACATCCCATGTTTGCTGGGCGGCAGGTGCCAACGTTCCTCCAGAGGCGGAGGAAGAGGCCGAGGCGGCGGCAGCAGCAGCAGAAGAGGCCGAGGCGGCGGCAGCAGCAGAAGAGGCCGAGGCGGCAGCAGCAGAAGAGGTAGCAGGGGGAGCCTGAGTGACTTCCTTGTTTTTAAGGTGTTTAATCCACTGCAGTTCATGCTTTGCATGCAGGTGCCTGGTCATGCAGGTTGTGCTAAGGTTCAGAACGTTAATGCCTCGCTTCAGGCTCTGATGGCACAGCGTGCAAACCACTCGGGTCTTGTCGTCAGCACATTGTTTGAAGAAGTGCCATGCCAGGGAACTCCTTGAAGCTGCCTTTGGGGTGCTCGGTCCCAGATGGCGGCGGTCAGTAGCAGGCGGAGTCTCTTGGCGGCGGGTGTTCTGATTTTGCCCACTGCTCCCTATTTTGCTACGCTGTTGGCTCGGTCTCACCACTGCCTCTTCCTCCGAACTGTGAAAGTCAGTGGCACGACCTTCATTCCATGTGGGGTCTAGGACCTCATCGTCCCCTGCATCGTCTTCCACCCAGTCTTGATCCCTGACCTCCTGTTCAGTCTGCACACTGCAGAAAGACGCAGCAGTTGGCACCTGTGTTTCGTCATCCTCAGAGACGTGCTAAGGTGGTATTCCCATGTCCTCATCATCAGGAAAAATAAGTGGTTGTGCGTTAGTGCATTCTATCTCTTCCACCCCTGGGGAAGGGCTAGGTGGATGCCCTTGGGAAACCCTGGCAGCAGAGTCTTCAAACAGCATAAGAGACTGCTGCATAACTTGAGGCTCAGACAGTTTCCCTGATGTGCATGGGGGTGATGTGACAGACCGATGGGCTTGGTTTTCATGCGCCATCTGTGCGCTTTCTGCAGAAGACTGGGTGGGAGATAATGTGAACGTGCTGGATCCACTGTCGGCCACCCAATTGACTAATGCCTGTACCTGCTCAGGCCTTACCATCCTTAGAACGGCATTGGGCCCCACCAAATATTGCTGTAAATTCTGCTGGCTACTGGGACCTGAGGTAGTTGGTTCACTAGGACGTGTGGCTGTGGCAGAACGGCCACGTCCTCTCCCAGCACCAGAGGGTCCACTAACACCACCACGACCATGTCCACGTCCGCGTCCGCGTCCCTTATTAGATGTTTTCCTCATTGTTCCCGTTCACCACAATTTTGAGAATGGCAAATTTGGGAATGCTTTTTCAACCCAGAACAAAAAGTCTGCTTTTACGGTCACTACAAATAACTTGACCAGCTAAAACAGTGCAGATTTGGTTGAATAGAGATGTAAGACCTGTTTTTTTTTGCACTGTGTGACAGGTATAGGTTTAATCACAGAATCACACTTCTATCAGCACGCTAGCGTGTGTCTTAGGTTTTTCTGAATGACACTATCAATACCTTCAATGTAAGATTTTCTTTTTGGGATAGATTTCAAGTAGGCCTCAAATACCAGAAACTAGTTATTTTGAGAATGGCAAATTTGGGAATGCTTTTTCAACCCAGAACAAAAAGTCTGCTTTTACGGTCACTACAAATAACTTGACCAGCTAAAACAGTGCAGATTTGGTTGAATAGAGATGTGAGACGTGTTTTTTTTTGCGCTGTGTGACAGGTATAGGTTTAATCACAGAATCACACTTCTATCAGCACGCTAGCGTGTGTCTTAGGTTTTTCTGAATGACACTATCAATACCTTCAATGTAAGATTTTCTTTTTGGGATAGATTTCAAGTAGGCCTCAAATACCAGAAACTAGTTATTTTGAGAATGGCAAATTTGGGAATGCTTTTTCAACCCAGAAAAAAAAGTGTGCTTTTACGGTCAATACAAATAACTTGACCAGCTAAAACAGTACAGATTTGGTTGAATAGAAATGTCAGGTCTATTTTT
This sequence comes from Bufo bufo, assembly GCF_905171765.1. Classification (NCBI taxonomy): domain Eukaryota; kingdom Metazoa; phylum Chordata; class Amphibia; order Anura; family Bufonidae; genus Bufo; species Bufo bufo. The sequence goes on from NC_053390.1 coordinate 236,196,422, forward strand.
TAGGCGCTGGGTGACAGGCTCAACTTGCCCCTGATGTAATATATGGCCAAAAAATAACCACACTGTTGATGGTTAAATCACTTGGGTGACACAGGCTCAGCCTGCACCAGATGTAGTATATGGCCAAAAAATAATCAGACTGTTGATGGTTAAATGCACTTGGGTGACACAGGCTCAGCCTGCACCAGATGTAGTATATGGCCAAAAAATAATCAGACTGTTGATGGTTAAATGCACTTGGGTGACACAGGCTCAGCCTGCAGCTGATGTAGGATATAGCACAAAATAACCACACTATCGATGGTTAAATGCACTTGGGTGACACAGGCTCAGCCTGCAGCTGATGTAGTATATGGCCAAAAAATAACCAGACTGTTGATGGTTAAATGCACTTCGGTGATACAGGCTCAGCCTGCAGCTGATGTAGGATATAGCACAAAATAACCACACTATCGATGGTTAAATACAGGGAGTGCAGAATTATTAGGCAAGTTGTATTTTTGAGGATTAATTTTATTATTGAACAACAACCATGTTCTCAATGAACCCAAAAAACTCATTAATATCAAAGCTGAATATTTTTGGAAGTAGTTTTTAGTTTGTTTTTAGTTTTAGCTATTTTAGGGGGATATCTGTGTGTGCAGGTGACTATTACTGTGCATAATTATTAGGCAACTTAACAAAAAACAAATATATACCCATTTCAATTATTTATTTTTACCAGTGAAACCAATATAACATCTCAACATTCACAAATATACATTTCTAACATTCAAAAACAAAACAAAAACAAATCAGTGACCAATATAGCCACCTTTCTTTGCAAGGACACTCAAAAGCCTGACATCCATGGATTCTGTCAGTGTTTTGATCTGTTCACCATCAACATTGCGTGCAGCAGCAACCACAGCCTCCCAGACACTGTTCAGAGAGGTGTACTGTTTTCCCTCCTTGTAAATCTCACATTTGATGATGGACCACAGGTTCTCAATGGGGTTCAGATCAGGTGAACAAGGAGGCCATGTCATTAGATTTTCTTCTTTTATACCCTTTCTTGCCAGCCACGCTGTGGAGTACTTGGACGCGTGTGATGGAGCATTGTCCTGCATGAAAATCATGTTTTTCTTGAAGGATGCAGACTTCTTCCTGTACCACTCCTTGAAGAAGATGTCTTCCAGAAACTGGCAGTAGGACTGGGAGTTGAGCTTGACTCCATCCTCAACCCGAAATGGTCCCACAAGCTCATCTTTGATGATACCAGCCCAAACCAGTACTCCACCTCCACCTTGCTGGCGTCTGAGTCAGACTGGAGCTCTCTGCCCTTTACCAATCCAGCCACGGGCCCATCAAGACTCACTCTCATTTCATCAGTCCATAAAACCTTAGAAAAATCAGTCTTGAGATATTTCTTGGCCCAGTCTTGACGTTTCAGCTTGTGTGTCTTGTTCAGTGGTGGTCGTCTTTCAGCCTTTCTTACCTTGGCCATGTCTCTGAGTATTGCACACCTTGTGCTTTTGGGCACTCCAGTGATGTTGCAGCTCTGAAATATGGCCAAACTGGTGGCAAGTGGCATCTTGGCAGCTGCACGCTTGACTTTTCTCAGTTCATGGGCAGTTATTTTGCGCCTTGGTTTTTCCACACGCTTCTTGCGACCCTGTTGACTATTTTGAATGAAACGCTTGATTGTTCGATGATCACGCTTCAGAAGCTTTGCAATTTTAAGAGTGCTGCATCCCTCTGCAAGATATCTCACTATTTTTGACTTTTCTGAGCCTGTCAAGTCCTTCTTTTGACCCATTTCGCCAAAGGAAAGGAAGTTGCCTAATAATTATGCACACCTAATATAGGGTGTTGATGTCATTAGACCACACCCCTTCTCATTACAGAGATGCACATCACCTAATATGCTTAATTGGTAGTAGGCTTTCGAGCCTTTACAGCTTGGAGTAAGACAACATGCATAAAGAGGATGATGTGGTCAAAATACTCATTTGCCTAATAATTCTGCACGCAGTGTACACTTGGTGATAGCTCGTGCTGGCGCACCACAAGTCACAAAATGGCCGCCGATCACCCCAGAAAAAAGTGATCTAAAAACGCTCTGGGCAGCCTCAAAAAAGTGAGCAAGTCAATAATAGCACTTCAATGATCCACAGCTGCAGATCGATCACAGAATGAAGTCTTTTGGAGGAGTTAATCTGCCTAATCTCGCCCTAACGTCGCAGCTGCAACCTCTCCCTATACTGATCATAGCAAAGTGACGTGCGGCGCTACGTGACTCCAGCTTAAATAGAGGCTGGGTCACATGGTGCACTGGCCAATCACAGCCATGCCAATAGTAGGCATGGCTGTGATGGCCTCTTGGGCCAAGTAGTATGACGCTTGTTGATTGGCTGCTTTGCAGCCTTTCAAAAAGCGCCAAGAAAGCGCCGAACACCGAACCCGAACCCGGACTTTTACGAAAATGTTCGGGTTCGGGTCCGTGTCACGGACACCCCAAAATTCGGTACGAACCCGAACTATACAGTTCGGGTTCGCTCATCCCTACTTATTAACTAAATGTAACTATATATATATATACAGTACAGACCAAAAGTTTGGACACAACTTCTCATTCAAAGAGTTTTCTTTATTTTCATGACTATGAAGGCATCAAAACTAAGAATTAGCACATGTGGAATTATATACATAACAAACAAGTGTGAAACAACTGAAAATAAGACATATTCTAGGTTCTTTAAAGTAGCCACCTTTTCCTTTGATTACTGCTTTGCACACTCTTGGCATTCTCTTGATGAACTTCAAGAGGTAGTCCCCTGAAATGGTCTTCCAACAGTCTTGAAGGAGTTCCCAGAGATGCTCAGCACTTGTTGGCCCTTTTGCCTTCATTCTGCGGTCCAGCTCACCCAAAACCATCTCGATTGGGTTCAGGTCCGGTGACTGTGGAGGCCAGGTCATCTGGCGCAGCACCCCATCACTCTCCTTCATGGTCAAATAGCCCTTACTTTCAAAGTTTTCCCAATTTTTCAGCTGACTGACTGACCTTCATTTCTTAAAGTAATGATGGCCACTCGTTTTTCTTTACTTAGCTGCTTTTTTTCTTGCCATAATACAAATTCTAACAGTCTATTCAGTAGGACTATCAGCTGTGTATCCACCTGACTTCTCCTCAACGCAACTGATGGTCCCTACCCCATTTATAAGGCAAGAAATCCCACTTATTAAACCTGACAGGGCACACCTGTGAAGTGAAAACCATTTCAGGGGTCTACCTCTTGAAGCTCATCAAGAGAATGTCAAGAGTGTGCAAAGCAGTAATCAAAGCAAAAGGTGGCTACTTTGAAGAACCTAGAATATGACATATTTTCAGTTGTTTCACACTTGTTTGTTATGTATATAATTCCACATGTGTTAATTCATAGTTTTGATGCCTTCAGTGTGAATCTACAATTTTCATAGTCATGAAAATAAAGAAAACTCTTTGAATCAGAAGGTGTGTCCAAACTTTTAGTCTGTACTGTATAAGCATCAACAAGTGCAATAAAATGAAAAACGCAATATAAACGCAAGTGTGTTTTTTGATCTAATCTACTCACTCATCATCTTTTATGACAACATACCCTCCTGATGGTAAAGATGTCAAAGGTTTTCACTTATTTTATGGTTGTATGAACTCTATGCTTGGATAAGATTGGATGAACATTCTAAATCCATTTCATGTTTTAGGTGGGTTTTTAAGACCAAACACTATAAAAGAAGAGGGTAGTTTCATTATACACTGAAGCCATTGAGGAAGAGGTTGTTACCTCGAAACGCGTCTGACTGTTCCGGAATAGAGAATTACCCACCTAAAACTTTAAACTTTATATAAGATATCCAAAGACAATATCTATTGTATTGTGGATTCTGATTAAAAGGACTGAGCCCTTAAAAGATCCTATAGAATCACTGAAATGTCACCACCTGACTTTCTCAGCATCACGTGGAATATCACATGACAGCGCTTATTGGCTGGATCACGTGGGACATCGAGGTCTGCGCATCGCATAGTCTGGAGACTGCATCGTAGGATCACGTGGGACGCCCGAGATCCGCGCATCACACAGTCCAGAGTCTGCAACGTACCGGGCATCTTGGAGGTTGCGACACGCCGTATCCACATATACAGGTGCACAGACAGAGGAGCTAAATCCGCTGACCACCGAACGGACGGTGAGGTAAGAGGCTGTTCATCAGGGGGACGCTCCACACGCCAGCCCCACTAATATCACCCAGACTCCAGTTATATGATATAATAACTTATTCACGCCAGGCAAATCACAGTTTTGATTGCAAATACAAGCGGCACTGATAACATTTTAACTTTTTGATATTATTTACACGTCTCCTTTTTTGGGACTATATATTTTTTGGACCACAGTTTTTTTGAGCACAATTTTGCACATGTTGTATTAATGTTTTATATATATACAGTACAGACCAAAAGTTTGGACACACCTTCTCATTCAAAGAGTTTTCTTTATTTTCATGACCATGAAGGCATCAAAACTATGAATTAGCACATGTGGAATTATATACATAACAAACAAGTGTGAAGCAACTGAAAATATGTCATATTCTAGGTTCTTCAAAGTAGCCACCTTTTGCTTTGATTACTGCTTTGCACACTCTTGGCATTCTCTTGATGAGCTTCAAGAGGTAGTCACCTGAAATGGTCTTCCAACAGTCTTGAAGGAGTTCCCAGAGATGCTTAGCACTTGTTGGCCCTTTTGCCTTCACTCTGCGGTCCAGCTCACCCCAAACCATCTCGATTGGGTTCAAGTCCGGTGACTGTGGAGGCCAGGTCATCTGGCGCAGCACCCCATTACTCTCCTTCATGGTCAAATAGCCCTTACTTTCAAAGTTTTCCCAATTTTTCGGCTGACTGACTGACCTTAATTTCTTAAAGTAATGATAGCCACTCGTTTTTCTTTACTTAGCTGCTTTTTTCTTGCCATAATACAAATTCTAACAGTCTATTCAGTAGGACAATCAGCTGTGTATCCACCTGACTTCTCCTCAACGCAACTGATGGTCCCAACCCCATTTATAAGGCAAGAAATCCCACTTATTAAACCTGACAGGGCACACCTGTGAAGTGAAAACCATTTCAGGGGACTACCTCTTGAAGCTCATCAAGAGAATGCCAAGAGTGTGCAAAGCAGTAATCAAAGCAAAAAGTGGCTACTTTGAAGAACCTAGAATATGACATATTTTCAGTTGTTTCACACTTGTTTGTTATGTATATAATTCCACATGTGTTAGGCTACTTTCACACTAGCGTTCGGGGCTCCGCTTGTGAGTTCCGTTTGAAGGGGCTCACAAGCGGCCCCGAACGGATCCGTTTAGCCCTAATGCATTCTGAATGGATGCGGATCCGCTCAGAATGCATCAGTCTGGCTCCGTTTGTCCTCCGCTCAGCAGGCGGACACCTGAACGCAGCTTGCAGCGTTCAGGTGTCCGCCTGGCCGTGCGGAGGCAAACGGATCCGTCCAGACTTACAATGTAAGTCAATGGGGACGGATCCGTTTGAAGTTGACACAGTATGGCTCAATTTTCAAACGGATCCGTCTCCCATTGACTTTTAATGTAAAGTCAAAACGGATCCGTTTGCATTATCATGAACAAAAAAAAAAAAAATTTTTTTTTTTTTGTTCATGGTAATGCAAACGGATCCGTTCTGAACGGATCTAAGCATTTGCATTATAGGTGCGGATCCGTCTGGGCACATACCAGACGGATCCGACCTAAACGCAGGTGTGAAAGTAGCCTTAATTCATAGTTTTGATGCCTTCAGTGTGAATCTACAATTTTCATAGTCATGAAAATAAAGAAAACTCTTTGAATGAGAAGGTGTGTCCAAACTTTTGGTCTGTACTGTATATTTATATATTTGTCATCAATTGTTGTTACTCACCAAACCACGTTATCAAGTACATCCAGCAGTTGTATCAACACTAGGATATAGGTATACCCACCACCCTATTATATACATATATCCTCCAATACACGTTATATACAACAGCAATTATCAATAAATACAATCAGCTAGGGGGTCATATTTTATACATTTTGTTATAATATTTTATATTACTTATAATTATTATTATATATTAAATACGACATTGTATTATTTAGACCAGATGGTGAGTGCCTGTTTTACTTTATACATTTCAATGCTATTTTTTGGATGATAAGGTGAATCATCTAAAAACAGAGCACCCTGACAACAGACCGGGTACGGGTGAGCCACGATATACTTGTTATCTCTACTATAAGTATGAACAGAGCTTGATGGTAGGAATTTTCATTTGCTGTAATCTAGGGCCGTATCTGACCCTAAAGGGCACTGGGAATAGTGTCAGCACAAGAGAGGACCTGTTCCTTCCCAGCTGAAGGAACAGGAGACTCCCTCAGGCCTAATACCAAAAGGTATGGGAAAACCACAAGCAAGAAATAGGGAAAAGACACTTAATTCCAAAGTAGTAGACGAGAAGGAACTCAGAGGAGAAACAGACACCAGCTCTTCAACACCAGAAAGGAGCTATCAACCGCATAGCATGATGGTTGAGGACAGAGGAGAGGAGTTGGAATGACAACTTAAGCTACACCTGAGACAAGAGATGTGGTCATACCTAGCAACAACACAGAAGCAAGTGAAACCAGAGAGGCTGTCAGATCACATCACGTGCAGCCAGTCTCTTAGATCTTCTGACCCCTATCACAGGAGAGACCGTGACAGATATAAATAAAAGCCAGAATACATAATCTTCTCAAAAGCTTTCCATAAAGAAACACAAATCTCCCCTGCTTATCTCATCAATAGAGGATGCCTCGCAGACAAAATCAATCCTTCTATGAATTAGAACTGTAACTCCTCTGGAATAACTAGTAAAAGGGGAATGATAAGTCTGCACAGCCCATCCCCTACCGAAAAAAATGAGTCTATCAGACAGACAATTGCTGGTAAATATCTCTGAACCAAGTCTAGGACAGCCTTTTTTTTATCTTATCACCAAGTCTCCAAACATACTAGGTAAGCATTCTAGCTGTCATCAAATCTAGCAGAAAATTCCCATAGTAGAAGGATGATCACAGTCCCAACTTCCCATCCCCCCATTATAGGAGAAGCATCGCAACCCAACCCACAAAACCCTCCCCCCAATCTTCCTGATCTGCCACAGAACTCTCAACTAAGACCACCCCTCCGCCTCTCTCCCTACCACGCCACCGTCATGACAACAAAAAAGAAAAAAATCTTGCAACCGATTTTTAACTGACATGAAAGTGCGTCTCTTCTCCTGGATCTCTTTAAAAAATCTGGAAAAAAGGACAATTTATTCCCATTATATAGGATGGGGGACACTCTCTCGCCCTTCTCAAAATCATATCTCTGTCTCGTGAGGCAAGTATCTTCACCAGAAGTATCTGTGGTTGTCTTCCAGGGATTGGTTTACACCCCAGAATCCAGTGCGCCCTTTCCACCAGAAATAATGAAGAAAAATGTTCCCTTCCAAACTTCTCCAAAAGTCTGTATCATATCAGCAAAAAAAAAATTCTCATCACCTTCGGGAAGGCCCAAGATTCTAACATTGCATCTCCTTGACCTGTCCTCCAGATCCACCTCTTTGTAAGATAGTCTCTAATCAGGGACACATCTACCTGCATAGCCCCCAGCTGTGTTGAGATATTCTGTAGTACTTCTCCATTATTTTTAACCGCAGTCAAGATTTCTTTTAATGGAGATGCTTCCGCAATGAACAGATCATTTAAATATTTCTTCTCTGCCCCCTCATCCTGAAGATGGTCCACTCTAGATCCAATATTTTTTTGGGTGTTTAAATCAGACATTCCTTTTTGTCCTGCCCTTGTAATTACATTAGGGGATTTTAAAAACTGATCGATTTTAGCCGATCACAATAGATCCTGGACTGTTTTTAAGGACAAGTGGTCAGCTGAGCATGTATTTTGCTTAGGGGTGGGATCCAGGGAAGAGACACCAAAAAAAAAGCAACAAAGTCAAAAAAGAAAATGGTTACAGGCAGTTCTCTACAATCCTCTTATGAGAGACAAAAAAAATCTGAGTAGTTCGCCCAGATCAACCCCAACACAAATTTAGCGACAAATGAGGAAATGCTGGCATACGTGTGCTTCTTACCAACAGAGAAGAGACAGGGGGGCACAGAGATCACAGCGAAGGTGGATTAAACCAGGAGGCAGGAAGGAGCATGGAGGCTAGCATAGGCAGGAGAAGCTCGTGTCCAGACTTTGAGGGCTTGCCGAGTGCGGAATGGGGAGAAGCAAAGGGGTCCCGTGGACGCCTGGCACGTATCCAGTCTAGGAACCCGACTGAGAAGCACGACACCGTCACGGGCAATTCATCAATCCACCTCAGGAATAGCACCTCCGGCACTCCAAAGCGAGCAGCTCCGTTACATGAGGACGCCGAAGCTCAACACAGCAGGTCGAGGAGAGAGGAGGGAGGCGTGACGCAGCTCCACCCTACGCCATCACGTCATCCCGCATTGAGAATATATTTATAATAAAGTAATATTTAAGTATTTTAATTTTCTTAATTCCTGGAGAACCCCTTTAGAAGATATTAAGAGGAAATCATTCTGTTGGATCGTCAGGTTTCGTGCACCAGAAAAATAAATCTTTGCCAGCAAAGTCGAGCCATGAAGGTCACATCTGGGGGATGCCTCCTCACACCCATGCCCCACAAACTTTTTGGAGAAGGACAAAAAGTTGCGATTTTTGGTGCAAAATGTCACTTTGTGTACAAAGTTAGTACATTCATCCCAATATTTTTGCCAAAAATGTAAAAAAACTAAAAAACTATTAATAATAATTTCAAAATAAGTGGTCAAAGCTGATGAGCCAAAGTATTGCAATCCTTACTATATAACAATTAATCTAATTATAAAATAATTCAGTATTATCCCAACTTCAAAGTTATTGGAATATCACTGGCTATATGGTCTGTAAAAAAAACATTTAGCTTCTTTGCAATATATCTTTATAACCATTCTTTGGCAAATAACAGATTAAACTGAAGTTCCACAATATATGAATAGCTCTAAATACTTTATAATTTGCCTCTGGGCATGGAAGGGTATTCATGAGGTACAGCCAATTCCCAGGTAGACACTGCTGTGCACTGAAAGAACTAAACAAATAAGAACAAGGGTGCCTTCACAGATATTTCTGTGACTGAAAATAAATTCCATTGATCTGAATGATGCTTGTAGAAATCCATTTGCTTGCTGCCAAAACCGCCCCATTCAAATGAAGGGAACTGATTTTCAAACTCAGAAATTTCTGCAACAAAATCTGCTGTGTGTGAAGGTACCCTAATAGATCAGTCAGCAGCAGATTGTTTACTGTTTCCAGGAATTATAATGATATTTAGCAAAACTTTATTTAGAAATTAGCAAAAGAAACTGAAGAACAATCAAATTCAATGTTAGGGCTCTATTAGACCTCATGATTTTCGGGACGGTTATCGGGAACAAACATTCATAGGAATAATCGAGTTGCCAATCAGCTAGTTTTTTGGCTAATGGGCATTTTTCATCAGAATGCCTATTGTTAGTGTAATCAGGAATGTGCTGCAGATAATCAATAGATCTGAATGAGGGAGGAGCAACTGCATTAGCAATTATTCCTCCCGCATTCAGTTTGCATTAGCCTGTGTAATTAGGCCGTTTCAAACAAGCACCAATGGAAGTGTTATCATCCTTTAGTGCTTGCACTGCCTGCAATGTAAGGCCTCATTCACACATTCAGTGATTCACAGATTACATACAGTACACGTACCCATTCATTTTAATGTGTGTACTCAAACATCAGTGTTCTTGCACAGTCCTTGGGTCTGTGGTTTTAGCATGGAAGCATGCCGTTTTAGCATGGAAGCATGCCCTATTTTATCCATCGCGCCCATTTTAGTCTATGGGTCCATGAAAAAAACGGATGCAACACGGATGCCCTCCATGTTTCATCTGTGTTCCACAGACTATTAGGCTAGGTTCACATGGCCGTTGCGGGAAAATGTGCGGGTGCGTTGCGGGAACACCCGCGATTTTTCCGCGCGAGTGCAAAACATTGTAATGCGTTTTGCACTCGTGTGAGAAAAATCACGCATGTTTAGTACCCAAACCCGAACTTCTTCACAGAAGTTCGGGCTTGGGATCGATGTTCTGTAGATTATATTATTTTCCCTTATAACATGGTTATAAGGGAAAATAATAGCATTCTGAATACAGAATGCATAGTAAAATAGCGCTGGAGGGGTTAAAAAAAAAAAGAAAAAAAAAATTAACTCACCTTAATCCACTTGACCGTGGAGCCCGGCTTCTCCTTCTGTCTCCTTTCTTCAGGACCTGGGTAAAGCACCTGTGGTGACATCACTCCGGTCATCACATGATTCATCACCATGGTAAAAGATCATGTGATGGATCATGTGATGACCGGAGTGACGTCACTACAGGTCCTTTACCCAGGTCCTGAAGAAAGGAGACAGAAGGAGAAGCCGGGCTCCGCGGTCAAGTGGATTAAGGTGAGTTAAATTTTTAAAAAAAAAATTTTAACCCCTCCAGCGCTATTTTACTATGCATTCTGTATTCAGAATGCTATTATTTTCCCTTAAACCATGTTATAAGGGAAAATAATAATGATCGGGTCTCCATCCCGATCGTCTCCTAGCAACCGTGCGTGAAAATCGCACCGCATCCGCACTTGCTTGCGGATGCTTGCGATTTTCACGCAACACCATTCACTTCTATCGGGCCTGCGTTGCGTGAAAAACGCAGAATATAGAGCATGCTGCGATTTTCACGCAACGCACAAGTGATGCGTGAAAATCACCGCTCATGTGAACAGCCCCATAGAAATGAATGGGTCGGTATTCAGTGCGGGTGCAATGCCTTCACCTCACGCATCGCATCCGCGCGGAATACTCGCCCGTGTGAAAGGGGCCTTAAAGGGATGGCATCCCTGTTGCGTCCATGTTTTTCATGGACCCATAGACTATAATGGGCATGATGGATCCATAAACATGTATAAAATAGGGCATGCTTCAATGCTAAAACCACGGACCCAAGGACTGTGCCAAAACACTAATGTTTGAATACACACATTAAAATGAATGGGTACGCGTGCGCACCTTGAGACCACATTTGCATACGAATCAAAGTTAATTTTCTGCTTTTTGGAAATACACATAATACTAAGACAGGTATGTTTTGGATTGTGTTAGGCAGCACTATGTAGCTCTAAGCTCTGGACTGGGTTACATATAGTTAGATTCGCTGACAGATTCCACAGATTCCATTTAAGAGGAGATGTTCTGAAATAAATTTTCTGCTGTGCAGTGTCCATGGATGATAAACGGAGAGCAAAAAATTGACACACAGGGGGCGTGGATGACTGCCGACATGAGCGCACGCACTTAGGAGCTGCTCCGTTCCCCGTATAGTATCCTGACTTATCCTGCCAAGCTGTCTATTACAAACTCTGAGTGGCAAGTGCAAAGGAGAAGGAGGAACCCCAGGAAGCCTGAGATGGGACCTAGCAAGGCGCAATCTGCGGCTGATAAACTTAAGGAATATGCTCGGCAGGAAAACCAACATGGCACCGCTGCTCCCGCCACTCCGCGCGCGGCAGTTACGCGAGGCCAGGCTGCACAGCATTTGGAGCCTGAGCATGCCGGAGAGCCAGAACTCACCCTGAAGGCTGTTTCGGAACAGCTCCTGATGACGATCTCTTCTTGCCAATCTTCTCTCACCTGCAAAAACGAAGAGGTACGGGTGGACCTGGGCCTCTTGCGGCAACACGTGCAACAGCTCAGACAGAGGGTGCGCCAGACCGAGGACCGAGTCTCAGCTCTAGAGTACCTCACCAGACCACTAAATATGAGACTGCAAGATGTGGAAAGGTCTGTCAGCTTGTGTTGGCAGAAATGCGACGACCTGGAGAACCGGGCCCGGCACAACAATGTGCAGATTCTGGGCATCCCGGAGAGGGCAGAAGGTCGGGACCCAGCTAATTTCCTGGAGCAGTGGTTTAAAGCGCAGTTCCCTGGAGCCACATTTTCCGCTGCTTATGCTGTTGAGCGGGCTCATCGGGTTCCCGCCAGACCACCTTCCCCGGGAGCCCCGACACGGCCTTTACTTGCCCGTTTGCTTAACTGGAAGAACCGTGACCTTATACTCTGCCAAGCAAGAAACAAGGGGGAGATAAAGCATGACAACGCGTCTGTATAACTTTTCCCCAACTTCTCCGCTGAGCTTCAGAAGAAGAGGGCTACTTTCATCTCGGTCAAAAGACGCCTCCGAGAATTGAATCTGCAGTACGCGATGGCCTACCCAGCACGCCTCCGTGTAGTAGACGGCGACCGGTCGGTCTTCTTCACTAGCCCCAAAGAAGCGGAGGACTGGATCTCTAGGCGCCCGAGACCTCGCTGATACTTCTTGCCGGACGGCATCGCAAATATATTAACAGTCGCTGTGGTGCGCCATTGCGGGGGCCATGTTGCCATGGGCACATGCATATCCTTTGCAAACCTTGGGACACTTTGCTTCCCAGCCCTTGCGGCCCACCTGTTTAATAGTCTTGTTTAAGCCTTGCTACCTGGGGGGGCTTTTCTCATGTTTTATATTCATTTCTACTTGCCTGCCCCTACAGCTTGATTATTATGTAAGTTCGGGGCACGTTCGGCCACCTGCATGGGCTTAACATCTGTATACACTATGCAGGTCCCCGAACATCTGGCCACGGTGCAGCCTAGAACTATGCTTGCACTATGTGTGTATTATTATTATTTTATTATTATTGGTTGACTGTATGCAACGTTATATGTTATTTCTTATGTTGAAGGCATGGATCATTGCTAGCCATTACCCGGGTGGGAGGGAGTGGAAATTACCAGCGATGAAGGGAGGCATTTGTCCTTCCCATCTGGAGGTGCTGCTCTATCCGGGAAGGGGTTTTGTTTATTATCCATGGGGTCCCTGACCGTGATGTCCTGGAACGTTAGAGGCTTGTGTGTGCCGAACAAGAGGATCGCTGTATTTTCACATATAAGGAGATATAGCCTCATATTCTGGGTCTGCAGGAAACTCATATGACATCCGACACTGGGAGGAGAATTATTAAACCGTGGGTCATTGCAAGCGTATGGCACTTCACATTCTAGAGGAGTGGCCCTACTAGTCCACAGGATTCTTAAGTGGGAAGTTCAGCAATCTGTGGTAGACTCAGAGGGACAGTACATATTTGTATATGGGTTTATTAATAATGCTCCCTATGTTGTAGTAAAGCTTTACAACCCTCCACCTGCTAATCTCTCATTGCTCCAGACGACGTTGGGCTTTGTTGCTCAATATCCTAATGCCCGATTGCTTTGCATGGGGTTTTTTATTATGGTGATGCAGGAGAGCCTGGACAGATATCATCAAGCGGGGATGAGGGTTGATGGCTTTTTCCCTGTCACTACCCTGTACAGAATTACTGCAGAGATGGGTTGGCTGGACATGTGGAGACTCAGACATCCGCACCAGAGGGAATACTCCTGTTTTACTTCTGCTAGAGGCGCTCTATCTAGGATTGATTATTTACTGGGCAATGCTGCGGTTTATACTGATCTTGAAGATATTCAGTATGAACCGCAGGGTCCATCGGACCACGCCCCTGTACTGGTGCGATTAAGGTTGTTAGGCGATATTCCTAGGGGCGGTAAGATGAGAATTCATCCCTTCTGGCTTTCTCTGATGACCCCTAATGACAGGGTCCCTGATCAGCTTCAAGTATTCTTAGAGATGCAGGGTGAGGAGACGGATGATTTATTGCTGTGGGACACACTGAAAGCCTACCTAAGAGGCTGCTTAAAATCCTCCATATCCTACGTTAAAAAGGATTCTATGCGGAAGGAGCTGGAGTTGCACGCAAAATGTAAGGAGGCTGAGGTGTCGTTTCGCTCTGAGCCTTCAGAGGCGAACAGGAGCGAGTGGATGGCTAGAGGTAGATCATACTTGATGCATCTTAAGGAAAAAAGTGAGCGCAGGTTGTTCTTTCTGAAACAGCAGTCCTTTGAGTCTGGGGATCGGGCAGGAAGGCTCCTTGCCCACATAGCTAGAACCAACCATATGTCTCCCCCAGTCATACGTGTACAGAGCCCTGAGGGCCTGATTGTAGACTCAGTGGGCGGCATCCTGAACAACTTTAGGAACTTTTACCAGACTCTTCACAGTTCTGCAGTGCAATACAATGCTCAGGAGTTGCGAGAGTACCTATTAGAGGTCCTCCACCCTCGGCTGAGTGCAGAGGACAGGAACCTTCTAGACGAAGATATAACGCTGGAGGAAATCCAACTGGCTGTGTAGGAGCTGCCTGCTGGGAAAGCACCGGGACCTGACGGGATCCCTGTGGAGGTGTACTCCAAATATAATGAGATTCTAGGGCCCCAACTCCTTAAATTATATCTAGCAGCCCATTAGTGGCATCAACTGCCTGAATCCTTATATGACGCTACCATTGTAGTTATTCTGAAAACAGATAAAAATCCGACTGAATGCGGCTCCTACAGGCCGATTTCATTATTGAATCTGGATTACAAGATTCTAACTAGGCTTCTTGCTACTCGTCTAAATAAGGTAATAACCTCCATTGTACATAAGGACCAGGCAGGCTTCATCCCGGGCAGAACGACCTCTGACAATGTCAGAAGGGCGCTGGTTGTGGCTCAGATAGGAGCGGCGGCGGAGAAGCGCTGGGCCTTGGCGTCCCTTGACACGGCCAAGGCCTTCGATTCTATAGAATGGCCCTTCCTGCTGGAGATTTTGGGGAGCTCTGGGTTCGGTCCTAAGTTTATAAGATGGATAGAAATCTTGTACCAGAGACCTACAGCTAATATTCTAGTTAAAGGAAACCTGTCACCAGGATTTTGTGCATAGAGCTGGGGACATGGGCTGCTAGATGGCCACTAGCACATCTGCAATACCCAGTCCCCATAGCTCTCTGTGCTTTAATTGTGTTAAAAAACCGTTTTGATCCATATGCAAATGAACCTGATATGTGTCCTGTGTCCGGAGATGAGTCCAGCGGAAAGGAGCCCAGCACCGCCCCGCGTCCTCCGAATCTCCTCCTTGCTGGCTGACGTCACAGAGCTGGAGCACCGAAATCTCGCAATGCGCGAGCTAGCGCATGCGTAGTTCGTTCCCTGTGCTGATGCCAGCACAGGGAATGAACATGATGCCGACACTGTGCATGCGCTAGCTAGCGCATCGCGAGATTTCGGCGCTCCAGCTCTGCACTATCAGAGGATATTCCTGGGGGAGGCTCTGTTCTTTGCCAGAAAGGCCATAGCCCTGAGGTGGATGGCAGATAGGTCACCCACAATAAGCCAGTGGAAAGCACTAGTCAACCATGGAGTTTCCATGGAAAATATAGTTTTTATACATAGGAAGTGCCCTCAGAAGTTTCAAAAAGTATGGGGGGAGTTGTGCTCATCCCCTTTGTCCTTGCAGCCATTACATATGTACTCAGCGTCGGACGACACTTGTTCGTCAGCATTTCAATGAAACATGGACTCTTAAGTTCCGGATACTTTTTCTTTAATTGGCCTTGACATAGGCCTCATCGCAGAATTTCCTAAAATGTATGTACTATGCAATCACCTCTCACTGTTATGATATGAAGATCGGATCTCCCCTGCGCGGGATGTGTCATTATTAGGGTCCATTCACATGTCCGTTGTTTCTTTCCTGATTTGTTCCGTTTTTTGCGGAACAGATCTGGACCAGATCTGGACCCATTCATTTTCAATGGGTCCTGAAAAAAAATCAGACATTGAGCTGTCCGATTTTTTTCAGGACCCATTG
The DNA here is from genome assembly GCF_905171765.1 of Bufo bufo. Classification (NCBI taxonomy): domain Eukaryota; kingdom Metazoa; phylum Chordata; class Amphibia; order Anura; family Bufonidae; genus Bufo; species Bufo bufo. Next base: position 236,212,339 of record NC_053390.1, read on the forward strand.
AAAATGAATGGGTCCAGATCTGGTCCAGATCTGTTCCGCAAAAAACGGAACAGATCAGGAAAGAAACAACAGACGTGTGAATGGACCCTATAGTGTAATGTTCATGCCTCTTTGTTAAACTTTAATAAAACGAGTTTGAAAAAAAAAATAGACACACTGCTAGAACACGGATTCTTCAGAGAAATCTTTACGGATGAATCACTGACCATCTTATCACGGACTTCATCACAGACACAGATGTGTGAATAAGGTCTAATAATAACCCTTAGGCTACATGAACACGACAGTGAAAAAAGTCCATTATAAACAGACACACTGTCAGTTTTTCATGGCCATTTTTCAACCATTTGTGTATCCATTGTAATTCTGTCTGTCTGCCTTTAATGGCCATTTTGCATCAGTTTTTCATGGCCCTAAGAATTAGTAATGTCTGCCCCCAACTTAAGTAATTTCTCCCATAGTGGCCCAAGAATTATTAATGTCCCCCATAGTGGCACCTGGCTGTAATGTTAAATAAAAAATATATATTCATCTCATCCACTTGCACACTCAGAGGCAGTCACTTCTTTCATGATTAAAAAAGGACCTGCTGAAAGACCTGCGCTGTCATCATCACGCTGAGTGCAGGCCCCTAAAAGGCCATATTGTTCTAGTGTTACAGGGTGCACTCCTGTCAAAGTGGCCATGAAAACAGGCAAAAATAGGACACACCCTATTTTTTGATGGCCGCTATTCACTGGCCATTAAAAAAAAATGACCATGTGAATAGCCCCATAGACTTTCACTGGTGCTTAAAAGTGGCTGTGTGACGGCCGTTTGATTAACTGTTGTGTCTATGTAGCCTTAGTGAATAGTAACAGTAAAGGATGATGGGACACAGGACAGGACATTTTAGTGCAGTTGATCAATAAAAAACTAAATCATCTCCAAATTTATATCTTTATAAACAGGTATTGTCTGGGGATTCACTCGTGGCAAACAAAAATTGGTTGGATTGGCAAAAATTATTTTAATTTATCCCTCTCTCCTTATATATTGAGCATGAGTGATCAAAGTCAAAATCTATCCGAATTTCAGAAAAAAATTCAATTCATCACAAATTTGAATTTCCTGACGATTCATGGTAAAAAAAAAAAAAAAAATCCTGAAATTGTGGTAAAAAAAACAAAGCAAAACTCAGCTCATCCATTTGAATGTGAAGAGTGTTACAAAGTAATTCATAAGGTATCAAATTTTATGACGAAATTCGTCAAAGCAGAAAATCGCATTTTTGAAACTTAAGTCATCTCAAATGAGCATAAAAACAGAAATAGGACCTGACCTCCAAATCTGTGCTATGCATATAAATAAAAATTGGTATGGTTTTAAACATCTACCAAGTACAGACACTGCCCAATGATTTGGCTATAAAGACTCAAGTACCATTTGAAAATTTAAAATTTTGTCATTATCAGGTGTCACGAATATATATATTTGTGGCAGGGGCTGAGGTGTACATTGGCGTGGAGTCGGGAGGGATGCCTATCACCCTCCATGATCTATCTGGCTGAACTGTGCCCGGAGCCAGTGCGGGGTAGGCCTGAATAAGTGGGCCACCCAAGAGAGTGGGATGAAAGAAAGAAGGGTCGGGAGGGTGGGGCCTGAAGCGACCGTCCACAGGGTGAGGTCGCGTGACAAGATATAGTCAGCAGCCCCGCCCACAAATACAGGCTGTAACCAGCCTTAATACTTGTGGCAGGGGCTGAGGTGTACATTGGCGTGGAGTCGGGAGGGATGCCTATCACCCTCCATGATCTATCTGGCTGAACTGTGCCCGGAGCCAGTGCGGGGTAGGCCTGAATAAGTGGGCAAAAAGACTACCCGCGCTGTAGGAGGGAAATAGTTAATTGAACCGAACGACACGGGAGGCATCAAGGGCCTGAGTGATTCAGGCAGGAGCTGGGCTGTTAAATGACCTGAGCGCTTTGGGAAGGCACTGGGTATTTAATGAAGTGACGGTCCAGGATGACAGTGGAAGCGCAGGCTTTGGTGATCCAGGATGAGAGAGGCAACGTGGGCCTGGGTGATCTAGGATGAGAGAGGCAACGTGGGCCTGGGCGATCCAGGATGACTGAGGTAGAGCGAGCCTGGGTGATCCAGGATGACGGAGGCAGAGCGAGCCTGGGCGATCCAGGATGACAGAGACAGAGCGAGCCTGGGTAATCTAGAATAACCGAAACGGAGCGAGCCTGGGCGATCCAGGATGACAGGAGCTGCGCGAGCCTGGGCGATCCAGGATGACAGGAGCAGCGCGAGCCTGGGCGATCCAGGATGACAGGAGCAGCGCGAGCCCGGGGCGATCCAGGATGACAGGAGCAGCGCGAGCCTGGGCGATCCAGGATGACAGGAGCAGCGCGAGCCTGGGCGATCCGGGATGACAGGAGCAGCGCGAGCCTGGGCGATCTGGGATGACCGGAGCAGCGCGAGCCTGGGCGATCCGGGATGACAAGAGCAGAGCGGGCCTGGGCGATGCAGGATGACAGGAGCAGCGCGAGCCTGGGCGATGCAGGATGACAGGAGCAGCGCGAGCCTGGGCGATCCAGGATGACAGGAACAGCGCAAGCCTGGGCGATCCAGGATGACAGGAACAGCGCGAACCTGGGCGATCCAGGACGACAGAACGAGCCAGGGCGATCCTGGATGACGGGGGTAGAGCGAGCCTGGGTGAACCAGGATGATAGAGACAGAGCGAGCCTGGGCCAGCCAGGAAACCGAGACAGAGAGAGCCTGGGCGATCCAGGAAGACAGAGGCAGAGCGAACCTGGGCGATCCAGGACGACCGAGGCAGTGCGAGCCTGGATGATCCTGGATGGCGGAGGCAGAGCGAGCCTGGGCGAACCAGGATGACAGAGACCGGATGAGCCAGGGGACCTCAGACGACGTGAGAGTATGTCAAGAAGCAGGGAAGACAGACGGAAGACGTATGCATGATACCTGAAGAATTCGGGAAGCTGATGAGCAGCTACTTGGCCGATCGGGAGGACTGAAATGTCAGACAGTGCCGCAGCCCTGTTTGTTTAAGAAAAGATGCCCAAAATGGTACATTAGGAACCGGGAAATAGCATGGCAACAAAACCCCACTACTAAGACACTATTCATGGAGTTAGCTACACTAGAGGGGATAACTTGTGCTATAACTGGTAGCAGCAGTGGAAGATGCAGATTCTGGCTCCAGTCGAGGAGGCATAGGGCGATTGTGCAGCAATTGTTTGGCACTGTGGGTATAGAGGTCCACTGGAGGTTCCAACTTAACTTAACCTGGGCTAGTGGTAGTATAAGTGATGGGAATCAGAGCAGCAGTCCCTGACCCCGCCGCAGTGTCCGCGAGGCAGTACCGCTGCATTTACGAAGTTTTTTTTTTTTTTTTTTTTTTTTTTTTTTTTAGCTCGTTTTCTGTTCCCAGGGATAGAAGCTCTGGCATACGCTCCCTTCCCTCTCTGTCTCCAACTTGAACTCCCCCTCTAGCAGAAGCAGGACCAGCCCACTCCCACCGGAATGGAGAAACAGGCCGGCCGGCCCTGTGCCTGCCAACTGATGCCAACCACGGCTTCTCGGCTGGAATGTACTGCAAAATAAATAAAAATGGAAAATAATACATGCAATTACACCTAATTACAGTTCAAGATACCCCCAGGGCCGGTGTACTGAAGAAGTACTTGTACCAATTAGATTTTATTATTTTGATAAACACCGCTTTAGGGGAGCCGGGAAGAGAAGGAAGATGAGGGAACGGAGGACCGTGGACGGGGAGCAAGGAAAGATGACAGAGGCAGAACGGGCCTGGGCGATCCAGGATGACAGAGGCAGAACGGGCCTGGGCGATCCAGGATGACAGAGGCAGAACGGGCCTGGGCGATCCAGGATGACAGAGGCAGAACGGGCCTGGGCGATCCAGGATGACAGAGGCAGAACGGGCCTGGGCGATCTAGGATGACAGAGGCAGAACGGGCCTGGGCGATCCAGGATGACAGAGGCAGAACGGGCCTGGGCGATCCAGGATGACAGAGGCAGAACGGGCCTGGGCGATCCAGGATGACAGAGGCAGAACGGGCCTGGGCGATCCAGGATGACAGAGGCAGAACGGGCCTGGGCGATCCAGGATGACAGAGGCAGAACGGGCCTGGGCGATCCAGGATGACAGAGGCAGAACGGGCCTGGGCGATCCAGGATGACAGAGGCAGAACGGGCCTGGGCGATCCAGGATGACAGAGGCAGAACGGGCCTGGGCGATCCAGGATGACAGAGGCAGAACGGGCCTGGGTGATCTAGGATGACAGAGACTGCGTATACCTGGGGGATCCAGGATGACAGAGATGGAACGAGCCTGGGCGATCCATGGAGACTGGCTGAACAGGAAGACTGGATATCCGGCGGTACTGCAGCCCTGTTCATTTTGGAAAATTTATCGGCACCTAGGTAAAGACAACAAGCTCATAAAGACCGCCCTGAGCCCGAAATGGCACATGAGACAGCCGGAAAACAACATCTCCACCTGGGAAAGGAAGGGCCCGGTTAAGGGTTATCCTGCCCACCCCCATACATGCGTCAAGGCGGTATAACACGGCGGTGCCACACGCATGAGCACGGGAGGGCGGCATGGGACAGCCGTGTCAGGTACCCGGCATGGAGGGTGGCACAACACCACTAAGCTGTGTAATGTGCCCAGAAGGGTGGCACAAAACAGCAGCACTGAACACGTGTGCACAGGAGGGCGGCATCACACCCCTGCGCTATCAACAAGTGCACAGGAGGGTGGGATGACATGCGCTGGGATGAACCTGTGCACAGGAGGGCGGTATACCAGGTGTCACTGGCATGGCATAAGAGGGCAGCACAACACGGCCGTGCCGTATAAAATGTGGTGCGATGCACATGCCTGCTTGGTAGAATACCAATTCATACCGGCACATTCAGAAATAAGAAATGATTAAAGGGAACCTGGCACACATCTTTGTTTTGCTATGTCATTATACCTGGGAAATGTATGATGATTACTACACAATCTCACAATGTACAATAGGGGCTCATGGTGCTGCAATGTTTAGGGTCGCATCCGTTTTTCAAGGAGAATGACAACACTGAGTTGTCCATTTAGTAATGGAAATATCATATAGTATTAGGTAATAACATACAGTATCGGGAAAAACATCAAAAAGTATCAGGTAATAACATCATATAGCAGATGGATGTGACATATCAACCCTCATCCCTGACATGCTCTAACTTCCTGCCGCTAGCCAGGACGACACCGGAAGCCGTGACCGCAGGGCTGGCTGACTAGGCAAAAGTAGAGCTACCTGCAGCCGTCATTAACCGCCTCAGGCTCAAATCTCTGCAAGTATTAGGGGTTAAATATGCGGACAAGTCGACATTATGCTCTCAACTTGTGCTGGGCAAAAACATCAAATGAAAACATCACGCCCGGCGGAACGGTCCGCCCCTCCTGAAGTGCTGTGGACGCCGGACCCGCCGAACCCTAGCCACGGACAGAAACATACCGGTTGTGAGGAGGCTCCCCCGGAGCCGGAGGGGAGAGGAAGCCCGGCCGGAGCCGGCCGGACGCTGCCCCTCGCTGGGGAAGCCTAGAGAGGCGAGACCTTACCCGGAAGTGACGTGGCAGAAAACCGGAAGTGACGGAACGGGCCGAGGAAAGCCTGCCTGAAGCGACCGTCCACAGGGTGAGGTCGCGTGACAAGATATAGTCAGCAGCCCCGCCCACAAATACAGGCTGTAACCAGCCTTAATACATATACACTGCTCAAAAAAATAAAGGGAACACTTAAACAACACAATGTAACTCCAAGTCAATCACACTTCTGTGAAATCAAACTGTCCACTTAGGAAGCAACACTGAGTGACAATCAATTTCACATGCTGTTGTGCTAATGGGATAGACAACAGGTGGAAATTATAGGCAATTAGCAAGACACCCCCAATAAAGGAGTGGTTCTGCAGGTGGTGACCACAGATCACTTCTCAGTTCCTATGCTTCCTGGCTGATGTTTTGGTCACTTTTGAATGCTGGCAGTGCTTTCACTCTAGTGGTAGCATGAGACGGAGTCTACAACCCACACAAGTGGCTCAGGTAGTGCAGCTTATCCAGGATGGCACATCAATGCGAGCTGTGGCAAGAAGGTTTGCTGTGTCTGTCAGCGTAGTGTCCAGAGCATGGAGGCGCTACCAGGAGACAGCCCAGTACATCAGGAGACGTGGAAGAGGCCGTAGGAGGGCAACAACCCAGCAGCAGGACTGCTACCTCCGCCTTTGTGCAAGGAGGAACAGGAGGAGCACTGCCAGAGCCCTGCAAAATGACCTCCAGCAGGCCACAAATGTGCATGTGTCTGCTCAAACGGTCAGAAACAGACTCCATGAGGGTGATATGAGGGCCCGACGTCCACAGGTGGGGATTGTGCTTACAGCCCAACACCGTGCAGGACGTTTGGCATTTTTCAGAGAACACCAATATTGGCAAATTCGCCACTGGCGCCCTGTGCTCTTCACAGATGAAAGCAGGTTCACACTGAGCACATGTGACAGACGCGACAGAGTCTTGAGACGCCGTGGAGAACGTTCTGCTGCCTGCAACATTCTCCAGCATGACCGGTTTGGCATTGGGTCAGTAATGGTATGGGGTGGCATTTCTTTGGAGGGCCGCACAGCCCTCCATGTGCTCGCCAGAGGTAGCCTGACTGCCATTAGGTACCGAGATGAGATCCTCAGACCCCTTGTGAGACCATATGCTGGTGCGGTTGGCTTTGGGTTCCTCCTAATGCAAGACAATGCTAGACCTCATGTGGCTGGAGTGTGTCAGCAGTTCCTGCAAGACGAAGGCATTGATGCTATGGAGTGGCCCGCCCGTTCCCCAGACCTGAATCCAATTGAGCACATCTGGGACATCATGTCTCGCTCTATCCACCAACGTCACGTTGCACCACAGACTGTCCAGGAGTTGGCAGATGCTTTAGTCCAGGTCTGGGAAGAGATCCCTCAGGAGACCGTCCGCCACCTCATCAGGAGCATGCACAGGCGTTGTAGGGAGGTCATACAGGCACGTGGAGGCCACGCACACTGCTGAGCCTCATTTTGACTTGTTTTAAGGACATTACATCAAAGTTGGATCAGCCTGTAGTGTGTTTTTCCACTTTAATTTTGAGGGTGACTCCAAATCCAGACCTCCATGGGTTGAAAAATTTGATTTCCATTTTTTTATTTTTGTGTGATTTTGTTGTCAGCACATTCAACTATGTAAAGAACAAAGTATTTCAGAAGAATATTTAATTAACTCAGATCTAGGATGTGTTATTTTTGTGTTCCCTTTATTTTTTTGAGCAGTGTATATACGGTAGTTATTTTTACAATAGGTTTGGATGACTGATAGTCACAGAAAGGATCTTTATATATCACATCCATAAAATAGTACTAAAGTTTTAATATAATTTAAATACTCAAAATTAAGCTATCCCTTCTTGGTTTTTATACAAGATATGAGTTGAGCATCAGAAAGAATTTATTTTGCAGTGATAATTTTACATTTCTCGTGTGGGACTTATAAGATGAAGTCCTGCATGCATTTAATTTTCTATCATTATGTTCTATGCTTGGCTGGAGGGCCACAATCAGGGCAATAGGGCTGGTACTACTCTCAGGGCCCAGCAGGAAACAATAAAACAATAAAAATGGCGCCCACTGCATCCCTAACTGCCGCTGCTGGCCGGCAATATATATCAAGCAGAAACACAGCCTCTCCTGCCCCTTTACCTTGGGGCTCATGCACACAAATGTATTTTTTTTCTGTGTCCATTCCATTCCATATGCGGAACCATTCATTTGAATGGGTCTGCAAAAAAACTGAATTACTCCGTGTGTATTCTGTTTCTGTATGTCCGTTCCTGAAAAATAAATAGAACATGTCCTATTATTGGCTGCATTATGGACAAGGATAGTACCGTTCTATTAGGGGCCAGCTGTTCCGTTCTGCAAAATACAGAATGCACACGGACGTCATCTGTGTTCTTTGCGGACCGCAAGATAAATACGGTCGTGTGCATGAGCCCTAAATAAGATAAAGGCCCCAGACAGAGTGAGCATCTTTAGCTACATCCAGTCTTCTCTCCTCTTGCTCAAAGCAGTGTGATGTGCCTTGCATGCTGCATGTGAGGAAAAAGTGAAGACTGAAAGCAGAAATTGGTGCTGGGAATTAAAGCTCGCTGGATCAAGCAAAAGGTGGCAATGCAAAGAGTTATGAATCTACTGTCTGCTGCTGGTAAAGTGTGGGCAGAGAGGGGGGAACTAGGGAGGTCCTGAAGATTCTCCTGCCAGGCAGTAGCTTCAATAAAGTTTTACATTTTTGTATGTTTCTTGGTTTTGTAACTTCTCCTAGCCACCTTGTGCCCTCCGTCCAACAAAGCCTTTACCATATACAGTACTTGGCCTCCACTCATGGAGCACCTTTTGTGTACTGCACTCTCCACAGAGCCCCTGCCACTTACTCTGCCCCATGCAATGCCATTACCACCTGCTCAATTCTAATTCTAATCAAGGAGCTGGTCAGGAGTATAAATATTGTGATCAGTGGATATAGAGCAGACATTAAGAGATTGAGAAGCCACCAGTTGTAAACTTAAACTTCACTAGATTACACCTCTTTCACACTAGCGTTTCTATTTTCCGGTATTGAGATCCGTCATAGGATCTCAATACCGGAGAAAATCTCTTCCGTTTTGTCCCCATTCATTGTCAATAGGGATAAAATGTAACTGAACAGAATGGAATGCTCCAAAATGCATTCAGTTCCGTTTGGTTGCGTTCCCATACCGGAGAGCAAACCGCAGCAAGCTGAGGGTTTCTTTCCATCATGGGATGCGGAGCAAAACTGATCCGACATGACCCACAATGCAAGTCAATGGGGATGGATCCGTTTTCTCTGATACAATCTGACACAATAGAAAACGGATCCATTCCCCATTGACTTTTAATGGAGTTCATGATGGATCCATCCTTGCTATGTTAAAGATAATACAACCAGATCCGTTCATAACGGATGCAGATGGTTGTATTATCAGTAACAGAAGCGTTTTTGCTGAGCCCTTCCGGATCCAGCAAAAATGCTAGTGTGAAAGTAGCCTTATACAGGCTTTTCAAAGTAAGACTTTTGAAATACATTGCACAAACGAAAACATTTTAGGTAGAATAATAGCTGAATGAGGTGTTTAATTTACTATAGGAAAGTGTTGTGAACTGTGCTGTTAGCACTATTAGGATGAATTTACACCGTCACAGGGGCTCAAAACTGGTAAAATAAAACACTTCAGTTTTATCCTAATGCATTCTGAATGGAGAGCATTCTGTTCATTATGCACCAGGATGTTTTCAGTTCAGTCCCTCTCACGGTATTTGGCTGGAGAAAATATCGCAGCATGCTGCGGTATATTCTCCGGCCAAAATTCCAGAACACTTGCTGGAATGCTGGATCCGGCATTGATTTCCATTCAAATGTATTAATACCGGATCCGGTACCAAGTGTTCTGGAAAAACGGATCCGGTATCTTGGTCTGCGCAGACCTTTAAAATGCGAAAAAAATAAATACTGGATTCGTTTTTCCAGATGACACCGGAGAGACGGATACAGTATTGCAATGCATTTGTCAGCCGGATCCGAATCCGGAAACAAATGCTATCCGTTTGCATATGGATTTCCGGATCCGGCAGGCAGTTCCGGCAACAGAACTGCCTGCCGGAATACTCTAACGCAAGTGTGAAAGTACCTTATGTGGTCAGTTATTTCGATCAGTTATTGTGAGCCAAAACCAGGTGTGGGTCAAAAACACAGAACAGGTGCAATGATTATACCTGATCTCTGATTAGGCTATACTACTGGTTTTGGCTCACAATAAGGGCTGTTTCACACGAGCAAGTCCATTGCGAGAATCACGCTCCGTGTGTGAGTGTGATCCTCCGCTCTGGACTTGCAGGAGCGCACGGCATTATCATGATTTATAATGCTATGTGCCTCTGCTTGACCTTATTTCTACAGAATCATACTGACATCTTTATGTCACTATGATTCTGTGGGAAAAAGGCCATGCAGAGACACATAGCATTATAAATCATGATAATGCCGTGCGCTCCTGCAAGTCCAGAGCGGAGGATCACACTCACACACGGAGCATGATTCCCGCAATGGACTCGCTCGTGTGAAACAGCCCTAACTGATGGAAATAACTGACCAAATAACTTCAGTACGAACTCAGCCTCACTTGCCTTCCCTCCTCCAGCCTAATCCTAATGACTTGTTAAGGTCTTACGATATCAGCTCTGCTGTCCTGGCTACAATCTACCTTTGATTTGTCCCTGTGTTGTATGATTTAATAGTGCAAGTGACCATAACAAACTTTGTAATATATCTTATCAGGGGAAAATGTATTCTTCTCTTGTTCTCCACTAACCACTTTTCTCTTGGAAATTTCTCCTCAATCTGTCTCGAAACAGAGCAGCTCACCAAAGAATCAAATTACACATGTCAATACAAGTCTAAGAAGAGAAGACTAGAGAGGAGTGAACAAGAGCTGAGCAAACAGGAGAGCCAAATAGACCACCAACTAAATAGTTTCTGTTACAAAATGCTTTTTTTCATATCAGTACAGGTCAGTACTCATTTATTTTGGTATAATGTCCTTTGTGATTCCCGAGGTTGCTTCTGAGTGAGAGAAATTTAGGAAGCAGATTCTCCTCTATTTTCTTTGTGCAATGTATGGGAGCTAGTTTCCACTCACCTGCTCTAGGAAAACTGCAAACTAGAGAATGAGCCAGCAGAGGAGAAAAGTGCTAAAATATGCCAGATATGAGTTATATAATGGCCAGAAATAGTGTTACTCCTCATGTAGACACACTGTGCTATTGATTAATGCAAAGGTTAGGCATGCTTTAAAGTCTCCCCTGGTTTTGAGAACTGTTGCAGTACTGTTTCTAATGTGTTTAACAAGATCTGCTACAAATATCCAGCCAGTTCTTTCATTCAGGGCCTGAGGATTAATGGACATTTCAAAAGTGTATTCCTGTATGAGCCCATCTGGTTCTTTTCTTTAGTGGATTTTGCCTAAAGCCACCTTTTTGCAAGTCTGTTTCTACCTCTGATTGTTTTCCTACCTGTCTCCTGACTGTCCATGACTAGGCTCCTGCCCTGTCCCTTGTATATTATATTTGGATCTTGAATTTAGGGTCCATTCACACGTCTGTAGAATGGGTCCGCATCCGTTCCGGAATTATGTGGAATGGGTGCGGATCCATTCATTCTCTATGGGGCCGGAAGAGATGCGGACCCCACACAGTGTGCTGTTCGCATCTGCATTTTCGGAGCGTGGCCCTGATCTTCCGGTTCGCAGCTCCGGAAAAAAATAGAGCATGTTCTATTCTTGTTCGCAATTGCGGACAAGAATAGGCATTTCTATGGGGGTGCCGGCCGGGTGTATTGCAAATTTTAAATTTGCGGATCCACAATGCACTACGGACTTCTGAATGGATGATGATGATCCTTGGCTACATTCTTGCCTGTGTCCTTTTTCTACACTCTAGTCCTGCTGTTACCAATTCTCCAGCCCTGTAGTTGTTTACACTCCAGCTCATGTGCCTATGCTCCAGCTACACTGTTGTGCTCTACAAAAAGACCCTGCTACTCCACAGTTCCAAGCACAACACTGCTATAACACAATGGCGAACCTCGCTTTGCTGAGCCTTCCCTGCGTCTTACTGAACTTCTTGTTTACCTCACTGACTGTTTCTATTCCCATATGTACATGAACTAAAACTTAAACCCATGCCTGAAGACTGTATGTGTATGTCTGCAATGAATTAAAAGACAAGGAATGTGAACTAGACACTGGTGTACATAAGAAGATTGTATTAAGAAATACACTTCTCAGCTTAAAGTGGATCTCTCAACACTTCTGGCATGACTGTTTTAATAAAATACTTGGTTTCCACATGAAATAATCATTCTGGAACATTTTTGCATATTTACAGTTTCTCTGTTATTCCTCCTAAAAATATATAGCTATAATGTCAACTAAGTTTCACCATTTGCCTTCTCAATGGATTCTATCCATACTTAATCTGGCAGTGATTGAACAATGTCAGGGAGGACATAAAATAGACATGTCAGGAGAGCTGACAAGACATCTTTAGGGCATCATGCACATGGCTTTTTTGTACAAGGACATAATACAGCATTTTTCTGTGGCATGATCCATAGAATTCAATATGTGTTAAGCATTTCTCTCCTAGAAGTATTGTTTCTGGAGGAGAATATCTATATACTTTAGGGATTCGCTCTGGTAGTTCGGATAAGCAGGCACAGTTCAGAGGCAAAATACAAGTTCGTAATTCAAACTTCAGTGTTTATTCACACATGATGCAAAAACAAAGCTTCACTTTTGCAGTGTTGGTGTTACTTCACACCAAATGGCAAGTTAATAAAACAAAAGTCACCTTGGTGTCAGTTCTGCCTCAGAAAGTTAAAATACAGGCTTTAGGCGGCCTGTTTCCCTGACTCATGGGTCTCCGCTTTCTCCAGCCCAGCACAGGTTTTAGATCCCAGCACACAGACCTACTGAGCTCCACTGTCAGACGGAGATAATCCTCTCCACCTGGCAGTGCTGTCTGGTTTTTATGCCTGGCAAAACACGGCCTGGAACGTGGGGAGTAGTGACCCACCCAGCACTTTGACTACTCCCAGTAAGAGCCGTCTCAGATCAGCTATTACAGCCATGCAACTGCTGCTGACACATAAAAACCGTCTCTTATTCCACCGAGGCCAGGAACCTCGGTGACACGTACCTATCATCCACAATAATTCCTTGTACCTTCTTACATATCTCCCCCTTTGTTCAACCCTGAGGGGTTGAACACATGCCATACAGTATACTCGGGACAGGGCATCCGCGTTTCCCTGCAACTGACCTACCGTGTGTTCTACAGAGAACTTAAAGTTTTGTAAAGGCAGCAACCACCAGGTGACTCGAGCATTTCTCTCTTTGGCCTCGCTCATCCACTTGAGAGGGGAGTGGTCAGTCACCAGGCGGAATGTTCTCCCCAACAAATAATAGCGGAGAGACTCGACTGCTCACTTGATAGCCAGGCACTCTCTCTTCACTATACTATACCGGGTCTCAGCTGGGGTGTGCTTACGCCTGAGGAAGATAATGGGATGCTCCTCCCCATTGACTTCCTGAGACAATACATCACCGAGGCCTACTTCTGAGGCATCGGTCTGTACTATAAACTCGCTTTTAAAGTCAGGCGTCACCAAAACCGGGGACCCGCACAGGGACCACTTCAAAGGGAAGAAAGCCTTTTTCCGCCCGATCATCCCAGCGAACCATTACTGACTTGTGTCCCTTCAAGAGCCCTGTCAATGGCGCGGCCACCGTAGCAAAGTGGGGGACAAACCTCATGTAATAGCCCACCATTCCCAGTAATGACTTTACTTGCCTAGTGGTAACAGGTCGGGGCCAATCTCATATTGCCTCTATTTTGTTCACTTGGGGTTTGATGATTCCGCACTGAATGACATACCTCAGGTACTTAGTCTCCTCTAACTCTATCGCACATTTTTTTATCGTACATTAGTCCCGCCATCGGAAGGGAGTCCACTACAGCCTGCACTTTGGGTAGATGACTTTCCCAGTCTGTACTGTGGATGATAATATCATCCAGGTAAGCTGAAGCGTATCGACGATGTGGACGCAGCACAATGTCCATAAGCCGTTGAAAAATGTCAGGGGAACCATACAGACCAAAGGGTAGCACCTTGTACTGATACAGAACTTCAGGTGTGATAAAGGCAGTTTTCTCTTTGGCAGCCTCCGTTAAGAGAACCTGCCAGTACCATTTTGTGAGGTCTAAAACAGAAAATTACCGGGCTTGTACTAACCACGCGATAAGCTCATTCACCCGGGGTATGGGATACGCATCGAATTTTGAAATCTCGTTCAGTTTACGAAAATTGTTACAGAACAGTAACGTCCCGTCTGGCTTGAGTATTAAGACTATAGGACTAGACCACTCACATTTAGACTCCTCAATGACATTTAGTTGCAGCCTTAACTGCACTTCCTCTGAGATGGCTTGTCGCCGAGCCTCGGGTAACCGGTATGGTTTTAACCAAACTTTGGCCTCAGGTTCCGTGACTATGTCATGCTGGATTGTGGAAGTGCGTCCAGGGAGGTCCGAGAACACATCAGTGTTCCGACTGACTCTGTTTAGAGGAGAGGCTGTCAGCAATTTTTACGGCAACAACTGCTTCCCTTACATCAGACAAAGGTGCTGGAACTCTTCCCCTAGAAAACCCGGACGCAGGCTGTCTTCCGTAGAGGTCTCTCTATCCTTTCTCGGCTTAAGTAAATTAACATGGTAGATATGTTCCAGCTTTCGCCTCCCTGGCTAGTGTAACTTTCTCGAGTACCTCGTAGGGCCCCTGCCACCTAGCCAGGAACTTACTGTCCACGGTCGGTACCAGAAGCAAAACCCGATCACCCGGGTTAAAGATACAGATCCGAGCCTGCCGATTATAGACCCAACTCTGTGCTCGTTGAGCTGCCTCCATATGTTCCCTAACAAGAGGCAACACTTTCTCTATCCGTTCTTGAATTTGGGTTATGTACTCAATAACACTTTTATATCGAGTGGGCTGTTGTTTCCATGCCTCTTTAGCTACATCCAAGAGACCGCAAGGGTGTCTGCCATATAGCAGTTCGAAGGGCGAGAACCCAATAGGGGTCTGGGGTAGCGATGGATGAACATCGGCCAAGACAGTTCGCGAACACGATTGCGCGAACGCGCAAACTGCAAGTTCGCGGTGGGCCCCATTCACTTTAATGGCAGGCGAACCTGGAAAACCTTCAGGTCATATTTGCAGCCACCAAATACTTACTAAAAGTGCACAAATAGTCCCACAACTTGGACAGTGACATACTAGAGGGGGATCAATTACAAAAGTTACCACAAAAAATATGTATTTTTTGCTTCTTGTTATTCTCAAAAATGTGACCTGCTGGAGCCTAAAACTTTTTTATTTTAGGCCACTAAAGTACGGGCCCTAAAAATTAGGCATTCATCTGACATAAAAGAACAAGTGATTATGTGGCTTGAGTTACATTATGCGGTCAATGGAAAACAATTTTACTGCAGGCCAGTGGAGTACAGGGCTCAAACATTAGGCATTCAATGTACAGAAAAGTGATTATGTGGCTGGAGGTTTATTAGACGGTCAGTGGATAACAATTTTACTGTAGGCCAGTACAAATACATTAGTTAAATATTACAGCTTGTTTAAGGTGGCTCACCTGGTTTCAACCATGCATCGGGTGCTCAAAATCTATCTGATTCACCCAATCAGCAAATTTGGATCTGAGATATACAGGGAGTGCAGAATTATTAGGCAAATGAGTATTTTGACCACATCATCCTCTTTATGCATGTTGTCTTACTCCAAGCTGTATAGGCTCGAAAGCCTACTACCAATTAAGCATATTAGGTGATGTGCATCTCTGTAATGAGAAGGGGTGTGGTCTAATGACATCAACACCCTATATTAGGTGTGCATAATTATTAGGCAACTTCCTTTCCTTTGGCAAAATGGGTCAAAAGAAGGACTTGACAGGCTCACTAAAGTCAAAAATAGTGAGATATCTTGCAGAGGGATGCAGCACTCTTAAAATTGCAAAGCTTCTGAAGCGTGATCATCGAACAATCAAGCGTTTCATTCAAAATAGTCAACAGGGTCGCAAGAAGCGTGTGGAAAAACCAAGGCGCGAAAATAACTGCCCATGAACTGAGAAAAGTCAAGCGTGCAGCTGCCAAGATGCCACTTGCCACCAGTTTGGCCATATTTAAGAGCTGCAACATCACTGGAGTGCCCAAAAGCACAAGGTGTGCAATACTCAGAGACATGGCCAAGGTAAGAAAGGCTGAAAGACGACCACCACTGAACAAGACACACAAGCTGAAACGTCAAGACTGGGCCAAGAAATATCTCAAGACTGATTTTTCTAAGGTTTTATGGACTGATGAAATGAGAGTGAGTCTTGATGGGCCAGATGGATGGGCCTGTGGCTGGATTGGTAAAGGGCAGAGAGCTCCAGTCCGACTCAGACGCCAGCAAGGTGGAGGTGGAGTACTGGTTTGGGCTGGTATCATCAAAGATGAGCTTGTGGGGCCTTTTCGGGTTGAGGATGGAGTCAAGCTCAACTCCCAGTCCTACTGCCAGTTTCTGGAAGACACTTTCTTCAAGCAGTGGTACAGGAAGAAGTCTGCATCCTTCAAGAAAAACATGATTTTCATGCAGGACAATGCTCCATCACACGCGTCCAAGTACTCCACAGCGTGGCTGGCAAGAAAGGGTATAAAAGAAGAAAATCTAATGACATGGCCTCCTTGTTCACCTGATCTGAACCCCATTGAGAACCTGTGGTCAAATGTGAGATTTACAAGGAGGGAAAACAGTACACCTCTCTGAACAGTGTCTGGGAGGCTGTGGTTGCTGCTGCACGCAATGTTGATGGTGAACAGATCAAAACACTGACAGAATCCATGGATGGCAGGCTTTTGAGTGTCCTTGCAAAGAAAGGTGGCTATATTGGTCACTGATTTGTTTTTGTTTTGTTTTTGAAGGTCAGAAATATATATTTGTGAATGTTGAGATGTTATATTGGTTTCACTGGTAAAAATAAATAATTGAAATGGGTATATATTTGTTTTTTGTTAAGTTGCCTAATAATTATGCACAGTAATAGTCACCTGCACACACAGATATCCCCCTAAAATAGCTAAAACTAAAAACAAACTAAAAACTACTTCCAAAAATATTCACCTTTGATATTAATGAGTTTTTTGGGTTCATTGAGAACATGGTTGTTGTTCAATAATAAAATTAATCCTCAAAAATACAACTTGCCTAATAATTCTGCACTCCCTGTAATGTATAGACGAGCACTCCTCATCCGGTCTTATGCATAAATTTATATTTATTGGTTAAAAAGGTATATAAATAGAATTTTTTTTAAAACAAAATATATATAAAAGATATGATGTAAAATGGCGTATACAAATACTTAATTGAGTTCCCACACAGACAAAAAAATTGATATGAACTTGATTATACTGATGCAATCCGTGCAAAAAAAAGTAAAAGAAGAGAAAAGTAAAAATATAAGAAATATAAAATATTGGAATAAAGTATTCAATTCTATTTGACAAATTGATCCTAGTGCAGGTGAGTTAATTGGTGTTGATATTCTTGATAGATGATCAGAGAAAATGGATACAAAATATAGATGAAAAAATATATATAAAATATATACAGTACAGACCAAAAGTTTGGACACACCTTCTCATTCAAAGAGTTTTCTTTATTTTCATGACTATGAAGGCATCAAAACTATGAATTAACACATGTGGAATTATATACATAACAAACAAGTGTGAAACAACTGAAAATATGTCATATTCTAGGTTCTTCAAAGTAGCCACCTTTTGATTTGATTACTGCTTTGCATACTCTTGGCATTCTCTTGATGAGCTTCAAGAGGTAGTCCCCTGAAATGGTCTTCCAACAGTCTTGAAGGAGTTCCCAGAGATGCTTAGCACTTGTTGGCCCTTTTGCCTTCACTCTGCGGTCCAGCTCACCCCAAACCATCTCGATTGGGTTCAGGTCCGGTGACTGTGGAGGCCAGGTCATCTGGCGCAGCACCCCATCACTCTCCTTCATGGTCAAATAGCCCTTACTTTCAAAGTTTTCCCAATTTTTCGGCTGACTGACTGACCTTCATTTCTTAAAGTAATGATGGTCACTCGTTTTTCTTTACTTAGCTGCTTTTTTCTTCCCATAATACAAATTTTAACAGTCTATTCAGTAGGACTATCAGCTGTGTATCCACCTGACTTCTCCTCAACGCAACTGATGGTCCCAACCCCATTTATAAAGGTAAGAAATCCCACTTATTAAACCTGACAGGGCACACCTGTGAAGTGAAAACCATTTCAGGGGACTCCCTCTTGAAGCTCATCAAGAGAATGCCAAGAGTGTGCAAAGCAGTAATCAAAGCAAAAGGTGGCTACTTTGAAGAACCTAGAATATGACATATTTTCAGTTGTTTCACACCTGTTTGTTATGTATATAATTCCACATGTGTTAATTCATAGTTTTGATGTCTTCAGTGTGAATCTACAATTCTCATAGTCATGAAAATAAAGAAATCTCTTTGAATGAGAAGGTGTGTCGAAACTTTTGGTCTGTACTGTATGTGTAGAAAAATATATAGTAATGATACAAATAGTCCAATAACTTCTCCTGTAGTGATACAAATAGTCCAATGACTTCTCCTATAGGTTAGTGTTCTCCTGTATAGTAATTTCTATTCTTCTATGGTGATAAATAATCCTAGATAGCTAGCTTTTGTAATGTCCCAATTGGTGAGTAAACTTCAGCTGGATACTATCACTCTATTTCAATATAGTGATGTTCAATGGATAAGTGTAGTATTCAAACTTATTTCAATGTTGTTACAATATTTCAATTGTAGTGGAAATCAATTTTTCTGCAGGCCAGTAGAGTACCGGCCCCAAACATTAGCCATTCACCAGACAGAAAAAATCAATTGATTATGTGGCTGGAGGTATACTAGATGGTCATTGGATAACAATTGTAATGTAGGCCAGTACAATTACATGTCAATTACATATTTTTAAAAGAACTAAATATATAAAATTGGATTAAAAACATGGCTAACAAAATCCCCCCTCTTGAATAAACCCAAAATGATAATAGGCGAAATTCGATAACACGTGTTAGTCATAGGTGTTGAATTACTCCGAGGCCCTAACAATTAGGCATTCACCGTACAGAAAAGATCAAGTAATTATGTAGCTGGAGGTATATTAGACGTCATTGGATAACCATGTTACTGCAGGCCAGTAGAGTACAGGCCCCAAACATTAGGCATTCACAGCACAGAAAACATAAAGTGATTATGTGGCTGGAGGTATATTAGACGGTCATTGGATATCAATTTTACTGCAGGCCAGTGGAGTATAGGCCCCAAACATTAGGCGTTCAACGGACAGAAAAGATCAAGTGATTTTATGGATGGAGGTTTATTAGACGGTCATCGGATAACAATTTTACTGTAGGCCAGTACAAATACACGTCAAATACATATTTAAAAAAAAACTAAAAAAATAAAATTGGATTAAAAACATGGCTAATGAAATCCCCCTTCTTGAATAAACCCCAAATGATAATAGGTCAAATTGGATAACACGTGGTCTTCACAGGTGTTGAATTCCTCTGAGGCGCCAACAATTAGGCTTTCACCGTACAGAAAAGATGAAGTGATTATGTGGCTGGAGATATATTAGACGGTCATTGGATAACAATTTTACTGCAGGCCAGTGTACTACAGGCCCCAAACATTAGGCATTCACCGGACAGAAAAGATCTAGTGATTATGTGGCTGGAGGTATATTAGACGGTCAATGGATATCAATTTTACTACATGCCAGTGGAGTACAGGCCCCAAACATTAGGCATTCACCGGACAGAAAAGATCAAGTGATTATGTGGCTGGAGGTATATTAGACGGTCATTGGATATAAATTTTACTGAAGGCCAGTGTACTACAGGCCCCAAACATTAGGCATTCACCGGAAAGAAAAGATCAAGTGATTATGTGGGTAAAGTTATATTAGACGATCAGTGGATAACAATTTTACTGTAGTCCAGTACAAATCCATGTCAAATACATATAAAAAAAAAAAATATATATATAAAATTGGATTAAAAACATAGCTGTCACGACGGGGAGTGGGGAAAACCCCCCACCGTACGATGACTGGGGGATAAGGAAAGCAACTAGGCCTGAACACAAGGATAAGGGAGCAGGTCACCTCCTAATGCATCCCTATACCTAGCCCTAACTCCTCACCGTATGAGCGGACCTGGATAATAGGACGGCTCATAACCTTGATACCTAAGGCACTGAGTCGCCCTGAGAATCCCACTCAAAAGAACCAAGGAGAGGCGCCCTGTTCTTCCAGGACACGGAAGAACAGGAGTCTCAAAAGGCCTAGAAGCAGGGAAAGTAAAAGACAATATGCAGCAAGAGAATCGGCAGGAAAGAAAACAAGACGACACACTTACCTGCCGCTGCCACCACAACTGGAACCCGTGAATATGTACCAGAGCCCTAACACCAAACAGGACACCGTAACAGCAACTCACACAGGTATCCAGCACACCAGACTCTGCCAGGACCCCCATGCCTCAAGGTGCATGGCAGCCCCAGGTGTCACTGCATACAGGCTAGGAAGTCTAGCAACCATGCTGGAAGATAACACCAAACATACCAGACAAGGAACACCAAGCTAGACATTACAACACACCAAATCATAACCCCACACCAAACATACAACACATGTAAGGGAGAGAAGACATCACTGGAGACCTCGATAACAATGACTACCACAAGGGTGGCCCAACAAGGTGGTTAACCCCTCCAGCACCGAACAAAGGAAGAAACAACTGAAAGGGGAAGTGCACACACCAGCATAAAAAACTACACGTTGCCGCAGGCAACAACATACAAGGCAACCATGTCACAGCAAAACGTGGCATAAGTGTCACAGCGCACACCAAAGGCCTTGACAATGGCTAGCAAAATCCCCCTTCTTGAATAAACCCCAAATGATAATAGGTGAAATTGGATAACACGTGGTCGTCACAGGTGTTGAATTCCTCTGAGGCGCCAACAATTAGGCTTTCACCGTACAGAAAAGATCAAGTGATTATGTGGCTGGAGATATATTAGACGGTCATTGGAAAACAATTTTACTGCAGGCCAGTTTACTACAGGCCCCAAACATTAGGCATTCACCGGACAGAAAAGATCTAGTGATTATGTGGCTGGAGGTATATTAGACGGTCATTGGATATCAATTTTACTACATACCAGTGGAGTACAGGCCCCAAACATTAGGCTTTCACCGGACAGAAAAGATCAAGTGATTATGTGGCTGGAGGTATATTAGACGGTCATTGGATATCAATTTTACTGAAGGCCAGTGTACTATAGGCCCCAAACATTAGGCATTCACTGGAAAGAAAAGATCAGTGATTATGTGGCTGGAGGTATATTAGACGGTCATTGGCTATCAATTTTACTACATGCCAGTGGAGTACAGGCCCCAAA
Source organism: Bufo bufo (assembly GCF_905171765.1). Lineage (NCBI taxonomy): Eukaryota > Metazoa > Chordata > Amphibia > Anura > Bufonidae > Bufo > Bufo bufo. The sequence goes on from NC_053390.1 coordinate 236,233,617, forward strand.
CATTAGGCATTCACCGGACAGAAAAGATCAAGTGATTATGTGGCTGGAGGTATATTAGACGATCAGTGGATAACAATTTTACTGTAGTCCAGTACAAATACATGTCAAATACATATGTTTCAAAGAACTAAATATATAAAATTGGATTAAAAATGTGGCTAACGAAATCCCCACTCTTGAATAAACCCCAAATGATAATAGGTGAAATTCGATAACACGTGGTCGTCATAGGTGTTGAATTCCTCCGAGGCCTCAACAATTAGGCATTCACCGTAGGTGAATATTTACATAAGACGGGGACCATTCTTTGTTCTGGGTGGTGGTGAATATGTGTGGGCTGGCATGATGAAATTTAGTTAAACATGGTCGTCACAGCTCCCGCAACAGCAGAATGCAGCATCTCTCGCAGCAAGGCTGGGAAATGCTGCATTCTGGCAGCCCTCTGTGATGCTGGTAACATGTCTGCCATTTTGTGTTTGTACCTGGGGTCTAAGTACATTGCCACCCAGCACTGGTCCTTGCCCTTTATGCTTTTTATACGATGGTCTCTCTTCAAACACTGGAGCATGAAGGCCCTCATTTGCACTAAATTGGAAGTGGTGGAGCGCCCTGGCCCCTGCTCATTGCCCAGGAGAATGTCGTCCTTGGTCTCCTTCACCCAGCCACGGACAACACCAGGGATCCCCGAAAAGTTTAAAGACTGCAATTGCTCTTTTTGCTCCTCCTCATCCTCCTCCCCCCCAGCCACCATCCTCCTCTGACTCCTTTTCAGACTTCTGCTGACTTGTCTCAGATTGAGTAGCGCCCCTGGGAATTCATTCAGCATTGCGACTTTCGTATTTTCCAGCTCCTGCTCTTCGACGGCTTGATCAATGACACAAGGCAATACACGCTCTAATAACAAGGCGTAAGGTATGATGTCACTAATGGTGTCCTGGCTGCAACTGACCAGTTTGGTTATCTCATCAAATGGCCGCAGAAGTCTGCATGCGTCGCGCATGAGCAGCCACTGGAGCATTGAAAATCAATCAAGCTCCCCAGAAACTGTTCTGCTGCAGAGTTCGTACAGGTAGTCTTTAATGGCACGTTACTGCTGGATCGGCCTATCAAGCATATGCAAGGTGAAGTTCCAGCGTGTTGGGCTCTCACAAATCAGACGTCTGATGGGCGGGTGGTATCGCCGCTGAACGTCAGCAAAGCGAGCCATGGCCATGTAAGATCTTCTAAAATGGTCAGAGATTTTCCTGGCCTGCCTGCATGGAATCCGTGGTGGTAACACCAAATCCACGCGGTTGCCACGGGTTGCATGCTTGACAGCCATCAGAAGCTTCACCCAGTGGGCAGTAAAAGTTATGGACCTTCCCTGCCCGTGTTTGCTAGACCACATGTCTGTGGTCAGATGTATTTTGGCACCGACACTGTGTGCCAGAGATACATTCACTTGCCGCTTAACATGGCCATATAGCTCTGGGATGCCCTTCTGGGAGAAATCTTTCCTTCCAGGGACCATTGTGGTGTGCCAATGGCAACAAATTTTCTAAAAGCCTCCGAGTCCACCAGTTAATATGGCAGTAGTTGGCGGGCTAGCAGTTCCGACAAGGCAGCGGTCAGCCGTTGGGCAAGAGGGTTATCCGGCATCATCAACTTTTTACATTCGAAGATTTGAGCCACGGAAGCCTGCCTACTGCCAGATGAACGCAACGACGGCACAGTGGAAAGTGGAGTGGAGGACAAATGGAAGGAGAGAGGAGAAGGAAAAGAGGCAGGACATGCATCGCCGGGAGCGTGGCTTTGGGGGGTTCTGACAGTGTTGTTCCACTGGGCTCGGTAATGGAAGGCCAGGTGCCTTCTTAAGGCGGTTGTCACTAGTTGAGTGTTGGGCTTACCGCGACTTATGCATTGACAGCACAGGCTAGAGATGGCAACACTATTGTCAGCAGCTGACACGTCCTGGGAGCACCAGATGTGACCTTGCTTGGTGGATGGTTTGCTCCAGATACATTTGCAATCTGCTTTTTGCCTGCTGTGCACTGCGAATTCTGCCTGCTTCTCCTCCTTCTACCCCCTATCTGCTGCTCTGTCTCTCCCTCTGAACTCCCCTCCTCTTCCTCTCTTGTGGGCACCCACATGACATCTATCGACACATCATCATCGTCACCTTCACCACCACTGACATTAGAGATCTCGGAGTAGGCAGCAACAGCGGGGACCCCCCTCCTTGGGCTGATCACACAGCAGAGAGTGAAGAGGGTGCATATACAGAGTATGAGGAGGTTGCGGAAGCGGAAGACTGAGTGAGCCACTCAACTAACTCTGGTGCGTCCTTTGACATAATTGCACGCACTTTCTCCAACTTCCCACTTAGGATCCAGCCTGGTGCACCTGCCCAACCCCTACCACCCCTGCGGAATGGCCTGCCTCTTCCTCTGCCTGTCATTTTCAAAATGACCCTGTGACAAAGTCCCTATAAAAGAGCAGTATTTGTGGAAGCAGGCATATCGCAGGCCTCAATCAATATTTGGTGGAAGCTGGTATATCAAACCCCTTAATCAATATTTGGTGGAAGCCGATGTATTGCGGGCCTCAATCTATATTTGTTGGAAGCCGATATATCAATCCCCTCTATCAGTATTTTGTGGAAACAGGTATATATAACCCTTTTATGAGTATTTGCTGGAAGCTGGTATATCAAACCCCTTAATCAATATTTCGTGGAGCTGTTGTATTTCAGGCCTCAATCAATATTTGGTGGAAGCTGGTAGATTAATCCCCTCTATCAGTATTTTTTGGAAAGAGGTATATAGAACCCCTTAATGAATATTTGGTGGAAGCTGGTATATCAAACCCCTTAATCAATATTTAGTGGAAGCCGGTGTATCACAGGCCTCAATCTATATTCGACACTAGAGTGGATAGCTCACCTCCTTTACAGCCTGGAACTGGTGCTCTAGTCTAAAACTGATCACCCAATCAGTATAAGGGACAATTAGAAAAGAATAGTATGAGACTGGCACTCAATTATGCGGATCACATAGAACGTGGCAGTTTATTACAGCAATTAATTGTTATACAATCACGTTTAAAAATATACAATAAAATACAATTTCACACAAAAATAATAGAATCGATAAATAAAATAAAGTAAAACCACAGGATAAGTGCGCACTGGCAAAACTAAGTCGAAGTATATATATGTCTTGTCCTTCGGTTAGATATAGTAATTTAATCGCGTATAGTTCATGGAAAATAAATCCAGGTATAGAACTGTATTTGGAGAGAAAGTCAGTTCTCTGAATGTCACTGTGCTCACTCAGAGGTATTCCCTTGAGTAGGGACAATACGGACAGTGAATAGAACCGGAGAACGGGACTTTGATATTCTGGTTAATATTATTATTGAATAAAAGTGGTGATTAAGGCGTGAATTGATATCTTACACCTGTTGTATCGGGAACGCCACTTAGGTTTCGACTCACCACCTTGTCCTGGCATCTTCTTCTCCCATTTGGCGTCCTCGTCCGAGATTTCCGGATCTATATTTGGTGGAAGCCGGTACATCATTCCCCTCTACCAGTATTTTATGGAAACAGGTATATAGAACCCTTTAATGAGTATTTTCTGGAAGCTGGAATATCAAACCCCTTAATCAATATTTGGTGGAAGCCGGTGTATCACACTCCTCAATCAAGATTTTGTGGAAGATAGTGTATCACACCCCTCAATCAGTATTTTGTGGAAGCAGGTATATCAAACCTCTTAATCAGTTTTTTTTTGGGGGGGGGCAACAGGTATATAGCACCCTTTAATCATTTTTTTTTTTTTTGGGGAGGGGGGGCAACAGGTATATCACACCAGTTCCAATTAGTTATTCCAATAGCGTTTGTCCCTCTATCTAGCTGCGGTATTTCAGCAGAACCGCACACAACTGCTGCACAATACAAATGCACTATAATATACTTTCTATGTTAGAAGGTATATTATAGATATAGCACACCTCTCAATCAGTTTTTTTGGGGGTGCAACAGCTATATCACACCAGTTCCAATTAGTTATTTTAATAGTATTTGTCCCTTTATCTAGCTGCGATATCTCAGTAGAACCGTACACAACTGCTGCACAATACAAATGCACTGTAATATACTTTCTATGTTAGAAGGTATATTATAGGTATATCACACCCCTCAATCAGTTTTTTTTGTGGCAACAGGTATATCACACCAGTTGCAATTAGTTATTCAAGTAGCGTTTGTCCCTTTATCTACTGTAGCTGCGATATCTCAGCAGAACCGCACACAACTGCTGCACAATGCTAATGCACTATAATATACTTTCTATGTTAGAAGATGTATTAAAGTATATCACACCCCTCAATCAGTTTTTTTGGGGGGCAACAGGTATATCACACCTGTTGCAATTAGTTATATCAATAGTGTTTGTCCTTTTATCTAGCTGCAGTATCTCAGCAGAACCACACACAACTGCTGCACAATACAAATGCACTATAATATACTTTATATGATAGAAAGTATATTATAAGTATATCACACCCCTCAGTATGTTACACCTATCAATAGCACACCTATACCAGTCCTTAAAAGGACTTTTGTGGCCCTACTACTAGCGTTTTGTGTCCCTAACAGTCGGTCCCTGCTCAACACAGCAACCTCTCCCTACATTGGCAAAAAACTGAATTTAAAATGGCTGCCAGATCGGGTTAATTTATAGGGTAGGGGGTGTGTCCATGTGCTGAAACATCTCAATTGGCTGTCCTGTCCGACCTGATGGATGTGTCATGGGTCAAAGTTCGGCACAATGCAAAAGAATGTGGCGCCGGTGGACATTGCCATATGTTCGCATATTCAGCGAATCACAAACAAGCAAAGTTCGCCGCAAAACGACAGCCGGGCAAACTGCAAGGCCATCTCTAGTCTGGGGTACCTATCACCCTGCGAACATGAGATAGGGATGGAGAAGGTCCCAGTCCTTCCCATTTTAGCCACCACCCTTTTCAACATATTTTTTTAATATGCTTGTGGATGGTAAACGAACATCTGTAGCGGTTTTATGTGCAGCAACTTACAGAGTTCCCACATCACCTTGGACATAAAATTGGTCCCCTGGTCAGTCAGAACCTTTTTATGTAGCCCCACTCGGGAGAACATTTTCATTAGCTCCTTAGCTATCAGTTTAGCCGATGTATGTTGCAGTAGTACCGCCTCCGGGTACCGAGTGACGTAGTCTAGGATGACCAAGATGTGATGGTGTCCTCTAGCAGACTTCGGTACTGGGCCTACGAGGTCCATAGCGATACGCTCAAATGGTACCTCGATGATCGGGAGAGGTACCAAGGGACAGGTCGGGCAAGACTTACAGAATTCTTACACCTTCCTAAACACACTGGGCCAGTAAAACCATTTTAGAATACGGTCCTGTGTTTTCTGCATTCCCCAGATAACCCCCGAGAACATGTTGGTGGGCTAACTCTAACACAAGATTGCGATAAGTATGGGGCACCACCAACTGTTCAATGGGTTCACCCCGCTGATGGTTTATCCGATACAACATATCCTGCTGAGCCACAAAACGGGGGATAACCAACTCTGCCCCAGCTTGTTGTGGTTCACCACCTACTATTAATACATTTTCTCAGGCTCGGAATAGGGTGGGGTCCCGGTGTTGTGCAGTACCAAAATGATCCCCGGAGACATTGAGGTCTGCCAGCTCAGGCCCCAACGGCAAGTCCTCCACGTCTCCCACCATTACACTCAGCGGGCTTGTCTCCCCCTCTTCCACCCTTCGCCCTCGGGTTCCCAGGGTTCTGGACTCCGCCCAGAGCAAGGCCACTCTGGGTATCAGTCACTTTCGTCGCAGGCCACAGTGCCAGGAAACCAGGGAAGTCTCTCCCTATTATAAGTTCGTAGTGTTAGTTTCTGGCAACTGCCACTTCATGAGTCCACCTGCCAGCCTCCGTAGTTAGAGACACCAGGGCGGTGGGATAGTCTTTTAAGTCCCCATGAATGCACATGACCCCGACTTTCCGGACAGTATACTCAGCGGACCATACCAGGGGAGCCCTTACTAGGGACATCAGACTCCCTGAGTCAGCACGGCCTCTGCTGGAGTGTCTCCTATTTCTACCTGGCACAAGTAATTTAGAGTTTTTGAGGTACTCGCTTCACACAGCTTCCTGTAATATAACGACTAACGGAAGCCGTAGTTCGTGTCCATGAGTTCCACCTGATGTGGACAGTCAGCTTGTACATGGCAAGGCTCCCGACACCGCCAGCAGACTATTGGAGCTGGATCCATAGGGGGTAGATCCCGGGTGGGTTTGGTTGACACAAGTAGCCGGGTCTGGGGTGTAGATTTAAGGAATTTTATTGCTCTCCTCCCAAAAGAACCGCCCTGTAGATTCCGGGTAGCCTCATAGGATTCCACCAGGTCGACCATCTCAAGGGCATTTCCTGGAGAGACCTGGCCGATCCATTGATGGAGATGGGGTGGCAAAGCCCTCCATAAACTATCAGCCAATAGCATAGCATAGCAATAGCATAGCCATGGGACTCAGCACCTCAGGTTGTAACCACTTTTGCAAAATGTGGAGTAAGTAATAATACTGGGGTCTCGAAAGTTCAGCCTGCTTAAACCCCCACTGATGTATCCGTTGGGCCCGGCCCAACACATTCACCCCCAGCCTTGCCAAAATCTCACCCTTTACTTTTTGGTAGTCGGCCGCCTAATCATCCGTCAAGTTCAAATATACCCCCTAGGAATCGGATGCCAGAAACGGAGCAATGACCTCAGCCCACTGGTCTCGGGGTAGCTTCTCACTCGGGGCCACTTTCTCATACATCGCCAGGTAGGTTTGTCGTCTGCGGGTGTCATCTTAGGAATCGCCGCACAGACTGCCTTCCGGGCATTGTGAACGCTCGGGGTTGCTCCTCATGTCTGCAAAACCATAATGTGTTGTAGCAGCAACTGGTTGGTCTCTTGCTGCTGCTTGTTAGCCTCCCGTTGTTGCAGGTTTGTCTCTCGCTGCTGCAGATTAGCCTCCATGAGGGTCTTCACAACAGCCTCCATTTTGTCGTGGGACACGGGTTGTAATACCGCTGGTTTAATATACGACATACAACTGTGGCCAAAAATTTAAACCAAAAAATATTTTAGCATTCACGCCAGCCTCACTTCTTTTGCCCGCATCATCCACCAATTGTGGGGATTTGCTCTTGTAATTTGGATAAGCGGGCTCAGTACAGAGGCAAAATACAAGTTCGTAATACAAACTTCAGTGTTTATTCACGCATGATGCCAAAACCAAAATGTCACTTTTGCAGTGTTGGTGTTACTTCACACCCATTGGCAAGTTATTAAATCAAAAGTCACCTTGGTGGCAGTTCTGCCTCTGAAAGTTTGAATACAGGCTTTAGGCGGCCTGTTCCCCTGACACACGGGTCTCCGCTCTCCAGCCCAGCACAGGCCTCAGATCCCAGCACATAGACCTCCTGGGATTCACTGTCGACAGAGGTAATCCTCTCCACCTGGCAGTGCTGGCTGTTTTTTATGCCTGGCAAAACCCGGCCTGGAACGTGGGGAGTAGTCACCCACCCAGCACTTTGACTACTCCCAGTAAGAGCCGTCCAGGATCAGCTATTACAGCCATGCTAAGTACCAAGGTGTCAAACATTACTGCTGCTAACACATTAAAACTGTCTCTTACTCCACCGAGGCCAGGAACCTTGGTGACACGTACCTATCATCCACAATGATTCCTTGTACCTTCTTACAATATATACAGTATCCAACTGAGTTGTGGGGCAACACATGTGGTAGTGTGGCTTCATACTTGAGAATAATATGGCCCCCCCGTACACTGCTATACAGGCTTTTGGCACATGGCTCTTCATGCAAAAGAAAAACCAAAAACATCTTTGCTTGCAATTAAAACAAAATTAATACCATTTAAAATATTTAATTCATAAAAATGGCAATGTATATCAATGTCAATGACAATTTATGTAATTACTCAAATAATTATGAAAAAATATATGTAAATATGTACTGAATAAGGGTAAAGTAAATCTGTGCAAAGTACCAAGAGCTATGACTGTCCTATACTGTAGCTGTTACAGTGCAAATAAACTAAAAGAATGATCTAAATATAAATATATGTTACAGTGTAAAGTGCAAAAAAGTGAGCGAGTAAAGTGCAAGCCGAAACATCCACAAAAATATGCACATCCACAAATAAATATATATATATATATATATATATATATATATTTATTTTTAATAAGCAGCAAGCAAACACAGGCTATAGTATATAAGCTCTATATAAAGTGCAGGTACATACTAAAAAACCAGAGGCTGATACTGGCCAGATTGCAGCATATCAGCCATAGTATAGTATAGTTGCATCTTCAGGAGGTTATAAACATTCATATTCAAGTTAAATTCTGAATCGATACACAATTATAAAAGCATACAGGTTAATCCATTAGGAACTACATATCCCACTATCTACTTATAGGGCCTACAGCTAGGTCTAATATTGTATAAAATGTCTTTATTCCAGTTTATGGAGTTTGGATTGAGTTCTACATTGTTTTGTTTTGCTTTTACAATTTTTTTTTTCTTTTTCAGAAATAATTATTTGGAGGGGAAGAGTTTTAGTTGTATTTTAGATCACACTTATAATTCATCAGCATATACAAATGTGTGTTTAAATGTCTTTTATTAGAAGGACAATACAAGTAACACAACCCAAACAAAGAAGTATCAACTTGCACATACATATTTCCCAGATTACTGGAAAATGATAAGTACTGAGTACATTGCAGTTATTAGGGAGAAAACATCTACAGAGATATTCCTATGTACAATATCCTGAAAAATGTGTTCTTGTCAACAACAGATTGCAAACTGTGCTCATAAGTAAAATGATTGTCAAAGTTGATTTAAAAATCTATTGAGGTCTTAGATATATCCTTTTGAAAGACCATAAGTAAACCTGGTTCCCGGAGGAACCTTTCAAGAAAGTGAATCTGCTTTATGTTCTGCTCTGGTGGTTTAACCTGACCACTGAAGGCTGAGAACATCAACTAGTGAGTGACACTGTCTATCAGTCAAACTGCTTCTGAGCAAATGAAATGTGACTGTTCCATGTCAGTCATCATAGATACAGCTACAAAGCACTAGTTCATGAGGGAGCTATTATCTGTGAAAAATCATCAATCTCTGATAACATACATACCTAGTTCGTGAAATGTCACATAGTTCTGTGCAGTCAAACAAGAGTTAAAACAAGGCAGTTCTAAGTACGGTATGGGAATTTGGAAAGCTGCCAAGTAAGAGGCCACCAAAGAAACATTCATCCAAATATGAAATGACCTCCAGGCAGACAGGACACTCAATGCCCTGCTAACATCTCATTGACATTTGTCTGCCCTCCAGTTGGTTGTTTTAAAAAAAAAAAATGTATAAATGTAATAGACTTTTTTATCCCGAAGAGAAAGAGATGAAATGCATTTCTGGAGATAGCAGCTGTTCAAGATAGGATTGCACAGGCTTAGACATATTTATTGCGTACAGCTGATTTACACATAATGGTTAATTTGCTATTTTATAGAAAACATTTAGCATTCTCTTTTTCTCTTATATAAATCAAGTTTTTTCTTTTTGTTAAACACATTTTTTTTTGAATTGTTGGTGAGCTTTGTTTTAAATTCTCCACGTCACTTTTTAGAAAAAATGTAATCCTAAAATTCATTAAGCCTAGTAATAGGCTGACTTTCTCTACAGTTCTGTAGAAATCACTTTTCAGCAATCATCTCCTTATCATCACAGACAGGATTACAATGATTCCTCTGTACAGACAGCATGCATTTACAATCTGTGTCTATCTATTGTGCCTATTGTGCATGTGGCTACTGTAGGACATATCTCTAAATGCTGTTAAGAGGAATTCAGGCAAAATGGCCGCCCCCATAATCATGATGAGAAAAATAATTTTAAAAAAACACAGAGAATAAAACTAGGTTAGAAAAAAATTAATATGTATCACTATGTGCTTTTATTTGGTAGAAAATATAGTTGGTACATTCCCTTTAATTATTTAAAGTACTTTGAAGTAGCCCCTCCCCCAATTTAATATGTATCTTATTAGGAATGATTTAGGATCTTTAAAGTAAATGCCCAAATTTATCCATCTTGTGCTGATTAACTTATGTATCTTTATTGGAATCAGAGCTGTTTTTTATACTCATCCATTGAATTTAAGGGGTTGTGCAACCATTAAATGTTACTTTAATATAATTCCAAATGAAAAATGAATTACTTTTGGTATTTACTTTCTGTTGAAAATATTCTCCAGTTGTAAGGTATTCTCTTTACATCATTAAGATGGCTCATCCTGGTAATGAATCTGCATAGTAATGTGCATGTCCACCTACCATACCTATGCTCACTTTGTGGCGAAACCAACCTCGCCACTGGGTTTTGGAGGGGCCTGTTTGCCAGCCTCTTGCCCCAGGATTATGGGCCCTCTTATCAGCCCATGCTAAACTTTTGAACCCCATGTCTAATTCGTGCCATTTTGGGATATGTTAAATGTCTATGTGTACTGTAAAGGGTGGGACATTGTATATTTGAGTAGTAATGTCTGTCCTATTGTCTCCACGTGTGTATTGGCGATTTCCCTTTGTCCTGAGAGATAATTGAATTACTCCTCGGTTGTCTCCAGGACAGAAGACATTGTGTATTCTCCTGCCTGTGATGATTACATTAACCCGTGTAAGGTAATTGTATCACAGGCAGAGGGGAGGATTTTGTGTGGGAGTGTTTTACTGTGTTGTACGAGTTTATTGGTTGTTGTTACAAAACCCTGTGGGTGGTAACTGATAGGAATCTCTGAGTCCCACTTGGTACCCCTGGCACCAAACTTCTAGTATCGGCTTGGTTTGAGTTCCTTTCTGACGTCAGGAGAGCGCTTCACTCAGTAGGTAACAAAAGACACAACAGTGATGTACTGAATGAACACTCTGAGGTTTATTTTTAATGCACACAGGTTATATAGAGGGGGCTTTACCCTCTTTATTAGCATATCATCGTATGTTATGTATTTAACCTATCATATTAACACGTTTCATTCTACGCTCAGAGAAATAGAAACAAAAACGGAACTTCCATATTAGGAATATTGTCCGGGAGTAGTGCCAAAGAGATAAGATTCAGGGTTACAGAGAATAGAAACCTTACAGTATATTAGTTTCACAGCAATCAGAGTTAGTACCTAACATAGAAACAAAACTTCAGCAAAAAGCAGAATTCATTTTGACATAATAAAGAACATGGATTCCTTTCAAATCCCCTCTTAAGAACCTTTAGTGGATCACACTACATGGTTCTTTCCTTTCTTGTCCTTTTTCTCTCTATATGATATTAGGTAATTCTTATACCCATCTGGGCTTCGATCCTCCTGGGGTACAGTAGTCTGATATAATGACATATTAGAGAGCCCTTTTTCTAGCATTCGTCTCACACAGGGAATAACACATAATGCTACTACACCTATTACTACAATTACTATTAGTATGACAATCCCTAGTTGCATGAGACCTTGTTTCCAACTTGTGAACCATCCAAAGTATTGATCCCATGGATCATTTATACCTGAGTTCTTTTTCAGTTCTACTGACAGATCTTCAAGCTTCTTTATAGCTATTGTGACCTTACCAGTGGGGCCAGTATTATTTGGTATGTATGTGCAGAGGGAGGTTGGATCAATCAATACTCGGCACACCCCGCCCTTCTCTGCAAGAATCATATCCAACACCATTCGATTCTGGAATGTCATGATTGAGTCTGCTTGTAGTTCTTCTGCTACCCCTAGAAATGCATCTCTGGTATAGTTTACAAACCTTTGCTGATTGTAGTATATGTAATTTATCCAATCAACATTTTTATTCACAGTAATAATGGGAAATATTGATTCAAATCCGGCGGCTACTTGATCTCTAGCTTTGAACTCATCTGGAACCCCTCTTGGAACACCTATTGCATCTATATACACATGGGGGTCAAAACTTGAAAGGGGGCTGCTTCTTTTGTTTATCTTTAGCACCCCTTTGTCTGTAATATTTGATTCAGTAAAAATGTGCATGTTCATTATAACTTTGGCAAGCGCACATTCACCTTTCCAGGCACCTTCCAATCTGGATCTTATCTTTCCATCTCCACAGATTCAGTACACATCTCCTATGGAGTACACTTGGTTCTGAGTGAGGGATATATTCAGATTGCTGTATTTGTGACAATAACCTTTGGTGAAATTCTGTACATTCCTCCCATGTGTACTCCCCTTGTAACATGTGTAGTTACCTGGATATACCTGGATACCTGCCCCTGGGCGAGGATTTTTTAACAAAAGAGGGTATTTTGATTTCCATTCTGTACATGCACTGCGGTTATAAGACATATTAACAAAAAGAGTCAAAAAACATTCTTCAACACTTTCTGGTGACACTAGGGGTACGGTACCTAAGTGTGGCTTGGCAGCACCGCATATGTAACAGTTACTTTTATTCACAGAGGCTGCACTATATTTCATCCACTCCAGCCACAAATTAACATCAGAAAAACCCGTCCCCATGGCCAAAGTATCCTCATGTGGGATTAGATATGGCCCTTAGGTTTTTTAGAGAAACTATATGCGGGGCTAGTGGGTTTTTGGAGACACCTGTGATGGGTTGGTATTCCTTAGACTTATACATATCTCTAAGTTTGAACATTTGTGTTACCTGAGAAGTCTCAGCTCCCCACATTTTATGGAAGTACCATCCCAATACATAATCTCCTTCATCATATTTACCAGGGTTGTCTATTGTCAATACAATTTTCATTTCCGCTGACCTTTTTTTGCAATAATTCAATGAGGAGGTGTCCACATAACACGTCCCTCTCTCAAGGAGTGTCATTCTAGTCAAAAGGGACTTAGAATTTTTATCCCTCCTTTTGAGGGCACTTTCTGGTTTATATCCCCATTCTGTCCCTGTATTCCAGGGTGAGGAGCTCATCATGTTGGAGGTCAGGGCTGTCTGCCCCCGTTAGTACCTCTGGGCCTTGTTGGAGGTCAGGGCTGTCTGTCCCCGTTAGTACCTCTTGTCCTTCTTCAAGGCCAAGGCTGTCTGCCTCCGTTCCTGCCTCCTCTCTTGTTCTCACAAGCTTCACTCGGGTGGCGTGGATCCAAGTTGGAGACTGTTCAGTCAGCACGGCTGTTCTGGTTACTGCGACCACGGTAGTAGGTTGGCCATATGCGAAGTCACCTTAGGATTTTCCTTTCTTCAGTGTTTTGATCACTACCTCATCCCCCACCCTGTATGGGTGGGTGGGTTCCTGTGGAAGAGAGGGAGACTTACAAGCAACTTTTTCCTCAGTTTTATTAAGAACCTGTATCAATTTGGTGACATATTCTTCCCTTATTAAATCAAGATCACCTTCCTGCACTACCATGGGGCGTCTTGCCCAGGGGGTGGGGAAAGGCCTTCCCATGAGTATCTGTGTCCCACTTGGTACCCCTGGCACCAAACTTCTAGTATCGGCTTGGTTTGAGTCCTTTTCTGACGTCAGGAGAGCGCTTCACTCAGTAGGTAACGAAAGACACAACAGTGATGTACTGAATGAACACTCTGAGGTTTATTTTTAATGCACACAGGTTATATAGAGGGGGCTTTACCCTCTTTATTAGCATATCATCGTATGTTATGTATTTAACCTATCATATTAACACGTTTTATTCTACGCTCAGAGAAATAGAAACAAAAACGGAACTTCCATATTAGGAATATTGTCCGGGAGTAGTGCCAAAGAGATAAGATTCAGGGTTACAGAGAATAGAAACCTTACAGTATATTAGTTTCACAGCAATCAGAGTTAGTACCTAACATAGAAACAAAACTTCAGCAAAAAGCAGAATTCATTTTGACATAATAAAGAACATGGATTCCTTTCAAATCCCCTCTTAAGAACCTTTAGTGGATCACACTACATGGTTCTTTCCTTTCTTGTCCTTTTTCTCTCTATATGATATTAGGTAATTCTTATACCCATTTGGGCTTCGATCCTCCTGGGGTACAGTAGTCTGATATAATGACATATTAGAGAGCCCTTTTTCTAGCATTCGTCTCACACAGGGAATAACACATAATGCTACTACACCTATTACTACCCCCACCCTGTATGGGTGGGTGGGTTCCTGTGGAAGAGAGGGAGACTTACAAGCAACTTTTTCCTCAGTTTTATTAAGAACCTGTATCAATTTGGTGACATATTCTTCCCTTATTAAATCAAGATCACCTTCCTGCACTATTATTGGGCGTCTTGCCCAGGGGGTGGGGAAAGGCCTTCCCATGAGTATCTGTAAGGATTCTCAATACTGTTATATCCTACCCCCTCTTTGCAGACTAATCCTGTCTTAGGATTTTTCTGCAATAATGGAAAACACCAGTCTTGCTGTTCCTGTTCAGTGGAATATCTTTGAAGATCAGTAAGCATTTGTGACATCTCAGGGGTTGGAGGTGCCAAACATGGCATCTCCCAATGGTTACATGGACCTGTGGGGTTGCATTTGGCCACTCGTTTCGCCACCTTATCTGCCAGCGCATTGCCCTGTGAGACATGATCCTTACCATCTGCTGCCGTGAATCCTCTCCTCTGTCAAATCATACCATGGTCCCACACTACCCCATGTGCGTACCTACTATCAGTATAAATGGTGACAGATCTATCAGTATGCAGAATACATGCTCTAGTGAGTGCAATGAGCTCAGCTGCCTGCTGTGTTGAGTGTGGATGCCCTTGAGTAGGCCTATAACATCATGTGTAGTGTGCAAAAATGGTGTAACGTCACATTGTGAAAGGAGTTGCCAACTCTACCCTCATAGCACAGGCTGCAAGAGAACACAGACATGCCGGCATCCCTTGAACAGGGGTGGGCATTACCTTTGAGAAAAATACACAAGGACGCAACTTGCCTCCGTGTTCTTGTGTCAGTACACCCGCCATGGTTTTACAATTTTGTCGTGCAAACATGTGGAAGTTTGTAGTCAGGGAGGCCTAATCCTGGACTTGACATTAATGAACATTTCAGATCAAAAGCATTGTACATTTCTGAAGACCATCTTATTAAATCAGGTTTGTCCTGCAGTGTTGCCTGTCTCAAGATATTATCATAGTAGGAACAGTCTGGGATGCATTGTCTGCAGTAGTTTATCATTCCAAGGAAGGATAGCATTTCCTTCTTGGAGTGCGGGGTGACCAATCCCGCTACAGACTGAACTCTCCCTGGACTGATCCTCCTTTCCCCCTTTTTCAGGACAAACCCCAAGTATTCGACTTGCTGTTTACACCATTGCATTTTCCCTAATGACACTTTGTGTCCACATTCAAACAACCATTGTAACAGTGATATACCATCCTCAATGTTGGCCTCCACTGACATACTGCACAACAGTAAATCATCCACGTATTGCAACAACACGGAACCTTGGGGGGGGGTGCCATGGTTTTAACGTGGCTTGGAGGACTATGCTGTACACTACAGGTGAATCAGCACATCCCTAGGGCATTTCTGCCCCAGGGCAGTTGACATCTGTCAAAGGAAAAAGCAAAAATTTGTCTGGTCTTCTTGTCAACTGGGATAGAAAAGAATGCATTTTTCAGATCTATCACACTGAACCAAACAGCGTCTGCTGGAATGGCAGATAGTAATTGAGTGATGTCAGGTACAACAGGGGCTATAGGCACAATGATGTTGTTGATGGCCCTTAAATCCTGTACAAAGCGGGCAGTACCATCTGCCTTTGTCACTGGATTCACGGGCGTGCTGTAGGGTGAAATCACCTCTTCCAGGATTCCCTTTTGTAGGAATTCTTTTATCATTGGCCTAAGTCCATCGAGTTTCTCTTTTGGCAGTAGGTATTGTTTCTGGAACACTGAAATGACACCTGGTTTTACAGTAGCTTTGTAAGGTGTGCAATCTATGAATCCTGTGTCATATTCATTTGAAGACCATAATGCAGGGTTAATGTTGTTAAGTTCTGGGTGGTTCTGTATGTTTGCAAGAATCAGTGGCACTGGTGTAGAGACTGGAATGAGATCTGAGTGTACTCTTATGCCCTGATTTTTGGCTGACACTTGTAAGTCAAGCTTAATGAACAAATCTTTACTTAACACACTTGAGGTTGCACTGCTATCTACCATGAATCCTACTCTCAGTCATCTAAGTCCACCCCTTTTAGTCGGACGCTGTGGTCCACCTTCTGTCCGTGAGAACAGAGCTCTGATGTGAAGCACAACACTTAACATGTAACACATAACTTCAAACATTGAAACAAACAGATCTGACAATACAGACATAAACGCACAAAAGGCCCATAAAAACTTTTCATTGACTTCAATAATAAAAAAAATTTACAGCTTGATCAATGCTGTTGGCACCAATAAAAACCAAAAACTTCCAAGAAAAATAAAATAAAATTCTCAATGCGCATATTATATGAAAACAAATATCGTACTCCATACACATTCATATACATTTCATGTACTCATCTTCACAAAACAGCTCATAACCACGCCCTTACACATAAAAACTGAATTGCACACACAGCTCTCCTAAAGCATCCATTAGGGCTCTTTCACACTTTCAACTCCACTACAACTCAGAGCCACACCCATTCACATTCCACTGAATCATTTGTCTTCCAACCTAATCACACAATTGTCTTTGTTTCATCCCAAAACTTGCAGCACAGACAAACACAGCTTTCCACACCACACCCAGAATTGCTGATGGTCTGTCGCTGTAAGACAATATACATGTTATAATCATAAAGTCATTTTGTTAAACCCAAATCATTTTATATGTCAGGTGTTCTTAGTTAATGTTGTACATATATAATAATTCTTGTTAAAAACTGGATTCTCACATTACACTGCTGGGGAAAGAAAATTATTGAACAATTTTTGTCTTTTATAATAATATTACACATATAACATCACTTACTCTGCAGGATTCCCTACTCCTTTGTATCATGTAATCCATATCCTAGGACAGGTCATGGTCAAAATGTGGCCATGCTTCTTTGTCTCCCAGACAAAGACCCTTTATCATGTCCATGTGGTACGGGCTATTATCGCCGTCCCTGGGAAAAAGGGGCTAGCAGCTTGCATGAACTCAGTCCATCCAGCTAAGTTATCCACCCATGGGTTAAATAGGAAGTAATTTGTGGGACTACACCGTGCAACATAAACTTTGCATGTTTCTCCCGTCTCAGGTTTGGGATGATTTGTTTTAGACTCTTGTGACCCCATTCCGTCTGATATTTTAATGATGCTACTTTCCTAGGACTGGCTGCATTGAAGCGTTAAGGATTCGACAAATTAATGCTGTCAACTAGGCAAAGGACTCAGGTCTGATCAGAAAATATCAGAGTGTCTCATCAAACATATAATTTGTTGCTTTGGTCTGCCGCTTGTGTTCACCTATCTGCGGGTTAATGGATTGCTCCCAGCCGGGGGTGGGGCGTATTGCAGACCTCCGCAACACAGTAAAACAACAATGCAATGTCCTTAAAACTCTATGCAAATAGTGAACTTCAGTCCGTACACTTACCACCCGGACATCAGTATCCTTATCTCAACTCTAATAATCTTATACTTTAAAACAACATTAAAAGAGTCAAACCAAGCTCCATCCTTGTCTCCCTGAGACAATATTATGTAGTGCGCACTATATTTTCTCTGAGTGATCCTCACGGCGTACTCCCGGAGTCCCCGGGTCACTCCCCCAGACTCCCGGAGTCTGTACCCTGTATCCCTGATACAGTAATTATACTAGAAGTTGTAGGTTCTACTTACTAGATCGAGACGTGGTCCTCGGATCGGCCAGAGGACAATAACAGATGCCTTCCTTACCGAACACGAGGAAAACCTTCTCGATCCCGGACGAGCCCCCAAACTGATAGGAATCTCTGAGTCCCACTTGGTACCCCTGGCACCAAACTTCTAGTATCGGCTTGGTTTGAGTCCCTTTCTGACGTCAGGAGAGCGCTTCACTCAGTAGGTAACAAAAGACACAACAGTGATGTACTGAATGAACACTCTGAGGTTTATTTTTAATGCACACAGGTTATATAGAGGGGGCTTTACCCTCTTTATTAGCATATCATCGTATGTTATGTATTTAACCTATCATATTAACACGTTTCATTCTACGCTCAGAGAAATAGAAACAAAAACGGAACTTCCATATTAGGAATATTGTCCGGGAGTAGTGCCAAAGAGATAAGATTCAGGGTTACAGAGAATAGAAACCTTACAGTATATTAGTTTCACAGCAATCAGAGTTAGTACCTAACATAGAAACAAAACTTCAGCAAAAAGCAGAATTCATTTTGACATAATAAAGAACATGGATTCCTTTCAGTAACCTTGTTGGAAAATGTGTATAAGTCAATGCTTGTGTGTTCAATAAAGAGTTCCTGTTTTACCCTTCATCATGTTGAGGCTGGTGTTTGGGTAACTGATCGACACTGGGGATTGCTATACGCTGAAGATTTGCTATACTCCCCTGGCTAATACTATTCGCTCTTGTAAGAGCTTGTTCCGGTTACTTGTTCCTGTTCCTGGTTCCTGTGGTGGTTTTGGTGTAGAGAGGAGTGCTTGGAGTCCTCGGGAAGCACTAGGAGCACCTATCACCGGAGGTACCCGGTCGGGGTGCTAGGAGATCCGTTACACACTTACATTCTACAATTGCCATATCCCTATCTTCTGTTAGAAGCTGTGACAGTTACAACAACAGCCACTGTTGAAGAAGCCTAGAATCGCACATATCAATACAAAACCCCTAAAAGATCTGTCTGGATTCAATTGTAACTGAAATTATTAATGTTGTGCTTGATCCAATAAAAAACAATGTAAGGATGTGCGCTACAGTTTTTTTTTATAACTCAGGTGTTGGTTTCAGTAATGGTTTTCTTCTTATGTTCTGACCAACAATGAACAGATTTAACATCCTCTTAACCCCAGAGTTTAACATCATTAGAAATGCCTACACATAGCTCAGATTTATAAGCCTTTCATATTTATTGACTGCTCCTCAACAACAGCTAAGAACATCATAGTCACTGGGTAGCTGCATTTTTCAAATAAAGATAGATCTTAATGACATGTTGTCGATTTTAAAGTAATTTGGGATCAATATATAGATCAATATGTAGCTGGTGAAAATCTAAAGCTAATTTTCCACTAGCAACAGCTAGTTTGACCACTTTAACCACTAATAGTTTTCCTGAGCTCAGCTCGGGCTGTGGAAAAAGCACTTAACTGTTCTGCCCGAGCCTAGCTTAGGCAGAAGGGAAGGGGGGCTGCTTTAGCTGCTGATAACTCCTGATTAGTAGCAGCTGCTAGAGACTTGTTTAAAAGCTGCCATTCCAGGCTTTTCATACACATACCAAAATGACAGCATTAAGCCTCATGCACACGTCCGTGGAACACGGTCCGTGTGATACCGGCCTGGATTTCAGTGCAGGAGCGCACGGCGTCATTAGTTGCTATTAGTGATGAGCGGCAGGGGTAATATTAGAATTCGCGATATTTTGCGAATATTCGTCGAAAATTCGCAAATTTGAAAATTCACGATTTTTTTTTTTACTCTTAATATGCGAATTTTCAGAATTCGAATTTTCGTATTCGAATTTTTTATTGCGAATTTTTCAACTTACAACTATTAGACAAAGAAGATTATATCACTATATTAGCTAAATTGCTCTATTCGATTTTTTTAGAATATTCTCTATATTGCTATAACTTTGTTTTTTCGAATATTCGTAATATTCTAAAACAAGAATATATAGCAATATAGCGAATATTCAAAAAAAACTAATATAGAGCAAGATTCGCAAACACTACTACTCCTAAAGTCAAGTATATTGCAGCCTTCTTATTGGCCCACAAGCTAGAAGCAGTGAGGGATCATGTGTACTGATAAAAAAAAAATAATTTGGAAAAAATTCGAATATTCGAAATTTAGAATATATATAACTATATTCAAAATTTTCGAGAATTTTCGAAGTACCTATATTCGCGATAAAAATTTTAATATTCGTGACCAACACTAGTTGCTATGACGCCGTGCGCTTCTGCTGCCGCCGCAGTACAGCAGTACACTGGTATAGATCAGCAATACACGGACGTGTGCATGACGCTTTAGCAACACAAACAGGAATAAATGTGTAAAACCTGCTATGATTCTGGTACTGTTTGAAAGCCTGCAATGTCAACTTTCAAACAGTACAGAGATATGAGAGGCTAAAGCAACCCCCTCACCTTTAGTCTGGAGGAGGAGGGTGCCAGTTGGACAGCTCACAGCCTGCAGGTGGCAAGGAAAAATAATAAAAAAAATATATAGAAATGCATCACTATCATCATTGTAGTGACTCATATAATAAAGTTATGTAATTTATACCACAGAATAAACAACGTAAAAAAAAAGTCCACAAAATAATGTTAAAATTGCTGTTTTTAAATCTGTCACCCTAAAAATAAAATAATAAAAGTTATTTACTACACTATATATACCCCAAAATGGTTTCTAAAAAAACCTACAACTAATCCTGCAAAAAATAAATAAATTTGAAGTAAAACTTAAAAAGTTATTACTGCTGGAATACAAATTAATTATGCCACTAAGGCTGGGTTCACACCGGAGCGTTGTGAAAGGAGCGCTCTGTATGCGCGATTGTACGGGCGTTTACAATCGCGCATACAGAGACAAGCAAACACACAGTGTCGCGCGTTCCCGAAAGTCTATGTACGGGAACGCGCGACAAACGCCCGAAAAAACGCTCATGTACTTGTTTGAGCGTCGGGCGTTTTACAGCGCGATCGTACGCGCTGTAAAACGCCCAGGTGAGAACCATTCCCATAGGGAAGCATTGGTTTCTCCTTGTTGAGCGTTTTACAGCGCGTAGGAACGCGCTGTAAAACGCTCAGGTCTGAACTGGCTCTAAGGGTTTAAAAATGCAATTGTGTCCCCTGGGTTGTGTGTGAACAAGATTGCCTTCAGACACATATTAAACATCTGCAATTAAAAAAGTGACATTTTTGGGAGGCTTTTTCAAATTTTAATGTGACTGTTAGGCTAGATGCACATGACCGTATGTGTTTTACGGTCCGCAAATGGATGACATTCCGTATGGCATCCGTTTTTTTTTTTGTTGCGGATCCATTGTAATAATGCCTATCCTTGTCCGCAAACTAGAAAAAAATAGGACATGCACTACTTTTTTTACGGAGCAACGGAACGGACATACTGATGCGGACAGCACACGGTATGCTGTCCGCGTTTTTTGCGGACCCATTGAAATGAATGGGTCCGCATCCTATCCGCAAAAAAAACGGATCGGACATGGAAATACAATACGGTCGTGTGCATGAGGCCTTAGGAGATTAAAGTGAATTTTCACTCTTCAATGCCATTTTGTTTTCTAACATTGATGACGACATGTCTGTTTTAGTAACTATATGTAATGCCTATTAGAGATGGCCTTGCGGTTCGCCCGGCGGTCGTTTTGCGGCAAACTTTGCTCGTTCCTGGTTCGCCGAACGGGCGAACATATGGCGATGTCCACCGGCGCCATATTCTTTTACATTGTGAAGAACTTTGACCCATGACACATCCATCAGGTGGTACAGGACAGACAATTGAGACGTTTCAACACATGGACATACCCCCTACCTTATAAATAAA
The DNA here is from genome assembly GCF_905171765.1 of Bufo bufo. Classification (NCBI taxonomy): domain Eukaryota; kingdom Metazoa; phylum Chordata; class Amphibia; order Anura; family Bufonidae; genus Bufo; species Bufo bufo. The sequence goes on from NC_053390.1 coordinate 236,255,418, forward strand.
CCTGATCTACCGGCCATTTTCCATTCAGTCTTCTGCCAGTGTAGGGAGAGGTTGCTGTGTGGAGCAGGGACAGACTGTTAGGGACACCAAACACTAGCTAATAGGGCCACAAAAGTCCTTTTAAGGACTGGTATAGGTGTGCTATCGATAGGTGTGACATACTGAGGAATGTAATATACCGTATTTTTCGCACTAGCCCATAAGACGCACCTAGGTTTTTGGGGAGGAAAATAAGAAAAATAATATTTTTAACCAAAAGGTGTGCTTTTGGTGGGTTTGGAACTAATGGTGGTCTGTGGATGGCACTATTACTGGGGATCTGTGAAGGACACTGTTATGGGGGGATCTGTGGATGACGGACACTGTTATGGGGGGATCTGTGGATGACGGACACTGTTATGGGGGGATCTGTGGATGACGGACACTGTTATGGGGGGTTCTGTGGCGGACACTGTGACGGGGGGATCTGTGGCTTGCACTGTTACAGGGGGATCTGTGGCTGGCACTGTTACAGGGGGGGATCTGTGGATGGCACTGTTAGAGGGGGTATCTGTGGGTGGCACTGTTATATATGTGGCATCCACAGACCCCCCAGCCCATAACAGTGCCATCCACAGACCCCCCAGCCCATAACTGTGCCATCCACAGATGTCCCCCATAAAAATGTCATCCACAGATCCCCCCCCACCGCTCCAGTATACTAATATAAAATTTCTTATTCAATTAATAGTTATTAAACATGCCCCCCAACTCCTAATAGTACCGTACATCCTAACCGCTTCAGTACAACGCCGGCCGGCAGGCCGGGCGGCCGGCGCGTCACTCACTGACGTCACTTGCTTGCGCTGCCTGCTTCATTCATAAAGTAGGCGGTGCAGACACGTGACATCAGGGAGTTACGCTGCCGCCCGCCCGGCCGGCCTGCCTGCATTCTACTCTAGCGGTTAGGATGTACGGTACTATTAGGAGTGGGGGGGCATGTTTAATAACTATTAATTGAATAAGACATTTTATATTAGTATACCGGAGCGGCGGGGCTATAGTACACTGACTGCACCGCCCCGCCGCTATTGCCGGCCCCCAGCTCCTCCTCCCAGTCCCTCCCCCGCTCGCTCGTACATCGCAGCTTGCGATGTAAAACTGCCAGCATTCGCCGCATAAGACGCAGGGGCATTTTCCCCCCCATTTTGGGGGGAGAAAAAGTGCGTCTTTTGGGGCAAAAAATACGGTACTTATAATATAATTGTGCAGCAATTGTGTGCGGTTCTGCTGCGATACTGCAGCTACACAGAATGACAAACGCTCTTGGAACAAATAATTTCTACTGGTGTGATATTCCAGTTGCCCCCCAAAAAACTGATTCAAGCACGGGTATTATATACCAATTATATACTTTCTATGTAGTGCATTTAGGTAGTGCAGCATTTGTTTGCGGTTTTGCTGCATTACCGCAGCTACACAGAGTGCCAAACGCCATTGGAACAAATAATTTCTACTGGTGTCATATACCAGTTGCCCCCCCAAAAAACTGATTGAAGCAGGGGTGTTATATACCAATAATATATTTTCTCTATAGTGCATTTGGGTAGTGCAGCATTTGTTTGCGGATTTGCTGGGTTACCTCAGCTCACAGAGTGACAAATGCTATTGGAACAAATAATTTCTACTGGTGTGATATACAAGTTGCCCCCCCAAAAAAACTGATTGAAGCAGGGGTGTTATATACCAATTATATACTTTCTATATAATGCATTTACTGTAGGTAGTGCAGCATTTCTTTGCGGTTTTGCTGCGTTACCTCAGCTACAGATAGTGACAAACGCCATTGGAACAAATAATTTCTACTGGTGTGAAATACCAGCATAGGCGTGCGCACGGGGTGTGCCGGGTGTGCCTGGGCACACCCTAATAGGTTCGTCACCTCCGTGCGCACTGCCCCCCAGCTGATTCCCCTTGTCTGTTTTGCTGGCTGCCGCCGACCGCCGCTCTGTCAATTCATTTACAATACCTGGCTGTGGGCTGCCGGCCGGTAGTGGCTAGTATTCAAATAGGGGGGTGAAGTCCCGGACCCGGCGGAGGCAGAGAGGGAGTGCGTGCTGTGCGGCGCAGGCTGAGTTGACATCACGTCACGTCACGCTGCATCTAAATACCCTGCGCGCCTGGCCGCCTGCTAGCTGGTGAGGTGAGGGCATATAAAAAAAGAAGTATGTACCCCCGTGTCCCACAGTGCTACGGATCCTCTGTTGTCACCTGTATTACCCTGATAACCCTCAGTTATATAATATATCTGAGGGGTATCAGGGTAAATTATACAGGGGGTAATATAACTAGGGGTATCAGGGTACATGAGGGGTAATATAACTGAGGAGGGCTAGGCTACTATCAGACATTATACAGGGGTAATATAACTTATCTTACCCCTCACCCCTGTATTATGTCCCTGATAGCCCTCCTCACTTATATTACCCCTGTATAATGTACCCTGATAGATACCCCTTAGTTATATTATCCCCTGTATAATGTACCTTGATACCCCTCAGTTATATAATATAACTGAGGGGTATCAGGTTAAATTATACAGGGCGGGGTAATATAACTAAGGGGTATCAGTGTACATTATTATACAGGGGTAATATAACTAAGGGGTATCAGTGTACATTATTATACAGGGGTAATATTACTAAGGGGTATCAGGGGACATTATTATACAGGGGTAATATAACTTAGGAGGGCTATCAGGGGACATTATACAGAGGTAACATAACTTATATTACCCCTGTATAATGTCCTTGATAGCCCTCCTCAGTTATATTACCCATGTATAGTGTACCCTGATACCCCTTAGTTTTATTGCCCCATGTATAATTTATCCTGATACCCCTCAGTTATATTACCCCTGTATAATGTCCCCTGATAGCCCTCCTCAGTCATATGTCATCCACAGGCCCCCCATAAGAGTGTGTCATCCACAGATCCCCCATAAAAATGTGTCATCCACAGGCCCCCCATAACAATGTGTCATCCACAGATCCCTCATAACAATGTGTCATCCACAGATCCCCCATAACAATGTGTCATCCACAGATCCCCCATAACAATGTGTTATCCACAGATCCCCGATAACACTGTGTCATCCACAGATCCCCCATAACACTGTGTCATCCACAGATCCCCCATAACAGTGCACCTGCACACTATGGAGAGACTGAAAGGAGGGGAAGATCCGCGGAAGCAAGCAGAGGACAGCACAGCAGAGGACTGAATAGCTTCTTTTGTAAGTAAATTATTTTATTATAGTGCTGAAACTGCTTTAAACTCTAAAGAAAAGTTTTGGAGAGTGTTTCTCTCTTTCTCAGGTCTGAAGCAATACCGAGGAAGAAAGGAAAACTCTTGAAAGCTTGTTTTTTAAGCATTAGGATAGTACAATAAAAAGGTATCCCGGCATACTGCAATACTCTCGTATTTTGTAATCTTATTTATATATACAGGGAGTGCAGAATTATTAGGCAAGTTGTATTTTTGCAGATTAATTTTATTATTGAACAACAACCATGTTCTCAATGAACCCAAAAAACTCATTAATATCAAAGCTGAATATTTTTGGAAGTAGTTTTTAGTTTGTTTTTAGTTTTAGCTATTTTAGGGGGATATCTGTGTGTGCAGGTGACTATTACTGTGCATAATTATTAGGTAACTTAACAAAAAACAAATATATACCCATTTCAATTATTTATTTTTACCAGTGAAACCAATATAACATCTCAACATTCACAAATATACATTTCTGACAGTCAAAAACAAAACAAAAACAAATCAGTGACCAATATAGCCACCTTTCTTTGCAAGGACACTTAAAAGCCTGCCATCCATGGATTCTGTCAGTGTTTTGATCTGTTCACCATCAACATTGCGTGCAGCAGCAACCACAGCCTCCCAGACACTGTTCAGAGAGGTGTACTGTTTTCCCTCCTTGTAAATCTCACATTTGATGATGGACCACAGGTTCTCAATGGGGTTCAGATCAGGTGAACAAGGAGGCCATGTCATTAGATTTTCTTCTTTTATACCCTTTCTTGCCAGCCACGCTGTGGAGTACTTGGACGCGTGTGATGGAGCATTGTCCTGCATGAAAATCATGTTTTTTTTGAAGGATGCAGACTTCTTCCTGTACCACTGCTTGAAGAAGGTGTCTTCCAGAAACTGGCAGTAGGACTGGGAGTTGAGCTTGACTCCATCCTCAACCCGAAAAGGCCCCACAAGCTCATCTTTGATGATACCAGCCCAAACCAGTACTCCACCTCCACCTTGCTGGCGCCTGAGTCGGACTGGAGCTCTCTGCCCTTTACCAATCCAGCCACGGGCCCATCCATCTGGCCCATCAAGACTCACTCTCATTTCATCAGTCCATAAAACCTTAGAAAAATCAGTCTTGAGATATTTCTTGGCCCAGTCTTGACGTTTCAGCTTGTGTGTCTTGTTCAGTGGTGGTCGTCTTTCAGCCTTTCTTATCTTGGCCATGTCTCTGAGTATTGCACACCTTGTGCTTTTGGGCACTCCAGTGATCTTGCAGCTCTGAAATATGGCCAAACTGGTGGCAAGTGGCATCTTGGCAGCTGCACGCTTGACTTTTCTCAGTTCATGGGCAGTTATTTTGCGCCTTGGTTTTTCCACACGCTTCTTGCGACCCTGTTGACTATTTTGAATGAAACGCTTGATTGTTCGATGATCACGCTTCAGAAGCTTTGCAATTTTAAGAGTGCTGCATCCCTCTGCAAGATATCTCACTATTTTTGACTTTTCTGAGCCTGTCAAGTCCTTCTTTTGACCCATTTTGCCAAAGGAAAGGAAGTTGCCTAATAATTATGCACACCTAATATAGGGTGTTGATGTCATTAGACCACACCCCTTCTCATTACAGAGATGCACATCACCTAATATGCTTAATTGGTAGTAGGCTTTCGAGCCTATACAGCTTGGAGTAAGACAACATGCATAAAGAGGATGATGTGGTCAAAATACTCATTTGCCTAATAATTCTGCACGCAGTGTACTTATTTAGTTTTTTTCAGTAGTATGATTAAATGGTGAAAATTATTAGTGCCCCCCCCCCCCCATTTTTGACTGTGGTATATTATGTGCCCTCCCCCCTATATATTGTTCCTAGGCGCAGAGGCGGAGTCACGGCAATGCTAGGGTGAGGCCCAGCCTGTGTGTATATGTGTGTGTGTATAGAATATACAAACCGGATTCCAAAAAAGTTGGGACACTAAACAAATTGTGAATAAAAACTGAATGCAATGATGTGGAGATGGCAAATGTCAATATTTTATTTGTAATAGAACGTACATGACAGATCAAACGTTTAATCCGAGTAAATGTATAATTTTAAAGGAAAAATACGTTGATTCAAAATTTCACGGTGTCAACAAATCCCAAAAAAGTTGGGACAAGTAGCAATAAGAGGCTGGAAAAAGTAAATTTGAGCATAACGAAGAGCTGGAAGACCAATTAACACTAATTAGGTCAATTGGCAACATGATTAGGTATATAAAGAGCTTCTCAGAGTGGCAGTGTCTCTCAGAAGCCAAGAAGGGTAGAGGATCACCAATTCCCACAATGTTGCGCAGAAAGATAGTGGAGCAATATCAGAAAGGTGTTACCCAGCGAAAAATTGCAAAGACTTTGCATCCATCATCATCAACTGTGCATAACATCATCCGAAGATTCAGAGAATCTGGAACAATTTCTGTGCGTAAGGGTCAAGGCCGTAAAACCATACCGGATGCCCGTGATCTCCGGGCCCTTAAACGACACTGCACCACAAACAGGAATGCTGCTGTAAAGGAAATCACAGAATGGGCTCAGGAATACTTCCAGAAACCATTGTCAATGAACACAATCCACCGTGCCATCAGCCGTTGCCAGCTGAAACTCTACAGTGCAAAGAAGAAGCCATTTCTAAGCAAGATCCACAAGCTCAGGCATTTTCACTGGGCCAGGGATCATTTAAAATGGAGTGTGGCAAAATGGAAGACTGTTCTGTGGTCAGACGAGTCAAGATTCAAAGTTATTTTTGGAAATCTGGGACGCCATGTCATCCGGACCAAAGAGGACAAGGACAACCCAAGTTGTTATCAACGCTCAGTTCAGAAGCCTGCATCTCTGATGGTATGGGGTTGCAAGAGTGCATGTGGCATGGGCAGCTTGCATGTCTGGAAAGGCACCATCAATGCAGAAAAATATATTCAGGTTCTAGAACAACATATGCTCCCATCCAGACGTCATCTCTTTCAGGGAAGACCCTGCATTTTTCAACAAGATAATGCCAGACCACATTCTGCATCAATCACAACATCATGGCTGCGTAGGAGAAGGATCCAGGTACTGAAATGGCCAGTCTGCAGTCCAGATCTTTCACCTATAGAGAACATTTGGCGCATCATAAACAGGAAGGTGCAACAAAAAAGGCCCAAGATTGAACAGTTAGAGGCCTGTATTAGACAAGAATGGGAGAGCATTCCTATTTCTAAACTTGAGAAACTGGTCTCCTCGGTCCCCAGACGTCTGTTGAGTGTTGTAAGAAAAAGGGGAGATGCCACACAGTGGTGAAAATGGCCTTGTCCCAACTTTTTGGGGATTTGTTGACACCATGAAATTCTGATTCAATATATTTTTCCCTTAAAATGGTACATTTTCTCAGTTTAAACTTTTGTGCCGTGATTTATGTTCTATTCTGAATAAAATATTAGAAGTTGGCACCTCCACATCATTGCATTCAGTTTTTATTCACGATTTGTATAGTGTCCCAACTTTTTTGGAATACGGTTTGTATACACTGCTCAAAAGAATAAAGGGAACACAAAAATAACACATCCTAGATCTGAATTAATTAAATATTCTTCTGAAATACTTTGTTCTTTACATAGTTGAATGTGCTGACAACAAAATCACACAAAAATAAAAAAATGGAAATCAAATTTTTCAACCCATGGAGGCCTGGATTTGGAGTCACACTCAAAATTAAAGTGGAAAAACACACTACAGGCTGATCCAACTTTGATGTAATGTCCTTAAAACAAGTCAAAATGAGGCTCAGTAGTGTGTGTGGTCTCCACGTGCCGGTATGACCTCCCTACAACGCCTGTGCATGCTCCTGATGAGGTGGCGGACGGTCTCCTGAGGGATCTCCTCCCAGACCTGGACTAAAGCATCTGCCAACTCCTGGACAGTCTGTGGTGCAACGTGACGTTGGTGGATACAGCGAGACATGATGTCCCAGATGTGCTCAATTGGATTCAGGTCTGGGGAACGGGCGGGCCAGTCCATAGCATCAATGCCTTCGTCTTGCAGGAACTGCTGACACACTCCAGCCACATGAGGTCTAGCATTGCTTGCATTAGGAGGAACCCAGGGCCAACCGCACCAGCATATGGTCTCACAAGGGGTCTGAGGATCTCATCTCGGTACCTAATGGCAGTCAGGCTACCTCTGGCGAGCACATGGAGGGCTGTGCGGCTCTCCAAAGAAATGCCACCCCACACCATTACTGACCCAATGCCAAACCGGTCATGCTGGAGGATGTTGCAGGCAGCAGAACGTTCTCCACGGCGTCTCCAGACTCTGTCACGTCTGTCACATGTGCTCAGTGTGAACCTGCTTTCATCTGTGAAGAGCACAGGGCGCCAGTGGCGAATTTGCCAATCTTGGTGTTCTCTGGCAAATGCCAAACGTCCTGCACGGTGTTGGGCTGTAAGCTCAACCCCCACCTGTGGACGTCGGGCCCTCATATCACCCTCATGGAGTCTGTTTCTGACCGTTTGAGCAGACACATGCACATTTGTGGCCTGCTGGAGGTCATTTTGCAGGGCTCTGGCAGTGCTCCTCCTGTTCCTCCTTGCACAAAGGCGGAGGTAGCGGTCCTGCTGCTGGGTTGTTGCCCTCCTACGGCCTCCTCCACGTCTCCTGATGTACTGGCCTGTCTCCTGGTAGCGCCTCCATGCTCTGGACACTACGCTGACAGACACAGCAAACCTTCTTGCCACAGCTCGCATTGATGTGCCATCCTGGATAAGCTGCACTACCTGAGCCACTTGTGTGGGTTGTAGACTCCGTCTCATGCTACCACTAGAGAGAAAGCACCGCCACCATTCAAAAGTGACCAAAACATCAGCCAGGAAGCCTAGGAACTGAGAAGTGGTCTGTGATCACCACCTGCAGAACCACTCCTTTATTGGGGTGTCTTGCTAATTGCCTATAACTTCCACCTGTTGTCTATCCCATTTGCACAACAGCATGTGAAATTGATTGTCACTCAGTGTTGCTTCCTAAGTGGACAGTTTGATTTCACAGAAGTGTGATTGACTTGGAGTTACATTGTGTTGTTTAAGTGTTCCCTTTATTTTTTTGAGCAGTGTATATATATATATATATACACAATGAAACACGATGGCGGCACTGGACAACAAGAATGACGGGTGCTAGGTCCAAGGCTATAGCTGCTTACCCAGTATAATAGACAGGAAACCAGACAGCACTCCAGATAAAAATAAGCGGTTTATTCACCCATGTGGTGTAGGCAACGTTTCAGCTCATACAAAGGCTGCTTGAAAAAGGCTCTTTGTATGAGCTGAAACGTTGCCTACACCACATGGGTGAATAAACCACTTATTTTTATCTGGAGTGCTGTCCGGTTTCCTGTCTATATATATATATATATATATATATACATACATACATACATAAATACACACGTGCGCGGGGCGTGTGTGTTTGTGCTTTAGGGTGCACACCCTAATGCAATAGGCTGCGCACGCCTATGTATACCAGTTGCCCCCCAAAAAAACTGATTGAAGCAGGAGTGTGATATACCAATAATATGCTTTCTATATAGTGCAGTTGGGTAGTACAGCATTTGTTTGTGGTTTTGTTGCGTTACCTCAGCTACAGATAGTGACAAAGGCCATTGGAAAAAATAATTTCTACTGGTGTGATATACCAATTGCCCCCCCAAAAAACTGATTGAAGCAGGTGTGTAATATACCTTCTTCCACAAATACGGCTCTTCTATAGGGACTTTTGTCACAGGGTCATTTTGAAAATGACAGGCAGAGGAAGAGGCAGGCCACTCCGCAGGGGTGGTAGGCGTCGGGCAGGTGCACCAGGTCGGAGCCTAATTGGGAAGTTGCATAAGGTGCGTGCGATTACGTCAAAGGAACGCACCAGACTTGGTTGAGTGGCTCACTCAGCCTTCCGCTTTTGCACCCTTCTCATCCTCTCTGTCTGCACCATCTTCACTCTCTGCTGTGTGCACCCCCAAAGACGCCACCAGCACCATATTCCCTCCGCTCGAGTCAGAGGAATTATTTTCCCATCCATTACAAGTCCTTACCGATGCACAGCGATTCTTGGCATCGGATCAGGAAGAGGAGTTATCAACGGTCGCCACCCAGTAGTGTGACAACAGTACCCAGATCAGCCCAAGGAGGGTGGTCCCCGCTGTTGCTACCTACTCCAAGATCTCTAATGTCAGTGGTGGTGAAGGTGACGATGATGACGTGTCAATAGACGTCACATGAGTGCCCACAAGAGAGGAAGAGGAGGGAAGTTCAGAGGGAGAGATGGAGCAGCAGATAGGGAGGAGAAGGAGGAGAAGCAGGCAGAACTTACAGTGCACAGGAGGCAAAAAGCAGACTGCTAATGTATCTAGAACGAGCCATCCACCATGCACGGTCACATCTGGTGCTCCCAGGACGCCGGCACATGGCTCCGCAGTGTGGGATTTATTTTTTGTGTCCGCTGCTGACAATAGTGTTGCATCTGCAGCCTGTGCTGTCAATGCATGAGTAACCCTCTTGCTCAATGGCTGACCGCTGGCTTGTCGGAACTGCTAGCCCGCCAACTACTGCCATATAAACTGGTGGACTCGGAGGCCTTTAGAAAATGTGTGGTCATTGGCACACCGCAATGGAAGGTACTCGGAAGGAAATATTTCTCCGAGAAGGGCATCCTGGAGCTATATAGCCACGTTCAGCGGCAAGTGAATGTATCTCTGGCACACAGTGTCGGTCCGAAGATACATCTGACCAGAGACACATGGTCTAGCAAACACAGGCAGGGAAGGTCCATAACTTTTACTGCCCACTGGGTGAACCTTCTGATGGCCGTCAAGCATGCAACCCATGGCACCCGTGTGGATTTGGTGTTACCGCCATGGATTGCGTGCAGGTCTGCCTCTTCTTCTCCTACTCCTACTCTAACCTCCGTCTCCTCCTCAGCTGACCTTTTCCACTGCTACTGCCTCTTCCACTGCGCCCCCCAAGCTCCCCAGAACCTATTCTACATGCCAGGTGAGACGTTGCCATGCTGTGCTGCAGCTGTTGTGCCTGCAAGCCAAGAGCCACACTGGTCCTGCACTCCTTTCAGCTTTGCGGTCACAGATTGATTAGTGGCTAACCCCGCTCAATTTGACAGTTAGTAAAGTGGTGTGCGACAACGGTGCCAATCTGTTGAGCGCGCTGAAACAGGGCAAAATGACACACATGCCGTGCATGGCACACATCCTGAACTTAGTCGTGCAGCAATTCGTTGCCAAATATCCCGGGGTCCAGGACGTCTTGCGGCAGGCCAGGAAAATCTCTGGCCATTTTAGAAGATCTTACACGGCCATGGCTCCCCTTGCTGACGTTCAGCGGCGATACCACTTGCCCGTCAGACGCCTGATTTGTGACTGCCCGACGCAATGGAACTCCAACTTGTATATGCTTGATAGGCTGCTCCAGCAGAAACGTGCAGTTAACGACTACCTGTACGAACGCTACGGCAGGACAGATTCTGGGGAGCTTGTTTTTTTTCACCGTGCCAGTGGCTGCTCATGCGCGACACATGCAGACTTCTGCGGCAATTTGATGACATCACCAAACTGGTCAGTTGCAGCCAGGGCGCCATCAGTGACATCGTACCTTACGCCTTCTTTATGGAGCCTGCATTGCATCGATGCATTGATCAAGCCGTTGAGGAGCAGAAAGATGAGGAAGTCGCAATGCTGGATGAATTCCCAGGGGGGGCTACTCCATCTGAGACAAGTCTACAGGAGTCTGAAGAGGAATCAGAGGAGGATGGTGTTGGGGCGGAAGAGGAGAAAGAAGAGCATGCTTTAAACTTTTCTGGGATCCCTGGTGTTGTCCATGGATGGGGGAGGAGACCGAGGATGACATTATCCTGGACGATGAGCACAAGCCAGGCCACTCCACCGCTTCCAGTTTAGTGCAAATGGGGGCCTTTATGTTCCAGTGTTTGAAGAGGGACCCCCGTATAAAAAGCATAAAGGGCAAGGACCAGTACTGAGTGGCAATGTACTTAGACCCCCAGTACAAACACAAAATGGCGGACATGTTACCAGCATCATAGAGGGCTGTCAGAATGCAGCACTTCCAGGCCTTGCTTTGAAAAATGCTGCATTCTGCTTTTGCAGGCACTGGCAGTGGAATTTCCACTCACAGAGAAACAATTGCAGGTACCAATCCAACAGTGCATGCAAGTAGAGGGCGGTTTGAAGATGTTTTGGTCACTTCGGATATGAGATCATTCTTGCAGCCAACCCAGACGCCCTCCGGATCCAGCCTTAGTGAACGTATAGACCAACAGGTGTTAACGGCCGATGTGGACTCTCTGAGAAGCGAGGAACCCCTTGACTACTCGGTGCGCAGGCTTAACCTATGGCCAGAGATGGCACAATTTGCCATGGAACTGTTGGCTTACACCTCGTCGAGTGTCCTGTCCAAAAGGACGTTAAGCGCAGCTGGGGGGATCGTGACTGATAAGCGCACTCGTCTAGCTCACGACAGTGTGGACTACCTCACATTTCTAAAAATAAATGAGGCATGGATCTCGGAGGAATTCAACACCTGTGATGACCTGGTTTAATTGAATTTCCTCATGCCAGCCCACAAATATCCGCCACCACACAGAACAAATATTGGTCCCTTTCTTAGGTAAATTCAGCGGCATAAAAGGCCTTTTCTGTCCGTTGAATGCCTAATGTTTTGGGCCACGAAGGAATTCAACACCTGTGACGACAACGTGTTTCAACTATTATCATTAGGGTTTTTTTCAAGAGGGGGGATTTCATTAGCCATGTTTTTAATCCAATTTTATATTTTTATTTCTTTTAAACATATGTATTTGACCTGTATTTGTTCTGGCCTTCAGTAAAATTGATATCCATAGACTATCTAATAGACCTCCAGCCACATACTTACTTGTTCTTTTATGTACGCTGAATGCATAATATTTGGAGCCTGTAGTACACTGGCCTGCTGGAAAATTGATATCCAATGAGGTTCTAATCTACCTCCAGCCACATACTTACTTGTTCTTTTATGTACGCTGAATACATAATTTTTGGGACCTGTACTACAATGGTCTGCTGTAAAATTGATATCTAATGACCGTGTAATCTACCTCCAGCCACATACTTACTTGTTCTTTTATGTACGCTGAATGAATAATTGTTGCGGCCTCGGAGGAATTCAACACCAGTGACGACCACGTGTTATCGAATTTCTACTATTATCAGAGTAGTTATTTTTCAAGAGGGGGGATTTCATTAACCATGTCTTTAATGCAATTTTATATTTTTAGTTCTTTTAAACATATGTATTTGACCTGTATTTGTACTGGTCTGCAGTAAAATTGATATCCATTATCCGTGTAATATACCTCCGGCCACATAATCACTTGATCTTTTCTGTCCGGTGAATGCCTAATGTTTGGGGCCTGTAGTCCAGTGCCTACAGTAACATTTTTATCCATTGACCGCATAATGTACCTCAAGCCACATAATCAGAATTTATTTTATGTCAGTTGAATGCCCAATTTTTAAGGCTCGTACTTCCGAGGCCTAAAATAAAAAATTTCTATGCTCCAACAGGGCACATTTCAAAGAATTTCCCTTTAAGACGCATAAAAATGTCCCCTGATTAAGATACATATTTTTTGTGGGAATTTTGTCATTGATCCCCCTCTGGTATGTGACTGTCCATATTGTGGGACTATTTGTACACTTCTACTAAGTATTTGGTGGCTGCAAATATGAGCTGAAGGTTTTTCAGGTTCGCCTGCCATTAATGTGAATGGGGCCCGCCGCAAACTTGCGGTTCGCGAACATTTGTTTGCGCGATCGCGTTCGTGAACCGTTCACGGCCGATGTTCGATCATCACTGATGCACATGTAATAATTTTGGAGCATCTATTCTTATGACTCCAGTATGCACCATTACTTTATTATTCCTGCTAGAAGTTATGAATGAAGTGCTAGCTGTTTGCAATGAAGGTAACTTCTAGTAGAAATAATAAAGGAATGGCACAATATAGTCAAAAGAATAGATGCTTCAGAAATGTTATTACAAGGGGATGCAAGTAGTTATTAAAACAAACATGTCAGGAGAGATTACAGGTAATCTTTAATAGGTTCAAAATTCTGTTGTTCTCTCTCTAATACAGTGTTCCAAATACCCTGCATATACATGGGGAATTTTCCAATCTGATAGCTGACACAGCTGACAATGGTATAAAATAACAAAAGGTGTAATACTCACTCATCCCCTGCTACTTTTGCTCCAATTCTTCTCTGATCCCCTTACGGTCCAGTGATGGGCATTAAACATGTCACCGCTGCAGCTAGTCACTGGCCACAGCAGTTACCTCTGTGTATCCACACCTCCTTACTACAGCCAATCACATGGTGACACTCCGTCCCATCGCTAGAGCCCAGTATACAAAAAAACTGCATAGGACACAAGCACAGACATTGGTAAGGTATTGCATGGGGCTGGAAAAATCCCTAAAATTGTTAAAATCTTTGCTTTTGTCAGCAACAACAGGAGCATGCAGTTTATACATTAAACTCAAATCAGATTTACTAATACTGTCTACCAATTTTACTATGGGCTTGTTCACATCTGCGCTAGCTTTTCTGTCGTTCTGCTCCGCTATAGGGGTAGAAGAACGGAAAGGACTGATTTGTCACATAACTGAGATGACTTTTGTCTCTGCTGCAAAGTAGGTCCCATGAACAGAAACCTAATGGATCCTATTATAGTCTATGGGGTCAGTAGGCTCCGTTCGGCTCAGTTATGTGACGAATCCATCCTTTACGTACTCCGGCTCCTATATCAGACCAGAAGAACAGAAAGGCGGGCGCAGATGTGAACTTAACCTTATTAATGTTTTCTAAACAAAAAAAAATGAATAGATTTTGGCTTTTTTGTCGATCGAGTAGGCTTTGCCACCAATTTTAGAAGTGACTGCAACATTGATAATATGGTTTGCATCATGCCCGAATTTTGTATTTATTAAGGGGTGCACAGTTTATCTGTGGGAAGAGTTTAATTTTTACTTCCCTGGTAGCGTATAACTGACAGCACTTTATAATAAGGATAATTAGACTGAAAAATAGGTAATTTGTGCCACAAATATAACAAATGGTGTGCTCCATTATTCACAAAAAAACTTAAAACACAGCAGAAACAACAAAAAGTGACTACAAATATTACCCTCATAATACATTGTCCCTTTAGAATAGACAGTCTTAAATTATGTCCGATTTATTACAACGGCTGACACTGGATGATAAATCTGGCACATTGTTAGACTGTCTGGTCTAGCTCTACATCACCTATTATTTGGCTTGTTGTATGATAAAAAATGTGCAAAAGCATTTGGAACTTTTTGGTGTCACATTTTAAGCTATGCCAATTTCCCACAAAATCACACCCCTTCCAAAAAGCCACACCCTTTTGTTGGACAAGACGGAACAAGTGTCTAAAAATGATTAAAACACTTAATAGATGTGGTGCATGTACAGTAAGCCAGTTTTTTTTTTTTGCTTGCACAAACAGCACCACAAATTCAGACACATTTCTAATAGAAAATCTGCCTATTAGGAAATACTATGGTCATCATCCAGAAACACAGCCAACAAACTCAGAAATTGTTACCAGTCTTTCTTAACAACTTTGGTTGATAGGAAGCTAAGACTACCCCTGGGTTCTTCACCAGAGCCTGCTGCAAAGAAGGATGGACTTGGCTGTTTTGACAGGTTATATCTACAAAGTAAGGTAGCAGAAAAGTGGTACAAGCTCACTAGAAGCAAACCAACTAGAATTACCAGGGTGAAAATAGGAGACAGCAGCTGGCCATAACTAAGTAGCAGACTTAAAGGTGTTATACCATGACTGATGTAAAAAAAATGAAAATCAGACATCAAATTAGTACATGACAATTTCTTTCTAACGAAGTTAGAACGAGCCCTTTACCTCACATGGATCCAGAGATCTCCCCATTATTTGCTCTGTTAGATTTATATCAAGCTGGGAGCTCAAGGGGAGTGTATTTTCTGCTGCTGCTCAGGGGGCATATCTTAGCTCTCCCTATCACAGCTCAGGAGGCAGTTGAAGGATGAAACTGAGAATGTGCAGCCTTATCAGTGACATGGACAAAGAAGTAAGAAAAAGAACAAACAGCAGGTCGAGCTATAAAGATACGTTTTATTGAATAACTCAGTGGCGATACAAAATTTTTAATTACATGCAATTACAAAAGTATTCAGATCCAGGTTCTGGTTTGAAAACTGTAGAATCTTTTTTGTGGGACAACCCCTTTAAGTCCCCCACCTCGCTCTGGAATTTAATGCTGAGCCAGGAACCTAATTAGCTCGCATTCTGGCCTCACTGATAGGAATATGGAATTTGAGGCTCTGCATGAAAAATGAAGCTTAATCAGCACAGAAATGATGACCTAAAAATTTACCTTGTTTGCTTCAGATCTAGTAAAAAATAAAATACTACACAAACCCCTGTATGAGGTATATACATATTTGTACAATGAAAGAGCGCCAGGATACTGAATCTTGGTATACAACAAATTTTCTCAATGAGAGATGATTATTTCTTTAATCTAACAAGGAGTAACAGCTCCTTCCCATCCGCAAAGCCTTATTAATTACATCTTTTCCATGTCCCTAGGGGCTACCCTGGTTTAGGAGATGGAATAGAAGCCCATTAAGTAGCCTGGAAAATCTAAGAAACATAATGGAGGCAATAAGTCATTGAAAAGGAATGGATCTGCTGGGTAGACAAGGAAAACACACCAGAAATGTATTTTCAAATAGAAATTTAGACAAACAATGCGTAAGAGAAATGCGTATATCCATTCCCCATTCTAAAAGAAGCATTCCTTGTAATTTTTCTATCATGAACTAAAGAAGAATAACAACCAGGCTGTACTTTCAGTAAGATCTGTGATAAACATACGACTGCTGTCCCTGTCTAAACCTCCCAGCTGATAAAACGTTCTCTTTGTTGCAGAGTGCTGTGAGTGACGGCATGTATAGACATACCCTAACAATATAAACAGCATGATACCAATACTTCATAATTAGACAATTAATGGATTTTGTTTGCTATACACTTTTGTGCCCAAGGCACCCCATTTCTTTCCTATCAGGTTTCAAACACAGTTGGGTGCCAAGAGGAATGGATAAACAGCGTAAATCTTGATTGCATTTCTGCAGATTTAACAAATCCTTCAGAATTGTTTATTAAATCAATTTGCCTGTTGCTCCAAGGTAGAACTCTACCATGACACTAAGGATAACTGAAAAATGTCAATAGGCATCTAAATTTGAGACTGTAAGTGAAAAGGAGGTTTAGGTAGGGTATACATACACCAGTGGTATCCACCCAGCTGTTTTATGTCGAAGCAAGACAAAACAAAGTAGGTGTGGGCAATGAGCACTTTAGTGCACCAATGCATAACCCGAAAAATGCTGCATGCTATGTTTCTAAAACTAACATGCAGTTTGCCAGGAAAGATCCCATAAAAACCATCAGATCAGTTGTGGCATCCACTTTCCTCTAGTGTTTCTGTACTAAACTTGAGGGAAACTACAACATATAGCTGGATTTATTATAAGTCTGTTATTCTAAAACCTCAACAAATTCTACTGCCCTACAGATGCCATACTGGAAACTTGCTTAGAGTATTATACCCATTGAGGTACTAATTTTTTGTTTTTTTTGTGTGCAACATAGTAAAGAATTATTTAAACAATGTACCTCTATTAGGCTATGATCGCAAGTAGGAAATTAGTTTGACTGTCTCATTCATCTAAATGGGGGTTTAATAATTTACTGCACACGTTCAGATGGAATTCATTTTAAGCAGAAACGAACCTGCTATGTATGAATATACCCTTATGATTACATGTAAAACTAAATCTGACATGTTTTTGCTGTATAAATGGTAAAGGGTACCTCACACTTACCGGCCTAGGGCACCACCTCGCTTCCCATTTTGGGGCTGTTCAGCCTCATATGCTTCAGGCTGCTAGGGCTGACTCCTATGACAGAGTACAGCAGCACAAGAGGTTGCAATGATGTCACCGTGATCTTCTGCGCCAGGTCTCGCATGATCACATCATTGCTCAAGTCTCGCCGCAGGAACCGGGATGTCATGTGGACTGCCTGCACTGGGAGGCGGCAACACAGGCAAAGATCGGAAAAGGTCTGTGGTCTGCAGCAGAGACGGTGGCAGGGGAACGGAGTGACGTATGTGCTTTTTTTTTTTTTATATAAACTAAGCAGTGGCCTACTGGCACTAAGGAGGGGGGGAGCATTATATACTGCCACTAAAGGGGCACAAAGGAGCATTATATACTGGCGCTGGGGGAGGAAGCATTATATACTGGCACTAAGGGGAAACATATACTGGCACGGGGGCAGCATTATATACTGGCACTAAGTGGGGCACAAAGGAGCATTATATACTGGCGCTGGGGGAGAAAGCATTATATACTGGCACTAAGGAAAACATTATATACTGGCACGGGGGAAGCATTATATACTGGCACTGGGGGAGCATTATATACTGGCACTAGGGGGAGCATTACATACTGGCACTAAGAGTGAGGGAGCATTATATGCTGGCACTAGGGGAAGGGAGCATTATATACTGGCACTACAGGTGGTATATACCCTCACCTAAAGAATTATTAGGAACACCATACTAATATGGTGTTGGACCCCCTTTTGCCTTCAGAACTGCCTTAATTCTACGTGGCATTGATTCAACAAGGTGCTGATAGCATTCTTTAGAAATGTTGGCCCATATTGATAGGATAGCATCTTGCAGTTGATGGAGATTTGAGGGATGCACATCCAGGGCACGAAGCTCCCGTTCCACCACATCCCAAAGATGCTCTATTGGGTTGAGATCTGGTGACTGTGGGGGCCATTTTAGTACAGTGAACTCATTGTCATGTTCAAGAAACCAATTTGAAATGATTCGAGCTTTGTGACATGGTGCATTATCCTGCTGGAAGTAGCCATCAGAGGATGGATACATGTTCTCATTCTGTTTATGCCAAATTCGGACTCTACCATTTGAATGTCTCAACAGAAATCGAGACTCATCAGACCAGGCAACATTTTTCCAGTCTTCAACAGTCCAATTTTGGTGAGCTCGTGCAAATTGTAGCCTCTTTTTCCTATTTGTAGTGGAGATTAGTGATGAGCGGGAGGTGCCATATTCGATTTCGTGATATTTTGCGAATATTCGATTGAATATTCGTATTATTTTCGTCGAAATCGAATATTTGTAATTATTTTATTTTTCGCGAATAATATGCGATTAAATTAATCGTACAATATTTTTATTTATTTTTTCCTGTATAAGGCAACGTTCCTATGACTATGGCTAGGCTAATATGTGTATTTTACGAAATTTCTTAATATTGCTCTAACTTCGTATTTTAGAATATTCGTAATATTCTAAAAGACAAAGTTAGAGCAATATTAAGAAATTTCGTAAAATACACATATAGATTGTAATTCAGCTAATATAGTGCGATAATTAATTTTTTTTTGCCTAATTTTTTTTTGCCTCTTCTGCACTTTAGTTTTGGGAAATATGTACACTATTAAAAAAAAAGAGTATAGCACTATATTAGCTAAATTGCAGTCTATATGTGTATTTTACGAATATTCTTAATATTGCTCTAACTTCGTCTTCGTACGATTAATTTAATCGTACGATATTTTTATATATATTTTTTCCTTTATAAGGCAACGTTCCTATGACTATGGCTAGGCTAATATGTGTATTTTACGAAATTTCTTAATATTGCTCTAACTTCGTCTTTTAGAATATTCGTAATATTGCTCTAACTCCGTCTTTTAGAATATTACGAATATTTTAAAAGACAAATTTAGTGCAATATTAAGAAATTTCGTATAATACACATAGATTGCAATTTAGCTAATATACTGCTAAAGTAATTTTTTTAATAGTGTACATATTTTCCAAAACTGAAGTTCAGAAGAGGCAAAAAAAATTAGACCAAAAAAAAAAAGGATTATAGCACTATATTAGCTAAATTACAATCTATGTGTATTATACGAAATTTCTTAATATTGCTCTAACTTCGTCTTTTAGAATATTCGTAATATTGCTCTAACTCCGTCTTTTAGAATATTACGAATATTCTAAAAGACGAAGTTAGAGCAATATTAAGAATATTCTAAAATACGAAGTTAGAGCAATAATATTCCACTTTGGCATACTGCTCCCCGACAAGCGTCCCCGTCACCATGGGAACGCCTGTGGGTTAGAATATGCCATCGGATCTGAGGTTTTACGATCTCAGGGAAAACTCAAATCCGATGGTATTTTGTAACCCACAGGCATTTCTATGGTGACGGGGACGCTTGTCGGGGTGTTTGTTGTATGCTGAAGTTGATTAAATAACGATTTTGTCATGCGCTTGGGCACACATATTAACCATTACGATTTTTCTGTTGTAATGTTCGTGAACTCGAATATTATAACCAAGATTATTGGTTTCGATTAGAATAGGATGGATATTCTAAAATTGAATATACAGCAATATATTCTTTATTTTGAATATTCCGGTCCATCTGAAAACGTGATTCCTTCCAGCTTCAATTCAGTTGCTTGTGGGCCAATGGCTCATTGACCCACAAGCAAGAAGCAGGGAGGAATCATATATTTTCAGATGAAAAAAAAATATATATATATACGAATATTCGATTTCGCGAATATATGGAACTATATTCTAAATATTCGCAAAATCTCGAAATTGCGTTATTTGAGAAAAAAATTCGAAATTCGAATATTCGCGCTCAACACTAGTGGAGATGAGTGGTACCCGGTGGTCTTCTGCTGTTGTAGCCCATCCGCCTCAAGGTTGTGAGTGTTGTGGCTTCACAAATGCTTTGCTGCATACCTTGGTTGTAATGAGTGGTTATTTCAGTCAACGTTGCTCTTTTATCAGCTTGAATCAGTCGGCCCATTCTTCTCTGACCTCTAGCATCCACAAGGCATTTTTGCCCACAGGACTGCCGCATACTGGATGTTTTTTTTTTTTCACACCATTCTTTGTAAACCCTAGAAATGGTTGTGCGTGAAAATTCCAGTAACTGAGCAGATTGTGAAATACTCAGACCAGCCCGTCTGGCACCAACAACTATGCCACGCTCAAAATTGCTTAAATCATGTTTCTTTCCCATTCTGACATTCAGTTTGGAGTTCAGGAGATTGTCTTGACCAGGACCACACCCCTAAATGCATTGAAGCAACTGCCATGTAATTGGTTGACTAGATAATTGCATTAATGAGAAATAGAACAGGTGTTCCTAATAATTCTTTAGGTGAGTGTATATATATATATATATATATATATATACACAATAGAAAAAGTAAGACAGCACCAACCTATAAACAATACTGCCGGTGCAAGCTCAAAAGGGCAAGCGTACCTAAAAATCCAGTCCAAAAAATAGAGCAGCACTCCAGGATAATGTGGAAAATAGTTGTTTATTCACCCATTGGTGACGCAATGTTTCGGCTCTAAGATGAAGCCTTTCTCAAGCCAAGCCGAAACATTGCATCACCAATGGGTGAATAAACCACTATTTTCCACATTATCCTGGAGTGCTGCTCTATTTTTTGGACTATATATATATATATATATATATATATAAATGGAAGATGAAGACGCAGCACACTTGTCGGTTGGGTAAAAAATCAGGCCAATATGAACCAGCACCACGGTCTCATTCAATTAGAAGGAAGAAGCCAGCAGCACACCATTAAGATCAAAAAAGCACGTGTGGTTTATTCACCCAGTGTCATGTAGCGACGTTTCAACCGCTTGTTGCGATCTTTCTCAAGCTACGTGCACATGTGTTACAACAATGATATATAAAGGTGTGTCAATTCATAATACAAAAAATCCAATTAGCTTTAAAATAAGCAAAATTCATAGCAAATTGCATTTAAAAAAAGTTGCAAGTTCATCAGCATCAATGTGAGAAATACATGATTGAAATAAAGTGACAGTGCCTCGTAAACAATACATGATATATAGTAACAATACATAATGAGATATAATTGATAATTAAAAAAAAAACAGGTGTACCCAATACATAATGTGGATTAAAAACTTACAAAATCAGCTGGTAAACTGCATTCGCCGAGCATAGCGGTCTCAAAGGCGTCCACATTAGATTACTGCACATGCGCGAGAGCAATGGATCTCGTGGTATCTCCAGCGCAAGGAAACTTAATGGAAACCTCATCAAAGATGGCCTAATCCAAGGATGCCCACATGTGCGCATGCTCGAGCAATAGTGGCCACCCAACATAGAGTCATGTGATCCTTGTCACATGATTCAGATAGAAACAGGTAAACAAAGCTATGGGGATGTAGAGGATCAAAACGATAGGTAGCGAATTAAGACCGTATCAACGGTCAATGATTCCCTAGTAGTCGGTGGTGGGAACGCCGCAATGGAGCCCCAAAGTCAAGCGTCCCACCAACCCACTTACCGCTATACAGACCCATTCATGAAACAAATATTCAACGTGGGAAAAAATGTCTCACAGTCAGGACCAACCGGGTCAGCAGTAAAGTCATCACTGTAGTAGGGCAGCAGTGGCGTTGGCATGGGTCACCGTGCCAAACCGTCAATACACCCAATGAGACACTAAACAAATCCACACGTATGTCCTGCATGGATAAAACCAGAGCTGGAGTGACCCCTTAAAAGAAAGGGACAACCCCTGCTCGGGTGTCACATATTACCAAAAAATTTTTTTATGTGTAGGTGGACCAAAAATTGCAATATATAGCACGTCACATGTATGGCACTTTACAGACGCGGCCATCATAAAAAATATCAGCAAAATATGTAGAACAGAATGTGGATAGCTAATGGGGACCGAGATGCTCGTTTCTTCACACAGGATGCCAACTGGAGTTGTGATTAATAGCTGAATCTACAAATAATACAAAAAAAGGGGAAAGTGTTATTCATTAAAAACTATTTATATTTCAGCTTAGTTGTATTATACACATGTTCAATATATACCAGGGGATAAGGACAACACGGTACACGGGGAGAGACACCACTAATCCACCCTAAAGTCAACATTCAAACCATTTGGCTTGAGGGTCTTCAAAGTAAATATCCAAAATAGCTCTCGCTTTTTAAAGAGAGCCTTCCTATCGCCACCATGTCTGCCCATATGTACCTGCTCCAATATACGAAACCTCAAATCCTTTTCAGAGTGACCCGCCACCTTAAAATGCTTGGAGACTGGCAAATCAATTTTTTTCTTTTCTAAAGGAATATCTATGCTGATTTAAACGGGTCTTAACGCCCCACGTGGTCTCCCCAACATACCACGCCTCACATGGGCATTACAGTAGGTAGACCACATAGGACGAATCACACGTCAGATACTGAACGATCTTAATCATTTTATTTGTCGCGGGATTACGAAAATAATCCCCCTTGAGCATGATGCAACAATTCACACAGTGATGACATGGATAGCAACCAGTCCGTGTGGAGCCACATACCGACCTCACAGTGGTCCTGTTGCTACCCACATCAGACTTGACCAACCTATCACCCAAGTTCCGCCCCCTTCGGTAAGAAAAAAGTGGGGTGTCCGAAACTCTTCAATCTGAGGAAAACTATTCCCTATAATCTTGCAATGTTTTCTGATGACAGACGCAATTTGCGGACTATCAGCAGAATATAGTGAAATGAAAGGAATGCGTGGGGCTCTTGTGGTATCTTTGCATGGTGTTTGTGCATGATTGGTATCAACTCGCAAAATACTCCCAGCAATGAGTTTCTTGGGGTACCCTCGAGCAGCAAATTTCTTACTCATTTGTTACGCTTTGACAGTCATCACCCACGTTCCATGATTCAGTCGTTACCTTATAGTCAATTCTTCCGAGTCAAGAGGATTGTGAGAAATAAACCCACTAGGGATGTACGGTTTATGGAAATGAGTAAGAAATTTGCTGCTCGAGGGTACCCCAAAAAAATCATTGCTGGGAGACTTTTGCGAGTTGATACCAATCATGCACAAACACCATGCAAAGATACCACAAGAACCCCACGCATTCCTTTCATTTCACAATATTCTGCTGATAGTCCGCAAATTGCGTCTGTTTAAGAAAACATTGAAAGATTATAGGGAATAGCTTTCCTCGGATTGAAGAGTTTCGGACACCCCACCTTTTTCTTACCGAAGGGGGCGGAACTTGGGTGATCGGTTGATCTTAATGGTGTGCTGCTGGCTTCTTCCTTCTTTATATATATATATATATATATATATATATATATACACTACAGGGGAGTTATAACTACAAGGGGGCATTAGAGCTATAGGGGGCACTGCAGGAGGAGCATCACCAATATTGGGGCATTATTGTTATATTAATACTACTGGAGCATTTTTATTGGGCATATTATGGAGGTCATTTCTACTAATGGGGACACTCATGGTGTTCTGTCTTCATATACATTCACACAGTGTGCAGTCTGACATTCAGCATAAACCATTCCTGTCTTCCAAATAAGAGGACTGTTCTTTGTAGTCTAACTTGTTTATTGTTAAAACAGGATTGTTAATCGGCAAAAGAGGGTTGTTTGATTCGCAAAAAAGGATTGTTTGGTAAAACTACAAGAATACAAATAGCAAGTATAAGTATAAAGTATAGATAGCATGTACTATTAAATTTACAATAATACTGAAGCAACTGGTAAAATGGCTGTCTGTACATAAGATTACATGACTAACAGTAGTAACAACTCCCTGAGTAACAATTACAACTAGCTGAACAGTTCTGCACAACACAATATTCCTGAAACAAAGGTAAATCTCTCAACAGGTATGCTTTTACAAGGATGGTGAAGTTTAAGAAGGAGATATGCAAAAAGACAGCTCTGATGATGTGTCCTGGAGACTGGAGGCTTTCCTTTCCCAGGATGCTTTTCACTCCCACAATGCAGTGCACCACCCACAATGCAGTAGTCTTTCTAACAGAAAAACAAAGTGTAATACAACTTATCACCGCTAGATGGTGCTATAACCACTGTGAGGGTTCACTTTCTTTCAGGGGATCATCCTCACAGATACGGCTTCAGGACACCAGGTTCAAGGTCCAAACTGTGCATTTATTGTGGCACCCCAACAAAAATAGAACAACAAAACAATAATAAATAAACACCTTTTACCTAAACACAGTCATATCCCTGACTCACCTAAAGCACCGTTCACACACAGTCATCACATGCGGCTTTCTTAGCCAGGAGTCCAGCTCATTTCCAGGCTGTAACAAAGTCAGTCCAGGCTATCTCCCAGCCTCGTGGTCCCTCAGCCTTGCCCGGCTGAGACCACATTCACAGAGCCTTCAGGCCTCTGTCCACGGGTAACACACTCCCCCCTTACTGACACCCTGGGAGGTGCTTTATGCCAGCCTGAGTACCTCCAGCTGGTCTCACCTGTGGTGGAATAGGGGAGTGGACCGCACTATCCACCCCTTCCTTGCCTCTAACCTGTGTGAGATCTGTCTCACACCACACTAACCACTTCAGGAATACAATGACTCTGACATAATGAACTAGAATCATTTTCTAATACTGTTAAGCGAACTTGTGTTTTAAGTTCGGCGTCTAAAGTTCGAGTTCAGGTTATCAAAGTATCCCGTTATGGATCCCGTTATGGATTCTAAATTCCGTTATGGTCCATGGTAGCGGAATCCATAACGGGATACTTCAATAACCCGAACCCCAACTTTAGACGCCGAACTTAAAACACAAGTTCGCTCAACACTATTTTCTAACCCTGCTGGGCAGAACAGTCCCCGTCTGGCGTGAACAGACGCCACTACTGAATCCTTCTTTCTTAGCAACCCATTTTGGTCAATAGTGGGATCAAGATTTTTCAAAGCACTATCCTTGGAGAATGTTTGGCCTTTGCTCAGGTAGTCTATTTCTTTAGCATAACATTTGTGTTGTATAGTGCAAATTATTATGTTTTTGGACTTTTCCAAATTAGCAGCGGTAAAGGCATGTTTGCAGTGATGCCAACCTTTGCAAGGCTTCTGTCTCACATCTAATGTCGACTTGTAAGACTGAGCTATATGAACTATACAGGCTATAGCACGAACTAGCAATATCCAGGTGGAAAACCTATCGAAACGCTGAGATTTGAGTTGGTGGTCCGAAGTCACAGTACGTAGAACAGATACTTCAGGTCGGATTTCTTCATCGGCATCTGGGTCTACCAATTCAAACGTGTCAGATCTGATGTTGCAAGATGTTGAACAATACAGGAATGCAGGACCCATAAACCATGTCGTGTCCTTAAGGTGGCTTGGTGCGACAGATCTAGTCGCGTGGTCCGCAGGATTATGCTGTGTAGGCACGTAGTGCCACTGTTTAGGACAAATGTATCTCCTGATCCTTAGCACCCGATTGCAGACGTAGACATAAAAGCGTCTGGTTTTGTTGCAAATATATCCTATATATCCTGGGACTACCTTGCTGTCTGTATAAAACTCGATCCTCCAGGATCCTGTGGCTGCTTTAGAGTGAGAGAAAGTTAAGAAGCAGATTCTCCTCTACTTTGCATGTGCAGTGTATGGTAGCTAGACTCCAACCACCATCTCTGGGAGAACCTCAAACTAAGGATACTGCCTGCGTAGAAGACAGCTGCTAAAAATGTCAGATACAAGTCATATAGTGGCCAGAAATAGTGTTATCCCTCATGTACACACACTGTACTATTGATTAATGCAAAGTTTGTTGAAAGGTTAATTACGGTTTAAGAGGGTAATGCAGAGATGACCATATGACTGCAATATGAAAAGCAGAAACATATTGAAAAAGAGAAAAACTGTGGGGTAAATGCTACCAAGCAACCACTTCTGCTGCCCATATCGGCTGCATACATAAATACTTTTGTAGAGGAGAAAGAGTATGTTTTCCATAATAATCACAGCAGACATAAGAGCTATTCTACTACCCTATCAGTTGAAAATCTTACTCTGGTTCTGCATGTAAATAGTACAATTTGGGGGTTTTTATGCAGTTTTTCTTGCTCTTTTGTTTTAGGTTTAAAATAAAATTGAGAACTTCATAGACACCCCTTTAAACAACACATAATAGCTAAAAACAATGGAAAAATACAGGGGGTCATTTATTAAGCAGAAATAAGTCCTTTATTAGGCGTATTTCAAGCGTAGATTCTGGTGGCACCGCAATCTGCGACTTCTTCCCACTCATGCCAAGTCTAAAAATCTAGGAGTGGTATGGGTGGGGAAGGGGATGGGCTGGTAGGCCCATCTCATTTACCATTTTCTAGGCCAGTTTCAAGTGTAGAAACAGGTCTAAATATAAGACAGCTCAGAAGCTGTCTTACATTTAAAACTGGCGCAAGATCCGCAGGATCCTAGTGCTTTATTAAGACAGGCGTCTAAAACGCTGGTCTTAATAAATGTGCCCCACAGTCTCTAATGCACTGTGGTATAGCTGAACATGCGCAGTTGACTTTTCCCATAGCAGTGAATAAAGATAATACAGCACATGTATGGCCATTCTTCCATTCATCACTGTTGGACTTGGAGCTAGCGTTTGGTTATTTTCTAGTTGGCAGAGAAAGCTGTGTGTGTGCAGCCTGCTCTCCGTTCACCGATTGGCCCCGTTCTTGAGTGGGTCCCAGGAGAGTCCATGAAGTGTCCAGATAGGAATACCTCTTTAATATCATAATGAGTAGTGTTGCTAAAAAACCTTAGCTCTGCTGAGTTAACAAATTCCAGTACATCTGTACACATGCCACTGTATTTCTCTAGACAGATAAAATGTCAAGAAATCAGTTGTCATTCATGGATATTAGAAATTTGACCCCGAGAACACGTTATCAATTTTGTATGTGGCATTCTCATTAATTAAATTGAAAGCTAGTAATTTATCTTCCATTTTGTTACAGTTTCAGCAGCTTAATAACTATAGCTGCATTAGAACAGTTCTGAATCAGTAACTTGATATCCAAGGCAAGTAATTCATAAATGCTCTGGCATCAGTTTCCTCATGTGTCACTGACTGCAGTCATAACATCTGAGTATTCTATGGATTCCTGAAAACCTTAATGCGTTGTGCCATGAAACTGTATACTTTTCACTCTAGTGTTTATTGTATTGATTTTATCCCCCATGCTTGAATCCTATTTCCTGGTTGATCCTTTGTCTGCTTTCCCATCATGCCTTAGGGCAGCGAGATATGTCTTCACATCAGCAGTTCGTATGACACGGTTCTTACCGACAATTGTGTGTCTTACCTTACAAGGCTCTAATGCAGGACATAATCTACAACAACTGGATGTCGAAACAGATTTACCACAGGGTGTGATGGTAGGCTAATAGCTTTCGAATAAAGCAGACTTGATAAGTGGTTGTATTTGGAGAAAGTGACATATCTGTTGGACGAAATTCATTTACATTTGTGATACAACCCATTAAGCTAGATTTGGGGCTCTTACCTATAGGGTCTCTTCTTCTAGACAGCCCCAATGGGCTGCATATCCACATGTTATAGATAATTAATCCCTTCAGGATGCGGCGGTTTTCCATTTTTGTGTTTTAGACACCGATCTTAATAAACCCCTAAGCCGGAAGTGGATCTTCCAAAGTTATGAAGGGACGTCGGCCTCTTCATAACTTCAACGGATCCTCCACCAGTTCTAAATGTAAGACAGCTTCCGAGCTTTCTTACTTGCTGTCTTACATTTAGACCTTTTTCTACGCTGGCCTGTCCCCTTCCCTGGCCACACCACACTCACAATTTTAGACCTGGCATGAACAGGGAGAAGTCGCAGTGCAATCTGCACCTGAAATTATTTAGGTGTATTTCAGCATGATAAATGACCCCCTACATACGTAAATTCATATATGTGGTTTGACATTCACTGAACTGACGCATACTAAATATATTAGGAGGGTCCCATCCAAAACCATTGTGTCCATCAACGACTACATTTCCACTTTGATGTTTACTATACCAAGCTGCAGGGAGTGCACTGGTAGCTTTGGCTCCTAGACCCTGGCGTCCATTGCTTTTTTTAAGTCAGGGTACTTAAACTTGCATTGTATTGAGTACCAGGACCTGCTTTAAAGGGGTTCCCAAGAGTACAATACAGAAGACCTATCCTCAGGATAGGTGATTAATATCAGATCAGCAGGGGTCCAACTCCCTGCACCCTTGCCAATCAGCTGTTTGAAGAAGCTATGGAGCTCCATTGAGTGCTGCGGTCTCTTCCTAGGCCAATGACATCATATTCATTGGTCACATAACTTATGTGCCACTCAGTCCCATTCAAGTGAATGGGTGTCGGCTACAATAAAAAGCACAGCCACTGTATAATGTATGGTGCTGTGCTTGGCATGCTGTGATGAGCCCACAGCACATGTTCATGTTCTAAAGCTTTTTCAAATAGTTGATCGGCAGAGGAGTGGGGTGTCAGACCCCCACTGATCTGATATGGACCTCTTAAGGCTACTTTCACACTCGCGTTTGGTGCGGATCCATCATGGATCTGCACAGACGCATCCGCTCAGATAATACAACCATCTGAATCCGTTCAGAACGGATCCGTTTGTATTATCTTTAACATAGCCAAGACGGATCCGTCTTGAACACCATTAAAAATCAATGCTGAGACGGATCCGTTTTTTATTGTGCCAGATTGTGTCATAGAAAACTGATCCGTCCCCATTGACTTACATTGTGTGTCAGAATGGATCAGTTTGGCTCAGTTTCATCAGACGGACACCAAAACGTTGCAAGCAGTGTTTTGGTGTCCGCCTCAAAAGCGGAATGGAGACGGAAGGTAGGCATACTGAGGCAAACTGATGCATTCTGAGCGGATCCTTTTCCATTCAGAATGCATTAGGGCAAAACTGATCCGTTTTGGACCGCTTGTGAGAGCCCTGAACGGATCTCACAAACCGAAAGCCAAAACGCCAGGGTGAAAGTAGCCTAATCTGAGGATTGGCCATCAATATTCTACTCTCAGAAAAGCCCTTTAACTATTGTAGCCTTTCATAAATATCAGAATATGCCTAGTACAGACTAGATGTCATCTAGTTATACAGTCAGGTCCATAAATATTGGGACATGGACACAATTCTAACATTTTTGGCTCTATACACCACCAAAATGGATTTTAAATGAAACAAACAAGATGTGCTTTACCTGCAGACTGTCAGCTGTTCCATGGTCAGGTGTGTGTTATTCCCTCATTATCCCAAATACAATGAGCAGATAAAAGGTCCAGAGTTCATTTCAAGTGTGCTATTTGCATTTGGAATCTGTTGCTGTCAACTCTCAAGATGAGATCCAAAGAGCTGTCACCATCCGTGAAGCTAGCCATCATTAGGCTGAAAAAACACAACAAACCCATCAGAGAGATAGCAAAAACATTAGGCGTGGCCAAAACAACTGTTTGGAACATTCTTAAAAAGAAGGAACGCAGCAGTGAGCTCAGCAACACCAAAAGACCCAGAAGACCACAGAAAACAACTGTGGTGGATGACCGAAGAATTCTTTCCTTGGTGAAGAAAACACCCTTTACAACAGTTGGCCAGATCAAGAACACTCTCCAGAAGGTAGGTGTATGTGTGTCGAAGTCAACAATCAAGAGAAGACTTCACCAGAGTGAATACAGGGGGTTCACCACAAGATGTAAACCATTGGTGAGCCTCAAAAACAGGAAGGCCAGATTAGAGTTTGCCAAACGACATCTAAAAAAGCCTTCACAGTTCTGGAACAACAACCTATGGACAGATGAGACCAAGGTCAACTTGTACCAGAGTGATGGGAAGAGAAGAGTATGGAGAAGGAAAGGAACTGCTCATGATCCTAAGCATACCACCTCATCAGTGAAGCATGGTGGTGGTAGTGTCATGGCGTGGGCATGTATGGCTGCCAATGGAACTGGTTCTCTTGTATTTATTGATGATGTGACTGCTGACAAAAGGAGCAGGATGAATTCTGAAGTGTTTAGGTCAATATTATCTGCTCATATTCAGCCAAATGCTTCAGAACTCATTTCACAGTGCAGATGGACAATGACCCAGAGCATACTGCAAAAGCCACCAAAGAGTTTTTTAAGGGAAAGAAGTGGAATGTTATGCAATGGCCAAGTCCATCACCTGACCTGAATCCGATTGAGCATGCATTTCACTTGCTGAAGACAAAACTGAAGGGAAAATGCCCCAAGAACAAGCTGGAACTGAAGACAGTTGCAGTAGAGGCCTGGCAGAGCATCACCAGGGATGAAACCCAGCGCCTGGTGATGTCTATGCGTTCCAGACTTCAGGCTGTAATTGACTGCAAAGGATTTGCAACCAAGTATTAAAAAGTGAAAGTTTGATTTATGATTATTATTCTGTCCCATTACCTTTGGTTCCTTAACAAGTGGGAGGCACATATGCAAACTGTTGTAATTCCTACACCGTTCACCTGATTTGGATGTAAATACCCTCAAATTAAAGCTGACAGTCTGCAGTTAAAGCACATCTTGTTCGTTTCATTTCAAATCCATTGTGGCGGTGTATAGAGCCAAAAATGTTAGAATTGTGTCGATGTCCCAATATTTATGGACCTGACTGTATTTATTTAACTAAATGAAATTTGTGTGAGCAGCGCTAAACAATGTATATACTGTATTTCTTATCTCATAAAAACACATTTGAATATTTGTTACTATATATTTGTCTTTTTTGCTGTTAAGGGAATGGTATATTAAAGCCAAACTTATTTAGGATCTGCCGCTTCTTTTCACCTGGGACCCATTTGCCTCCCACTTTCATAGGCATGGATAGAAATTTCTTTGAAAATCATTTTGTGCCTCAAATAACATATTCATACAGATTTAATTTTTTTCGAAAAAAGCCACAATAAGAGATTATTTCCACCACCATTAAACATTGAATAAAATATTTGCAGAGTATAAATATAATTAATAAAAAATTAAATGTACTGAATTTCCCAAGCATGACAGGTGGATAACAGTGATGTGAGACAAGTCAAATAACACCTGGAGGCTTGCAAGAGATAGAAATAACGACAAATTAAATGGGTCAAGAGATGCTTATTACCTGTCACATTCTGCGAATTTTATGGTAACGCAATTGTTTCCAGTGAATTATCCCATGATGTTTGTGTAATACCTAATATTTCTTTAGCTTCCCTTGTTCCGAAGAAAGTTAAGATGTTATTCTTATTATTGATGTTATTCTTGTTAAAGGCCTCAAGAAGAGCGGATCAAGTGTCATAGCAACCAGGTGCTTACTATTTCACAGCAGACACTGGGGACTAAGAGCTTATAAGCCTATGGCCCTGGCTTATTACTTCAATGAAACGCCTTCACTGATCTCTGTCCAGGGGAGGTGTTCCTACCGGGCAAGTTCATGCTTCTTATTTTTTGGCCTCTCAGATGCCATGGTAACATTTGACCACAACATCTGCGATCAGTGGTAATGCCGATCACGGATATTTCACCCCTCAGATGCTATAGTCAAATGTGACCGTGGCATCTGAGAGGCCAAATACCCAGAAGCGTTGAACTTTTTTGGACAGCAGATGAACCCGAACCTCTTCAGGTTTGTTTTGGACGAATCCACTAAAATGTTGCATGCTGGCAGCAAAAAAACACTAGGGAGGAAGAAGAAGGGATCTCACATGACCCTGAGAGGAAGTAGGGGGGAAGTGAGCTTACCATGATTGGCTCTCAGGCTCCAGGAGCAATCTGCCTGTGAGTGTTAACGTGAAATTGAGCATCAAGCCTCAATCGTCCATTTCCGTTAAATCCATTTCCACACAGTTGCAATTTATTATTTTTTTAATTGTTAAATTTAATTAAACCAGCATATATATATATATATATATATATATATGATTACTACAAGACACAGGGTAGGGAAGCAATCTACCTGGGAGTGATAACGAGAAATGAGTGTTAGGCCTCAATCATAATTTTCTATGAATTCCATTTCCGCATGGTTGGATGAAAAATATTTTTTTTTTTGGGGGGTAGGGTTAATTTACTAAACCAGCATATATACGTGATTACTGTAGAAAAACATAATGTATAGCAGCAATCTACCTTGTGAGTGTTAATGTGAAATTGAGCATGAAGTCTGAAGAATTTTTTTGGGACTTCTTCAATTTAATTAAACCAGCAGATAGGGGATCAACAACAATCTACAGGCCAGCAGACAAAAGTATTTGTGAGGGATAAAGAATTTAAACCTAAATCCATTTCCCTTTATTTATGTGTGCACAAACATGTTTACAACATTTTTTTTTTTTTTGGGGGGGGGGGTTCGTTGATTATATTCAAACTAGAAGCTTATATATGGGATTACTACACCAATACACAAAGTAGCACACAATGATGAGGACTCAAATGACCATTGTGTGCTGGAAAGGACCTGGGCGCCAAATCAGGGTGCTGAGGGAAAGGCAACATCAGAGAAGGATGGTGATGGCAGCAGCTATAAAGAGCAGAGGTGTCCCAAAGAACAGCCAGGGCCACATCTGCTTCAGGATATAGTGATGCTGCTGACCCTATGGATGTTTTAGCCCCAAAATGTGCCAGAGCTAAGCCCAGCTTGGCTGCCTCTACCTCTCCTATGTGAGTATCTCCAGTCTGGCATTTTTTTTCTCCATGCTGCTGGAAGACAAAAGCATTGCCTTGTGCAAGCTATGCAAGAGCAAAATAAGACATGGGCAGGCAAACACAAAAATAGGCAACACAGCTCTGTTGAACCACATGAAGCGGCATCACCCCATCCCATGAGCAAAGAGAGGTTGCAGCCAGCCACCACAGCAGGATTTCCCTCCTTCTCCGGTCCCCCTTGCGCCAGCCAGGCCGCATCCACGGGCAGTACGGTGTCTTTGACATCGTCATAATCTCTTTCCATTTCTCCCACTCAAACTCCTCCTCCTCCACTCCATCGTCAGCCATCTATAATGAAATGTGTGGAAAAGAAAAAACTCTATGTGCTCAGCAATGCAATCTGCAAGCTTAATTCCCACCTGGCCAAGTTGCTGGAGGTGCAGTTGCTGCCGTACCATTTAGTAGAGGCTGATGCTTTTAGGGAGCTAATGGCGTGCACTCAGCCTCACTCGAAGATTTATAGCTGGGATTATTTCATCCAAAAAGCTGTCCCAGACTTGTATTCTCATGTGGCGGACAACGTGGGCCTCTCCATGCTAGTTTCACTGTGCAGCAAGGTTCATGCCAAGACCTGGAGCAGTTTTTATGGGCAGGGACAGTCTTTTACTGCCCACAGGATCAAAGTTTTTCCAGCAGTGCCGAGGCAGCACCCCAGCAACAAGGCCAGGTCCTTTTGGACCGCTCACAATTGAAACTCCAAAAATAACACCACCACACAATATGTCAAGATAATCAAACAACATTTAAAAAATTTATTCCTTTAGGTAACAAGTATAAACGGCTAAAATTACAGCTTACAGCTACTGTAAAAAAGGCAATAAAAGACAAAAAAGGGCATTTAAAAAATAAAAATCTTAGGGGTCAGCTGTAGCATTTGAAGATTACAAAGGGCTTAATAAAATCTGTAAAAAGGAGATAAAATTAGCAAAAATACAAAACAAACAGCAGGTAGCAAAAGGAAGCAAAACAAATCCCCAAAAGTTTTTAAATGTATAAATGCTACAAAACCTAGGTCTAAGCAGGTAGGTCCACTAAATAATGGTGAAGGGGGGGTAGTCACTGAAGATAAGAAAAAGGCAGAGATACTAAATGTTTTTTTTTAGCTCTGTATACACAAAATAAGAGAAAGGAGCTGATATCTGTGGTGCTGGGGCTGTTAATACATCCAGTAATATATTCACTTGGCTAACTGTAGATACTGTATGGTCCAAGACAAGTTAAATAGGGTAAATGTGAACAAGGCTCTGGGTCCATAATGGATTACACCCAAGAGTGCTTAAAGGCCTTCTGTCACCCCCAAAACCCTTTCTTTTTTTTTTGGGCTTGTTAAAATCCTTAACTAATATTCCCTATATAGGAATCTTACCTTTTGTCTATGCCTTCTTTTCCTTAAAAAACGATCTTTTAAAATATGCAAATCGCTTCACTACCAGCAAGTAGGGCGTCTACTTGCTTGTAGCCGCCGCAAAAATCTGCCCCCTGCTCCTGTTGATTGACAGGGCCAGCGAGCGCTCTCCTCCTCCGGCTGGCTCTGTCATCATTTCAAATCCCGCGCCTGTCTTCATTCGGCGCAGGTGCTCTGAGAGAAGGAGGCTCGCCTCCTCAGCACTCCCTCAGTGCGCCTGCGCAGATGATGTCTTCTCTTTTGTTGTAGGACATGTCTGAGCCCGAGCACCGCGCCAAGGTTTCTCAAGTAGCTCGGGACCTAACACTCACCTACCTGTGCCATGTGGGCAATACCAGGAGCCAGTGGGAAAATTACAGCAGCATGAGGCCAACTCACAAACAACTCACCAGTTACCTCCAGCATGTAACCATGCTAGCAATGGGAGGAGGGAGGAGTCTGCGAGTCCCACTTCCTGCCTGTTTAATACCATGCTATTCTTTTCACTTATGTCTTTTTTTAACAGTATTAACTATGTAACTATGTAACATGATCTTTATTATAAGAACATTTGATAAAAATACTCCTTTATAAAAACAGAAAATGAATCCCTACCCACGCAGAACAGGGGGTTACAATGCAGTACACAATTAATAAGGACAAAGCATACACCGAGGACCAATGAATAGTACCCAAGAAAATACAAGAAAGTGCAGATAATGTAAAGCCAAAAATAAACAATAATACAGACAACAGTAGCACCCAAGACCCTAACGCTGTTTCGCAGTCGTTTTTTCCAGGAGGACTGCCTCTGTCTGCTTAGTCCACATTATATACCCCCAGTGGCCAATAGCAACAAGCATACACATG
Organism: Bufo bufo; assembly: GCF_905171765.1. Lineage (NCBI taxonomy): Eukaryota > Metazoa > Chordata > Amphibia > Anura > Bufonidae > Bufo > Bufo bufo. The sequence continues at coordinate 236,290,792 of NC_053390.1, forward strand.
CAGATTATTAAGATGACAATTAATTGGGTGACAGACAACTCAGGGAACCCATCACATGGTTAGATGATTGCATAACATGTAAACAGTGTAACTTTAATTATAAACTGCATAATAGGTATCATATAAAAATGAAATAAGATCAGCTAACCTTATGCATACAGAATATAAAACCAGGCACCTGGAACACAAAGGAATGCCAAATCGAAGATGTGCTGTCCTGCTAGCAATAGTAAGCTGTGCAGTAGACATAAGCGGGCCCAGAGTGAAGCATGGAACACAAACTCTGCCTTTGTCATGGTCCTGCATGTCAAAAACTAAAATATGTGGAAGTGGGCGGGTGCACATGGGAGGACGAATGTGTGTTGGCCTGGCTCCCACACTTATCTACCTCCTCCTTCATGGGCACGATCTCTTCCCCAACAGTAGCAGGGCACAGGGTTAATTGTGCTACCCCTCATTCCTATCACATGTGTCAGGTCAAGTGCTACTACGCCTACGTGTTGGAGTTGATTGGCCTGGTAGAGAGTAGCCACACTGGCGAGCGGTTGCTCAAGTACATCTGCAGCATGCCAGACCTGCAGGGTATTGCGAAGTGAGGTCACGGTTATGGGCAATCGAGGGTTACTCACTGTTCATAGGAGAACCCTGGGCAGGCATGCGACAGTGAAGGAGAGGCTGACACAAAGTTCTTCTGGGGCACACTCTGTATGTAGGGACCAGGCCTGATGGTGGGTGAGGTGCCCTGGATGTTGCAGGTGTTTTGAGTGCCTGGGGCAAGGTCCCTTTAAGGATCGTGACGCCAGTGCCTGTAACGGTGGCACACCGGTTTTCAATAGCAATAAGTGAGGTACACAGGTGGTATAGTGAACCAAACGTTGCTTTACTTAAAACAGTCCAACTTTGTACATCAAGATGGTAATGCAGTCCCTTATATCATATGCTTCACAAGCAGGCTTATTTCAAATACTGGCAGGTGTAATCTTGCAAGATACTCAGAGGGTAATCAACAACACACTCAGAATCAGGCTGTACCTTCTCCTCAGAAATAGTGTACGCTGTTCTTTAGAACTCCTGTCTGGTTTCTATCCCAAGGCCCGGATGCCTAAATGCTGGCTTTTATCCTTAGTAAATAATCTTCCTCCCGTATTGACCCTTGTTCCTACTTTATAGTTCCTCTGCCCATCAGTTTACTTATCTTAATTGGATGCAATGGCACTGCTTGGTTTGAGGGTAACTGCAGGTTTCTCCCAGGAGGCACATCTCTTCTCTTGGGGTATTCTTCTGAGCTAACTGTGGCTCACTTTATCAACAGGCAGGCTATAATCCTTCACTAGCCTCCTGGTAGCAACTAGCAGCCTGGACTATCCAGCTGCATGTCAGGAGGAGGTCCTCAGCATATCTCTGGCTAAGATGCCCTCTCACTTCTGTGTCCACAGACTCCTGACTACAGACTGACTCCTCCCTGTCTGGGCCTGAACATTTATACTAGGGGCTCCCTATCTCCCTCTAGTGTCTAGGATGCTACACTACACCCTCATAGGCCTGCTATGCATGTCACAGGGGAACAATATACACAAAAGCACATAGAAAATACATTAAAGTACATGGTTAAATCACTGGCCCTTAGGAGTAGGAGTAACACGTGACCCAATTGACCCTTGTGTAGTGCCCACCCTTACCTAGTGGGACACTACACATCAACCTGCAAACATCCTGCTGGCTGTCACCCTGGCGACTCAAACTGGACAAGGTGGTCAGCGTCAACGGGCGCAACATCCTGGACGCCCTGAACCTGAGCAAAATAACACATGCTCCCTGCATAGCGCATGTCATTAATCTAGTGGTGCAGCACTTTCTAAATAAGTATACTGGCTTGTGCAAGATGCTGGCAAAGTCCTGAAGATTGTGCAAGCACTTCAGCCACTCTTACGTTTCAAGAAACAGTGTCCTGAACTGGCAGCAACAGAACAGCCTGCCACTACAACGCTTAATCCTCAATGTGCCAACTCGCTTGAATTTGACATTGATTTCGAGCATCTGTATGAGCAGCATAAAGCCGTGAACGATTTTTTCATGCACCTGACAGCCTCAGCAGCAAGGAGTACAGTACAGACCAAAAGTTTGGACACACCTTCTCATTCAAAGAGTTTTCTTTATTTTCATGACTATGAAGGCATCAAAACTATGAATTAACACATGTGGAATTATATACATAACAAACAAGTGTGAAACAACTGAAAATATGTCATATTCTAGGTTCTTCAAAGTAGACACCTTTTGCTTTGATTACTGCTTTGCACACTCTTGGCATTCTCTTGATGAGCTTCAAGATGTAGTCCCCTGAAATGGTTTTCACTTCACAGGTGTGCCCTGTCAGGTTTAATAAGTGGGATTTCTTGCCTTATAAATGGGGTTGGGACTATCAGTTGCATTAAGGAGAAGTCAGGTGGATACACAGCTGATAGTCCTACTGAATAGACTGTTAGAATTTGTATTATGGCAAGAAAAAAGCAGCTAAGTAAAGAAAAACGAGTGGCCATCATTACTTTAAGAAATGAAGGTCAGTCAGTCAGCCGAAAAATTGGGAAAACTTTGAAAGTAAGGGCTATTTGACCATGAAGGAGAGTGATGGGGTGCTGCGCCAGATGACCTGGCCTCCACAGTCACCGGACCTGAACCCAATCGAGATGGTTTGGGGTGAGCTGGACCGCAGAGTGAAGGCAAAAGGGCCAACAAGTGCTAAGCATCTCTGGGAACTCCTTCAAGACTGTTGGAAGACCATTTCAGGGGACTACCTCTTGAAGCTCATCAAGAGAATGCCAAGAGTGTGCAAAGCAGTAATCAAAGCAAAAGGTGTCTACTTTGAAGAACCTAGAATATGACATATTTTCAATTGTTTCACACTTGTTTGTTATGTATATAATTCCACATGTGTTAATTCATAGTTTTGATGCCTTCATAGTCATGAAAATAAAGAAAACTCTTTGAATGAGAAGGTGTGTCCAAACTTTTGGTCTGTACTGTAAGTGTTGCTTCGAGGTCAGGCAGTAACAGCTCAACCGAGATGCCTGTCAGGCGCTGAATCTCTTTGAAGAGGTCACAAAGGGACAACTGTGGCATGAACGACGTCATCCTTCTCATATTTATGTTAGAAAAGACGCTGGCGCTCATGAGGAAGATTAGGGTGAGGAGCTGCTACTGCAAGAGGAGGACTTGGAGGTGGTGGAGCAAGAGGACGATGATAAGGATGGCACCGGCCAAGACCCAATTGTCTCAGTGGGAGAGTGATCCAGAAAGAAGAGGCTCCTTGGGAACACTGACCAGAATGGCCACCTGTATGCTCGCTTGATTACGCAGTGGCAGGCGTATAGTTAACATCAAGCAGTCTGATAATTACGGGATAGCCATTAGTGTTGATCGAGCAGCAAAGTGCTTGGGTGCTCTGGTGCTCGAGTAGAACACTTTGGGATGCTCGGGTGCTCTACAGAGCACCAGAGCACAATGGGTCAATAAGAGAACCAGAGCATTAAACCAGGCACCCTCTGCTCTGAAGAGGGGAGGGTGTCTGGTTCACAGGAAAAGGTCAGAAATTGATGGAAACACCACTGAAATGGTTCAGGAACATCATGGGGAGGATGTCTGGATGCATCTTGGTCTCCCAGGTCTCTGCTGGGAACAATGTTGTCCGAGTAGTACACCACTTTTACAGACTGACAATAATATGCACAAAACGGAAGATAAAATCGATTTTAGAGGAAAAATTGTTAGGAAACATTCTTTCCTGTATATTTACTTGTGCAAGTGCTGCCAAAAATTACAAGGAACAGGCATTCCGATACAACCTGTATATCACATAAAGGAGGGCCTCATTCACATTGTGGTACAATTGTGCAGGTAGTGGGACTCCTACACTGATAAAGCCTATGCACTAAGTGAAAGGGCTGCCAAAAATTACAAGGAACCGGCACTCCAATACACCATTTATTACACATAAGGAGGGCATCATACACACCCTTCAAACATTATGATTGATGGCTTGCTAGTGACCCTCAAAAACATTAGGAGCAAGGACCTGCTGGTGACCCTCTAAAACATTAGGGGCAAGGGCCTGCTGCTGATTTGACCATATAAAACATTAGGGGTGAGGGTCTGCTGCTGATCTGACCCTCTAAAACATTAGGAGCGAGGCCCTTCTGCTGATCTGACCATCTAAAACATTAGGGGTGAGCATCTGCTGCTGATCTGACCCTCTAAAACATTAGGGACGAGGGCCTGCTGCTGATCTGACCCTCTAAAACATTAGGGGCGAGGGCCTGCTGCTGATCTGACCATCTAAAACATTAGGGGTGAGGGTCTGCTGCTGAGCTAACCCTCTAAAACATTAGGAGTGAGGGTCTGCTGCTGAGCTAACCCTCTAAAACATTAGGAGTGAGGGCAGCCTAATAAACATGTTGATATGATGGAGGAGGAGGAGGACGAGAAAAGTAAAATTTAACCGTATCCCCATTTTTGTGGTGAAAGGGGTGCATGGCAATACAGTGTATTCAAGACACCAAAAAAGCCACATTTAAAGTGCCTTAATGTTGAGCAGCTTTCCTCTGGTGGAGTAGAGAAGTCAAGGGAAATCCAGGCCTTGTTCATTTTGATAAGAGTCAACCTGTCAGCATTTTTAGTTGACAGGCGGATGCACTTATCAGTTATTATGCCCCCAGCAGCACTAAATACCCGCTCTGACAAAACACTGGCCGCAGGGCAGGGCAGCACCTCCAAGGCGTAGAGCACCAGTTCGCGCCACGTATCCAGCTTGGACACCCAATAGTTGTAAGGCAAAAAGGGATCACTGAGGACGCTGTCATGGTCTGCTACGTACTCCTTCACCATCTTCCAAAACTTTTCCCTCCTTGTGACACTAGGCCGCGCATCAGGGTGAGGGTGTTGGCGGGGTGTCATGAAACTGTCACAGGCCTTGGAGAGTGTTGCCCTGCCTCTGTTGGAACTGCTGTGTGTTCCCCTCGTCTCCCCTCCTCGGTTTCCCACGGACCAACGTACGCATTGTCAGCTGGAAATATTTGGAGCAATTTTTACACAAGGTATTGCACCATTTTGCTAGTCCTCTCCACCAGAGGTATGAGAGATGAGAAGTTATCTTTGTAGCGGGGGTCGAGAAGGGTGAACAACCAGTAATGAGTGTTAGCCAAAATGCGTATAACGCAAGGGTCACGGGAACGGCAGCATAACATAAAGTCAGCCATGTGTGCCAGAGTCCCAACAGACAAGACTTTGCTGTCCTCATCAGAAGGATGACTCTCAATCTCCTTATCCTCTTCCTCCTCTTCAGCCCATCCACGCTGAACAGATGGAATAAACCTGCTATGGGTACTACCTTCTGTAGCGGAGGCAAGACGAACTGAGGGTGGTATGGCTATCACCCTGTGTACTGTCTTCCCCCATTTTCAGCTCTTCCACATGCAAAGCGTCCGCCTTCATTGTGAGCAGCGAGCATTTCAGTAGACACAGAAGTGGGATGGTTACGCTGATAATAGCGGCATCGCCACTTACCATCTGTGTTGATTTCTCAATGTTGTGTAAAACCTCACAGAGGTCAGACATCCATGCCCACTCGTCGCTTGTGAAGAGCGGAAGCTAACTGGAAAGGCGACGACCATGTTGCAGCTGGTATTCCACTGCTGCCCTCTGCTGCTCACAAAGCCTGGCCAACATGTAGAACGTGGAGTTCCAGCGCGTGCTCACATCGCACAACAGTAAGTAAGCTGGCAATTGCAAGTGCTGCTGCAGCGTTGATGACTTTTGTAAATGGGCTCACACGCGGCGCACCTTTACCAGTAGCTCAGTCAAATTGGGGTAGGTTTTGAGAAACCGCTGAACCACTAAGTTGAACACGTGGGCTAGGCATGGTATGTGTGTGAGCTTGACGAGCTCCAAAGCCACCACCAAGTTACAGCCATTATCATACACAACCATGCCTGGTTGTAGGTTGAGTGGCGAGAGCCACAGCTCAGTCTGGGAAAATAGTGGCGGCTGGGGACTGAGTAACGAGGGACGGCCGCCGCCATTGGGCTGCGGAAAGCCTCAGTGTCCACAAGCCTAAATGGCAACATTTCCAGGGTCAGCAATTTGAAAAGTTGCGCATTTAGTGCTATGACCTGTGGGTGGGTTGCTGGGTATTCACGCTTTCGTTCAAAGGCCTGGGGTATGGACATCTGTACATTGCGCTGGGACACAGAAGTGGATGCACTAGCTGATGGTGTTTGGAAAGGTCCAGGTGCAAGGCGGGCGACATCGGGGCCTGCGTCTTTGACAGGGGATTGGCCAGCACGTAACACAGGGGAAGAGGAGGCAGTGGTGTGACCCGCAGACACTGATTGTGGACAGAGGAGTTCGGCCCAGCTATTAGGGTGCTTTGATGCCATGTGGCGGATCATGCTGGTGGTGGTGAGGTTAATAGTGTTCACGCCCCTTCTCATTTTGTTACGGCACAGGTTGCAAATGACAATTCTTTTATCGTCAGCACTTTCCTAAAAAAAGCACCAGACTGCAGAACACCTACCCCTTGGCAAGGGAGAATGCCACAAGGGGGTGCTCCAGGGAACAGTTGCGGGCCTGTTTGGTGTGGCCTGCCTTCTCCCTTTTGCCACCCCACTGCCTCTTCCATCCTGTTGCGGTGCTGCGGATTTCTCCCCCTCTGTACTGCTGTCCTCGCTCAGCTTGCCACCTTCCCAGGTTGGGTCAGTGATTTCATCGTCCACCACCTCCTCTTCTACTTCCTCACTCTGGTCATCCTCCTGACTTGTTTACCTAACAAGAACCTCACTTATTGACAACTGTGTCTCATCCTCATCATCAACCTCTTGAGACACTTATTGCCGTTGACTTATTGTCAACTGTGTCTCATCATCTTCATCCACCTCGTAAAACACTAATTCCCGTTCCCCACCATCATCTTCTTCTGACTGTGGATGCTCAAAAGTTTTGGAATCAGTGCACAAGATCTCCTCATGTCCCTCTTCAAGCGGGCTTAGCGAGAGGCCCAAATCAAGGAATGGCTATGAAAAGAGCTCCTCGGAAGATCAGAGTGTGGGATCACTTGTTTGCCAAGACTCTCCATGGTGGGAAGAAGGAGGATTAGGGTGAGGATTCTGTTGACCAGACTCTTGGCTACTGAGACTGGACTTTGTGGAAGACAGGGTGGTACCTAACCGACTGGAAGCATTATCTGCTGCAATCCAACCCACCACCTGGCCGCACTAGTGTGACTTCGAGAGTGGTGTCCTGCGCAGCCCTGCAAACTGGGACATGAAGCTAGGTATCGTGGATGAGTGTGTTTCTTGTGCTCTGGCAGCAGGCACAGTTTCACCGCGCCCAGGGCCACGGCCTCTGCATGCACCATCAGCAGCATGGCCACTTTTCCGTCTCTTACTGCTCGCCTTGAGTATAATAAATAGTATATATGCTTGTAAGTATAACACATGTACAGTAGCGCAGGTTTTGCAAGTGTATGCGCAAATAAATTACACTGAATGTCACAGATATTTAGGATGCACAATCGTTATACAGGAGATGTAGCGCAGGTAATGTCGCTGTCACCAGCGGCTAAGAAAAAATGACACTGAATGTCACAAATATTTAGGATGCGCAAACGTTATACAGGAGATATAGCGCAGGTAATGTTGCTGTCACCAGCTGCTAAGAAAAAATGACACTGAATGTCACAGATATTTAGGATGCACAAACGTTATACAAGAGATGTAGCGCAGGTAATGTCGCTGTCACCAGCGTTTAAGAATAAATGACATTGAATGTCACAGATATTTAGGATGCGCAAATGTTATACAGGAGATGTAGCGCAGGTAATGTCGCTGTCAGCAGCAGCCAAACAATTGCGCTGAATGTCACAGATATTTAGGATGCGCAAAGGTAACACAACAGATGTAGCAGAGGTTGTGTCACTGTCAGCAGCAGACAAACAATTGCATGCAATTTAGCGCAGGTTGCGCTAATAATATACATTGCAGCCAGATAAAACAATAGTCCTTAAAAGGACTTTGGGGTCTCTAACACCTTTCAACACTAAACCCTGCCTAAAAACAAACAAACTATTCCTGTCCCTACACTATCTGTCCCTTCTGCTGCAGCTCGCCCTGACTAAGACTGAGCCAAACCACATGTTATTGGGTGCTATATAGCACCCGATGACGCGTTTCGGCCAGCCAATCACTGTAATGGCTACGGCATTAAAAGAGTGCCAGTACTTCTCCGCACGTTTATTGGCTACGTAGCAGCCTACAAATGTGTGGGGAGGAGACTCGAGCATCGCGCTCGAGCACACGCGGTGTTCGGCCAAACACCATGATGTGCCGAGCATCGCAATGCTCAAGTCAAAATGGCTACCAAGGCTAAATGGGGGAATATTTTCCTCTAGCAGAAAGGGAGGACAAATTACATTATTACCAGGAAACACTGTGTACTTAGCTGGCCGCAGCGTATGGCGAGCAGACACCTGCTTAAAAGGGAGGGCCCTCTCAGCCCCCCGCAGAGTCATTCCCCTCCTGCCACCACGAGCAGCAGAAGCCGCAGCAGCAGCAGCAGCCATTTCGGTCTCCTCAACATGATAGCGCAGTTTTTCCATGTGCCACACCAGGCAGAGGGCATTCAGCAAGCTGACAGCTCCCACCTCAACTCCCAGGTTCAGGCCTACCTAAACTCTGTACCGTCCCTGGAACATACCCTGTTCCTTGACCCCATGGATTTCTGGGTAGGCAGACTGGAACTGGCACAGCACGCTCTCTTTCTTCTTTCCTGCCCTGCCATTGTGATACCCAAGCAGACCAAGTTGTCTTCAACATCAAATTAACCAAGCCTAGATTCAGGAGAATTTTCACACTGCACTGGCTGATTCCGATGAATAGATCTAGCCTTGCTGGTGGTGTCATTTCTTGCCACTGTTGCTGTCTTTGTGCCTACCATCACATTCTTTACCGCTGCTGCCCCCTCCATCATATCACTAATATGACTTCATCATGCCACTAATGCGACCTGCCAACCATAACATTCTGGCTGCTGCTGCTGCCTCCATCATGACACTGCTACCTGTCTGTTTACCATCACTTTTATTATGGCTGCTGCTGCTGCCTCCATCATATCACTAATATGACTTGCCAACCATCACGTTCTGTATGGCTGCTTCTGCTGCTTGCATCATGCCACTAATGTGACCTGCCAACGATAACGTTCTGTACAGCTGCTGCTGCTGCCTTCATCATGCCACTAATGCGACCTGCCAACCATCACATTCTGGCTGCTGCTGCCGCCTCCATCATGCTACTAATACGGCCGGCCAACCATCACTTTCTTTACAGCTGCTTCCACCTGCATTATGCCACTGCTGTCTGTCTGTTTACCATCACTTTCTGTATGGCTGCTGATGCCGCCTTCATCATTCCAATAATGCAACCTGCCAACTATCACACTCTGTACAGCTGCTGCCTCCATTATGCCACTAATGCAACCTGCCAACCATCACATTCTGTATGGTGCTGCTGCCTCCTGCGTCATGTCACTAATGCGACCTGCCAACCATCATGTTGTGTACAGCTGCTGCTGCCGCCTCCATCATGCCACTGCTGTCTGACAAAACGCCACTAATACAACCTGGCAACCATCACGTTCTGTACGGCTGATGCCGCCTCCTTCATGCGACTAATGGGAGCTGCCAACCATCACGTTCTGTACGGCTGTTACTGCTGCCTCCATCATGCCACTGCTGCAGCCTCCCTACATTCACGTTCTGTACGGCTGCTGCTGCCGCCTCCATCATGTCACCACTGCCATCATGCCACTGTTGCGAACTGATGACCATTATCTTCCATAAGGATGCTGCTGCCTCCATCATGTTGCTGCCTTTCTACCAATATGTACCATATGGCTGCTGCAGCCACCGCTGCCTCAGCTGCTGCTCCTAGCTGTTTATCCCCTACTGCCACCACCAGTAATGTAAAGTATCTACCGCCACTATCACTACTACTACTACTACTATTACCACTACTACCCATAGACAGCCTTGTATGTTCCATGCTATACTGTTCCTGCTGTTGCCACTATTGTGGCCGCGTGCCACTATATCCGTACATGCCCTTTCCACATCCACACTGCACTGTTACTGTTCCCAATTAAAAGAGTGAATGTTTTTAGGGCTTTTTCACAACTAAAATAACTGAAATAAAATGGCCTAAATGGGAGGAAATGGTCAAAAACCCCAAACACTGTGGCGTCTTTATATCCGGGGGAGCAATTCATCCGCATGTGATCCGTTGCTAACGGCAATCCCCGGCAAAAATGCTTACAATGGAGGCTGTCGGCAGCGGACAACATGCACCACTAAAGCATCCTACACAAGATGGGATAATGTGTGGATGCGAATATAAAAATACATAAATCACTGCGAAAGGTGCACCACAATGATATGCAACTAACAACACTGGCTAATCCCTCAAGCTGATGTTAAGAACTGAGACTTTAGCCAATGTATTCCTGTCAGGAACACATCGGAGCCCTTTTGCACCACCGTCAAGGTATCTCAGTGTGGCATGAGTTCCTACTAGTGATGAGCGGCAGGTGTCATATTCGATTTCGACGAAATTTGCGAATATTCGATAGAATATTCGGTTCATATTCTTTGAAATCAAATATTCGTCATTATTCTAGTTATCGCGATTAATATGCAATTTAAATAATCACGTATTGCGATTTTAACTTAAGGCTACTTTCCTATTGGTTTGATATCTAGAATTAGCGAAGATGACGAATATGACGAATGTATTCGTCATATTCCTCAAAACGAAGATAACAAAGTATTCTCCATCTTCGTTTTAGCTTCCTATTCGTCAACTTCGCTAATTCTAGCAATCAAATAGGAAAGTTGACTATAGAGACAGCTGTGTTTAATTCACAATGCGATTATATTACTTTGCTTTTTTTTTTTTTATTTAATAGTTAAATACTTTATTATTATAATGATTCTATTTATAAAAAAAAAGAAGCAAAGTAATATAATCGCATAGCGAATTAAACACAGCTGTCTCTATAGTCAACCTTCCTATTTGATTGCTAGAATTAGCGAAGTTGCCGAATAGGTAGCTAAAACGAAGATGGAGAATACTTCGTTATCTTCGTTTTGAGGAATATGACGAATACATTCGTCATCTTCGCTAATTCTACTAAGCCAACCATAGTAAACCAGGTCCAAGTTGAAATCGCAATGCGATTAATTCAAGTTATATTAATCGCATTGCGATTTCAACTTAGCACTGCTATATTCCATATTAGGCTGATGACTTCCGTGCTCATGGAGCGTCCCTATCACCATGGGAACGTCTCCATACTAGAATGTACCGTCGGATTTGAGAATTACGTTGAAATCGCAATTCGATTAATTCAAGTTATAATAATCGAATTGCGATTTCAACTTAGCACTGCTATATTCCATATTCGTTAATTCTAGCCTAATATGGAATATAGCAGTGCTAAGTTGAAATCGCAATTCGATTATTATAACTTGAATTAATCGCATTGCGATTTCAACTTAGACCTGGTTTACTATGGTTGGCTTAGTAGAATTAGCGAAGATGACGAATGTATTCGTCATATTCCTCAAAACGAAGATAACGAAATATTCTCCATCTTCGTTTTAGCTACCTATTCGTCAACTTCGCTAATTCTAGCAATCAAATAGGAAGGTTGACTATAGAGACAGCTGTGTTTAATTCGCTATGCGATTATATTCCTTTTTTTTTTTTTATAAATAAAATCATTATAATAATCAAGAATTATTTATAACTATTCAATTAAAAAAAAAGCTAAGTAATATAATCGCATAGCGAATTAAACTTAGCTGTCTCTATAGTCAACTTTCCTATTTGATTGCTAGAATTAGCGAAGTTGACGAATAGATAGCTAAAGCGAAGATGGAGAATACTTTGTTATCTTCGTTTTGAGGAATATGACGAATACATTTGTCATATTCGCTAATTCTACCAAGCCAACCATAGTAAACCAGGTCCAAGTTGAAATCGCAATGCGATTAATTCAAATTATATTAATCGCATTGCGATTACAACTTAGCACTGCTATATTCCATATTAGGCTAGAATTAACGAATATGGAATATAGCAGTGCTAAGTTGAAATCGCAATTCGATTATTATAACTTGAATTAATCGAATTGCGATTTCAACGTAATTCTCAAATCCGACGGTACATTCTAGTATGGAGACGTTCCCATGGTGATAGGGACGCTCCATGAGCACGGAAGTCATCAGAAGCGACAACGGGCACTGACTGGAGCAGCCAGGAATCCTAAGGACAGGTAAGAACTACTTTTGGGAAGTGGGAAAGAAATTAATATAGCAATAAAAAAAAAAAAAAAAAAGAATATTAGAAATAACGAATTTATAGCACTATATTTAAAATATTTGCAAAAAAAAATTGATATTCGAATATTCGCGTTCAACACTAGTTCCTACCACTAGACTACCTACGGTGTGTGAACACGGTCTGACACATTGGGGGAAATTTATCAAACTGGTGTAAAGTAGAACTGGCTTAGTTGCCCATAGCAACCAATCAGACTTCCCCTTTCAATTTTTGGACATTTGGTCCTCCAAGCCACTTTTTAATTTATTTTCACAAGTATCATCTGCCCCTGATAAGAAACAATTTTTGGAAGCTTTGGAACATAAAAAAGCATAAAACATGTGCTGGCGCGATTTGTTTTAAACCAGAAGAGGACCCGCGCCATACATGTACGGAGGGCTGATCGGGCGGGTGCTGGAGCTGTGCCTGCCCGATCGGCGGCACAGACTCGGCAGTCACTGACAGCCAGGCCCCTGCTGCATACGCCGGCATCGGTGAAAACACTGATGCTGGCGTATTAACCCCTTGTGTGCCACAGTCAAAGCTGACTATGGCATGCAGAGGGATTGCAGAGGGTATGGGTTCCCTCCGCTTCCCCATCATGTCCCTGCACTGACCGGGACCCGATGGCAGAGAAGGCAGCTCGATGCCTTTCAGGCAGGCTGTCAGCATAAAAGCTGACAGACAATGCATTACAATACAGGATGTAATGTAATGCATTTCAGAGGGGATCAGAAGTGGAAGTCCAAGAGTGGGAGAAAAAAAAAAAGTAAAAATAAAAAGTGTTTTTCATATATATAAAAAAAAAGTTTCAAGTAAAAAAAAGGCCCTTTCCCAAAATAAAATTCATAAAATTGTAAAAAAAAAAAACATATTGGGTATTGACGATTCTGTAATGACTGGCTCTATAAAAATATCACATGATCCACCCCCTCACCTGAACGCCATAGAAAAAATAAAATAAAAACTGTGGTAAAACAATAATTTTTCTGGTCACCTTACATCACAAAAAGTGCAACACCAAGCGATCAAAAAGGCGTATGCCCCCCAAAATAGTACCAATCAAACCGTCATCTCATCCCGCAAAAAATGAGGCAAAAAAATTAATAAAAATATGGCTCTCAGAATATGGAGACACTAAAACATGATTTTTTTCTTGTTTAAAAAATGATATTATTGTGTAAAACTTAAATAAATAAAAAAAGTTGACATATTAGGTATTGCCACGCCCGTAATGACCTGTTCTATAACAATATCACATTACCTAACCTCTCAGGTGAACACGGTAAAAAGAATTACAATAAATACGGTGTCAAAAAGCCATTTTTTGTCACCTTACATCACAAAAAGTGTAATAGCAAGCGATTAAAAATCATACGCACCCCAAAATCATACCAATCAAACCGTCATCTCGTCTCTCAAAAAATGAGATCTTACCTAAGACAATTGCCCAGAAACTAAAAAACTATAGCTCTTAGAATATAGAGACACTAAAACATGATTTTTTTTGTAAAAAAAATGCTGTTATTGTGTAAAACTTAAATAAATAAAAAACTATACATATTAGGTATCGCCACATCTGTAAGAACCTGCTGTATCACATGACCTAACCCCTGAGGTGAACATCGTAAAAACAATAAAATAAAACATTTTTTGTCACCTTTTTTCAAAAATGCTTTATTATGTAAAACTGAAACAAACAACCAAATAAAAGTTGTCATTTTTGGTATTGCTGTGTTTGTAACAACCTGCTCTATAAAAATACCACATGATCTAATCTGTCAGATGAACACTGTAAATAGCAAAAACGATGCCAAAACAGATATTTTTTGTGACCTTGCCTCACAAAAAGTGTAATATAGAGCAACCAAAAATCATATGTACCCTAAAATAGTACCAACAAAACTGCCACCTTATCCCATAGTTTCCAAAATGTTTTTTATTTTTTTTGGAGTTTCTACTCTAAGGGTTCTACTCTAAAATGTGACATTGCAGCTTAAAATTATCCCAGTGAAATCTGCCATATGGCTTTCCTTCTGCGCCCTGCCGTGTGCCCGTACAGCAGTTTATGACCACATATGGGGTGTTTCTGTAAACTAAAGAATCAGGGCAATAAATATTGAGTTTTGTTTGGCTGTTAACCCTTGCTTTGTTACCGGAAAAAAATGGATTAAAATGGAAAATCTGCAAAAAAAGTAAAATTCAGAAATTTCATCTCCATTTTCCATTAATTCTTGTGGAACACCTAAAGGATTAAAAAAGTTTGTAAAATCAGTTTTGAATACCTTGAGGGGTGTAGTTTCTAAAATGGGGTCATTTTTGAGTGGTTTATATTATGAAAGCCTCACAAAGTGACTTCAGACCTGAACTGATCCTTTTGGAAATTTTCTGAAAAATTCAAGATCTGCTTCTAAACTTCTAAGCCTTCTAATGTCCCCAAAAAATAAAATTGCATTTTAAAAATGATCCAAACATAAAGTAGACATATGGGGAATGTAAAGTAATAACTATTTTGGAAGTGGCAGAATTCTTTCTCAATTCCATAAATTTGGGTAAGAAGAAGTGTGACTTCATATTGTCATTATTGGAGTATGTCCTTACCCATCATTTCTTCACGTTTGGGGTATTGTTCTTCCTACAGCTCCAGGATACAGCAATGTTGGCGTCATGTGTGCCCTCATGTGCAAATTCTTTACTGGGGCTGTGGGAAAGAACCATCCTCCAAGCGGAGCCATCTCTATTGTCAAGTAGGGTTCACTATTGGGGACGCTTCATTGATGACATATTGATTATATGGCAGGGCACTGCAGAGGAATTTGGATTGTTCATCGAAGAACTAAACAAGAATGATAAAAATATCAAACTCACCTTTAAGATCGGTAGAAGTGAAATGGATTTCCTCTATGGATTTCCTTCGGGTGGACCCACAGGGACATATTGGGACAGATCTGTACAGAAAAAAGACGTCAGTCAATGCTTTACTACATGCGAAATCCTTCCATGCGGGAAATCTAATAAAAAATATACAGGTGGGCCAGTTTCTGCAGGTTCGTAGAATCTGTGCAACTGATGAGTTTTTGGAATTACAGGCAAATGAACTTCGCCATAGATTTGAACAGAAAGGATATGGAAAAGGGTGCATTGAGAAGGCATACCGGAGGGCCCGACAGTCCAAAAGAGGTGATCTACTCTACAACACTGGACACCGATATTGTCAGATTCATCACTGGATTCAACACTAAATGGAAGGAGGTACGTGCCGCTATAGAAAATTTTTGGGACATCCTTCGGATAGACCCCCAATTACAACGGATTGTGCAAGGAATTTGAGGGATCATTTGGTTAGGAGTCATTATGTGAAGAAGAGGCCTGGTCTGTTTGGGACGAAGGGGACACCATGGGGCAACAGAGAGTGTGGGAGATGTGTTGCCTGTGTCAATATGGACAGAACAACCATAGTCTGGAACTCCACACATGAGAAGGAATATAAAATAACGTTCCCAATAACATGTACTACAGTGGGCGTGGTCTACTGGGCCATATGTCCATGTGAGCTGATATATGTGGGCATGACATCCAGACACTTTAAGAGAAGAATTAGAGAGCATGTTCTCTCTATTTAAGCGGTGAAGGATGTTGATGATCCGTTTCAGACCCTGGCAAGACATTTCAGAGAAAAACATAGCTGTGAGGGATCTCTCCTCCGATTTAGAGGCATAGATCAAGTTATTATTTCCCCTAGAGGTGGAAATTAGAGAAAAAAAACTTGCGGATTTGCATATTGGACACCATTACACCGAAGGGTCTGAATGAGGGTAACTCCTTTGCCCTTTTTTTGTGAAATGATAGTAGACATTTGGTTTTTCCCTTGACTTGGCGTTGGTCCTCCGACCCTGATCTTCACCTGGCACGTAACATCATGTTTTTAACAGGTATTTCTTATATTAGGTAATCAGGTTATTGTATGATTTTAACAGATGTAATACTTTGGGTGATTGTCTACTTACCTCTCGTCTCCCCCTTTTTTTTTTTTCCTTCCTTTTTTTTCCCCTTTTCCATCATTGTTCTTAGATGCTGTACCTGTCCGTGCTGATTCTTCAAATCCGTTTGGGGGAGCAACAAACCCACTGGGATTTGCTGGATGAGGCTTTAATTCATATCAGAGATAATAATGAAAATGAGGGACATTATACAGTTAATGTTGTTCCTGGATATAAAAGAGAAAAGTCTTATGTATAGAGATATAATTGCATATTAGATCAAGAGGCTAATCATACTTTAGTAATGTATGTTTGTATATGTTTTGCACCATGTAGCGATCAATTTTATATAGCAAAGTCGCAGGCAGGGGCATTTGCCTATATATTGATGCACACATATCTTAATGTATTTGTATATAGCCTCTCCTTCGCGGCCCCACCCTCTTTTGTGTCAACTCTTTTATTTATATCACTGCATGTCACTTTCTCACAATGCACTTGCACTTTATAAGTTTGGCACCCCTTTTTATTTAATCTTTTATTTTATTTATTATGTTTTGGTTGTTGGCACCATGCCTTTATAATAAGTTGGATATTATCAGTTTGCTATTATGTACTATGGTTAAACATTGGTAGGTGAATACCTACCATGGTATTTATAAACACTTGGTTATATAAATGAAATGGATGGAAATATATCACTATATTTATTTATGAAGGTTGTGATGTGTTTTGAAAAATAACTCACTTTATAAATCATTTTATCATATACTGATTGTGATAACTTATCAGTATAACTGGGTATATTTAATTATGTTGACATTGACAACTGAGATTTAATTATGTTCCTAGTTGATAACTATAAGGGCTTGGTAGAATCTTTTATGGGATCGTTATATGATGTGATATATATATTTATAGACTTTTAATCTGCTCCGGTGGTGATCACTTCCCCTTATATACGTTCCTGTTGTTTTACCATGGCGTTATTCTCTTGCAGTCATATCAACGGGATTGCGTGATCTGTTTGGGTCATGTGGTGTGCCTGCTCCTGTGACGCGATCTTCTGATGTACCTGATGTATCCATGTTATGTCCGGGTTGGGGCTGTCTGACTTGCACATGGGCGCGAGTTGATCCAATCATGTGGTGGGTCAGGTGG
Source organism: Bufo bufo (assembly GCF_905171765.1). Classification (NCBI taxonomy): domain Eukaryota; kingdom Metazoa; phylum Chordata; class Amphibia; order Anura; family Bufonidae; genus Bufo; species Bufo bufo. The sequence goes on from NC_053390.1 coordinate 236,308,361, forward strand.
TCGGTCAATTCTCACGTAGCGTGACTCGGACGGCCCTCACTCTGGATTTCCTTAGGATTCCCTGGCTATATACTGGTCCGATAATGTGATCATGTTTGGATCACATGGCCAGAGCTAGGATCGCGATATCAGGAGCTAGGGCGAAGTATGGTCTGACCAATCAGCTCTACTTACTCCAGGTGTATTAGGTAATTATGTGGGTTTGTCTAATTGTAGGCAGGATAAAAGGAGGGATGGGTGGGATGTTTATACACGCCCCCAGGAAGAAGCTCAGGCGAAACGTGCGTTGGGGGTGGTGTGCCCAGTGACCCTCCCGGTCTGTATGACAACTATAGCTATTTCTTACATAGATGTTAGCAAGTGGTTTGGATTTGTTTGGTGTTAATTGCATATTTAGGACGGCAGTCCACTTTATATTATATGCTTACAACAGTGTAACCAACCTGCTAGGCATTATATGTGGTATGGTGTATTAGCTACAAATTGGACAATTATTTTGGATTACAATGTGTAATATTTATTGATATTAGGATTTACCATTACCTAGTGTCTCTTGGTGATATCAATTTTTGACTGGGAGTATCTAGGGGATACACCTTGTGGATCAGTACCTCTAACATTGCTGCTTATTTTTACATTGATTTGTAATAATAAAGATATGTTAATTACTATTTCATGTGTGTCTTGTTTTTGGTGATTATCTATTATAAAAGTAGAGAAATAGAAATTCGGAAATTTTTCAAATTTTTCCAAATTTTTGGTAAATTTGGTATTTTTTTATAAATAAAAATGAAATTTTTTGACTCAATTTTACCACTGTCATGAAGTACAATATGAGAAAAGAAAACTGTCTCAGAATGGCCTGGATAAGTAAAAGCATTTTCAAGTTATTACCACATAAGTGACACATGTCAGATTTGCAAAAAATGTCCTGGGCAGGAAGATGAAAACTGGCCCGGGGTTGAAAGGGTTAAAGTGAGGTCTAATATATTGCCAAGTTTATCTTGCAGAACTGCAGCCAAATTCTTAGTTAATCCTTTAAATTACTGATACAGTTACTGTACACTATTGCCAATAGACTGTTGCCTGGGCCCTTCAAAGGAATGGGCAGTGGCAAAAATGCTGCTGTATCAGCAGAAGAAGGGGGTTGGTAGTAGCTGCAGCAACAGGCCAGAGCTGCCACCGTCATCTAGCAGTCATGTTTTGACCAAAAATCCTGCTGTACCTGGATGGTGATAACAGATACACACAGCCAGGAATCAGTGGGTTCCTCTGACACCACGCTTAGTTGGCTTGGCCGAGGAACTGCCTCTGTGCCCGCACCTGTCCTGAACTTGCCTTTTGCTTTTGCTGCTCCTTCTACTAGCCAAGTATTGTATGCTGCAGGCTCTGCTCCACTTTTCAGCGACAATGAGTTTTTTTAGGACAGTCAGCAGTTACAGGCCAGCACAGACTTGGAGGAGAGGTCTGCTGTGGACTCCTCTAGGCGTGCAACTATGGATGATGACAGTCGGGTTAGAGCACGTTTCGAGAGATCAGGGACATGTGCAAGAGACAGGTGTGCTACTTGAGAAACTACCTGTGAGAAACACACTAGCAGAACACGGATTCATAAAAGCAGTCGCAGGCAGGCATCATGCAGTGGTGGAGGGTAAATACCATAAAGGTTAGTGTGGGAATTTTTCACCAAGTCGCTGGAGGATGTTAGCGTGGCGGTATGCAGGATGTGTGGGCAGAAGGTGAGGCATGGCCAGGGTGCTAATATTGGCACAACAACCCTGCGTCAAGACATGGATCTTCACCATACACTGGTGTGGGAAAACCATGCCACTCGTTTAGTGTTACAGCCTGATGCAGCAACCGCGGTATCTCCCACTGGCCCACACCCCCTATCCAACAGTCACGGCTCGACAAGCTGTCCTTTCCATCGACTTCAATTTTGTCTATTGCTCTTGATGCTCCTACTCCTCTTCACATGTTTCAACAGTATCACCGAGGTGATTGAAAAAGACAATTGTATGCGTGCACTCATCCAATGGCGCAGAAGCTGAATGTGCACCTTGCTAAGTTGCTGGTACTACAGTCCATTCCTCTCCATGTAGTTGACTCTGCACATTTCAGAAAACTGATGGCTTGTGCCCACCCAAGGTGGAGAGTCCCAAGCCGACAGTACTTCTCCAAAAAAGCTGTACCAGCCCTGCACACATACATTGAGCAGAAGATGGGCCAGTCCTTGGCCTCTCTGTGTCTGCTAGAGTTCAGGCCAGCGCTGATGTATGGAGTTGTAACTATGGTCAAGGAAAATATATGTCGTACACTGCCCACTGGGTAAATGTGGTTCTGGACTAGGCACACCAGCAACTTGGCCAGATGACGGCAGTGCTGCATCCGCGTTGTAATGCTGGGATTTGTGCACCATTGTCCTCCTCTGCCTCCTTATCCTCCACCTTGTCCTCACCCTCCCCTCTAGGGACAATTTACAGTGGTCCTCCAACATATCACCTATGCAAAGCTAGGCATTGTCACACGGTTCTGTATCTGGTCAGCCTTGGAGAACAGAGCCATACCGGGGAGGAACTGTCATCGATAAAGAAATTGAATACTGGCTGTCTCTTCGCCAACTGGATAGGAACCATGGTTATTGATAATGGAAAGAACATTTAGTCTGCACTGCATCAGGGAGGGCTGACCCATGTGCCTTGCATGGTTCATGTCTATATACTCGTTTTCACCTGGTCCTCAAGTCTTCCACTGACTGGAAAAGCTATTAAAAATGTCCAGGAGACTGTGCATGCTCCTCAGCCACTCTTACCGTGCAAAACACGACCTCCTTTAGCTGCAAAGGTAAAATGCTCTTCCCCAACATTGCTTGATATGCAACATTTCCACCCATTGGAACTCCATGTTTCATATGAGCAGAGGAAGGTGGTCAACATTTTCTTAATGCTGCAGACGGATAGGTCTACTCCCCGGTATAACTTTCGCATTAGCCAGTGGCAGTTTATGTGGGATATGTGCTGCTTGCTCAGGCCCTTTGAGGGGGCCACCTTATTTGTTAGTCGGCAGAACTACGGCATGAATGATGCCATTCTACCCCTTCAAGTCCTGGCGGGGATGCTGACAAATCTGATTGGCGAGGGGACAGAAGACGTGTCACCTCCATTTCATGACCACCTGAGCCCTGAGCACTAATTTATTGGCGCTGCCTCCATTTATTTATTTTGTTCCATTTGTTATTTTGCCCATGAGCTGATGAAGGCTGGACGGGCCGATACATGTCCTCAATATGTACCTATATTGATGAAATAAAGAAAGAGATGTTTTGAAGATGAAGAGCGTCTGCTGGGATTTCTTGCTATATTTCCCATGCCGACAAACTGAAAGTCAGGTGCTGACCATTTTTGCAATTTTGCATTTATTTTCAGACCCCATTATATGCAGTTTGCAACTGATGACTAATTTCAAACTTAACCCATTTGGGCTTGTTTCTTTCAGCAGTACATGCTGCATGTGAGGTCTGTGAATCCAGGCTGCTGCTGTCTTTTCTAGCTCTCTTGTGCTAGCACAGTTTCATTTCTGTACTGCTTTACACTTGTAGATCCTGATGCAGCCTCCTGTCCCTTTAGCAAATCAAGAGTGTATGCAATAAACCCCTCCTCACTGCACAAATGTTTGCTCTTCTCAATGCTCTGTGCCTGATACTTCCTGCTCTGCTATGTGAATAACCTCCCAACTTCCCTTCTGTTATTTTTAATAGCATATTGCAAGAATATGACATCTTTTCCTAAAAGATTGAGTCCAACTGATAAGATTTCTGTCAATTCTTCAAAGAGCTGCAGCTTTAGATAAAGTGAAAATTTGTCCTTGTGTGGTGGTGCTCCTGGCCACCCACTGTCCAAATAAACCTAACACAGTCTCATTCAGTTAAAAGTATCTCTGTTACAGTACCCTGTGTAGTGGATGGCCAGGGGAACTACTGAAAGTACACCTGCCCCTTAGCTTTCTGCATCACTGATGTCCTGGAGGTCTTTTTAGTTTTCCCAGAATAGAAACATTAGCATATATACAGCTCATATTATTGAATTTAACAAAAATAAATCACAGAGCCTATGAGACATACAAAAGTTCCAGCATATCAAATATTCTCAAGAGTGGTAGCAATGTGATTATTAAAGCATATTCTGGTCATTTTTATTCTGTT